>NC_071441.1:48291766-48615724 GCF_017976375.1 Cuculus canorus
GTGAACTTACAAAAAAACTGACTTCGATTTGAGTTTTTAAATTTAAATTTGTGGCAAGATGTTCTTAAACTTACTTTAAATGAAACAAAGTAAGGAATAGTCTTTTCCTAATTCTTTTCAAAGGCATGACATTGTGTGTGCTGAGCTGATCACATCAGGGAAGAGTGTCAAAAATTTAGCTGGTGGAGGTGGCCTCATTTTCTCTAGGGCAAGTGGTTTCAGAAGTGCCTGCTAGTGCACTTTGTGCCCCTGGCAGGGATGGGGAGACACGCCTGATTTAATGCTGACAGTTCCCTACATTCATATGCATACTATCAGTCTTACTCTTTCTTCATTTGGGCCTTTCACACAACACTAGCAGGGAAAGAGCATTTCTTTTAGTCCAAAATGTGATTGTGAAAACACAAGTTATCAGCAGGCTGCAGGCATAACTTGCTCCCTTGTAAGACTAACTGTAACTCACTTTTATTTAGCACTTGACATTGTGCTAAATAATTTAATCCAGTACTGAAGTTTTACACAGATTTCTAAAGTGTCACTTACAGTTTCATTATTGAACTTCAAAAGCAAAGAACACATGAGCTTTGTTTAACTCAAAAGAAGCAATAAAAGAACGTATGCTTATTAAACAACAATAGAGGAATCCTATTAAGCTCTTTCACTGCTTCCCAAAATAGAAGTATGCATTCTTCAAATGAGAATTGGGTACTCTTCTTCCAGAAAAAGCTGGTTAGTGTTTATTATCAACATTAATGTGGCTGAGACAGATATGTTGATTAATGACAGGTTGCAGTATGAGCAGATTTTGAGAGGTGCTTACATGTCTTTCTTCCTGATGGATGAAGACTTCCTAATCTGAATTTATCTAAAGAAAAATTGGAAGATCAATCAATATACTTATTCACAGGAAAACCATGGGTGAATCTTGCACAAAATCACAACCAGAAATTTACACCAAAGTCTATGAAAATCTGTTAAGAAATTATGGTTTCTGAGTTTTTACTTTTTTGAGAAAGTTGAAAATTATATTTATTATCCATTCAAATGAAGAGTTATTGATCTGAGATACAACCACTTTATAAAGCATATTAAATGAAATATTTCTACATAGAATTTGTGCTAATACATATTAATATACCCTGTTTTATCAGGAAAAATAATGAAATAGTTATTTCTGAATTCTCAACTCTGTGCTAACATTTGTTATGAAACTTCTTTATCCAGAAACAAAATTCCTGATGCAGTACTACTTTATTTTTTCTGTAATTTTTTTTTTCTTTTTCTGGAAGGAAGAACTAATGGACCATTCAGAAAGAAACAGTTTCTGCGAGGAAAGATGCAAATCAATCACCTTTAATGGCTGATATTCCTGCACAGTCACTTGTGCTGGGCAGCCTGTGGGTGTTGGAGGGATACCCCTCTGTACCGACCTACTTCATCCTGAGGAAGGCAGTTTGCTGTTGCCTGCAAGGTGGAGCTGTCTCCCCTCCCATTCTACCCCTTAGACTAGCATTTTCCCTCTGTTTGCCTTGCTCTCCAGCATACTCCAGGCACAGAATGAAAAGCAAGGAAAATGTTAGAAGAAAAGACTCACTGGAAACAGAAAAAGCACCTGGAGAGACCAGGGACTGACACAAATGTCAGTGGCTATAACGAGTATTTGAAAAAGATGAAATTTGCTCCGTTCTCCATGAGGTGCAGGTGAGCTGGCAGTTGTAAAAAAAATCTGCAGAAGTTCTTACAGAAAAATAAAAATTTGCCAGTGGGTTTGAGAAAATGGTTAGACAGTCTTGGGACAGCAGAGCAACCCTCCTGCCACAGACAGCTGGTTCAGGAGCAAAACCTAGTAAACTGTGATAAGCTGATCTTGCTTCACTTCTGTTGGGCCCACTCCTGTGAGAGCCGGATGGCATGATCACGAGCATTTGTCTGCTGGACACATGTAATGCAAAGAGCTCTTCTGCAGAAAGAGGCAAATGACTGCAGATTTCAAGGGAACAAATTTATTACTTGGCTATTCCAGTTTGTTGCAGTGGTAGCCATCAAATAACTACTGCCTGAGTTTTTTAAACATCAAGCTCATTGCCTTTCAGTCTGGAGTAGTCCGCTGTAACGCTAGAGGGTTTTTTTTTTCCTGTTAGTCTCTGTATTCCTCCAGTGTCATCCATTTATAGCCCACTGTTGCCATCACAGCTGTGGCTGTTGATTAGCAGAGTTTCAGAAGGCTTTAATAAAAAGTATATGCTTGCTGTTTTTTTTAAAGGCTCTTTAAAATCCTGTCTGGCCTGCAAGGATGCTCTGGCATGGGGCCATCATGAGGACTGCTAGCTCCCAACTTGCTTGTGAACACAGCCAACTTTCTTACCAGCTCTTTTCAGCTTCTACTCAAGGAAACAGGAATGACTGCATTTCCCTTCACTTGCTCTTTTTGCAGCAGCTCTACATATCACTGTAAACTCCCTCAGATGTATGCTATCTTTCATACTCACAAAAAAGTTTGTCTATCTCAGTACTATGTGCTCATAGACCTACTTGAAGTCATGATCCTGCTTTGGATCAAGACCTAATGAACTTCTATTAACTAATGAGCAGTGCTTTGGGTTAAGACCTAATGAACTGCAATTGTTTAATGAGGTCTTTATTAATAAGCTGTTACCTTTATCACCAGATCAAATCCCTCCATTCTTTACTGAGGCAAAACCTTCCTGGTTGCAGTTAATAAAATTTGTGGGCTGTGGTCAGATGCTGCATGTCTGAAGGAAAGCATAATAGTTTGACTACCTTTTGAATTGGTACTTAACTAGTAAGAGGTGCTATCAATCAGCATAGAAATGGTATCAAGGACTGAAATGTTAACATTGCTTAGTTTAGTTCTGTTCAGATGAAATTCCCAAACAGCTTTTGTGTATGGAGAAGAGAGCTCAGCATTACCAAGGCAGAGGGTTGTTGATTTGAAGTCATGAACTTTCTTATTTTAATCAGTGATGGGATGATACAAATGCACTCACCTGCAAATTTCATACAATGTGTGGTCTGCAAGGGTTTGGAATATAAATGCTGTAAAAATCCAGTTTTAATTAGGTTGCTGCAAGCAGAGATCAGCTGAACTCTGCAGGTCGTCAGGACCTATGGTCTACTGTTATGTGCAATATTGTGTGCTAAGAGTACTAGCCCTTCTTGGAGTGATACAGTACTTGGGTAAAGCTATTACCTGTGGTCTGGTACTGCAAAAAGAATATGGTACATGAATTTAAGATAACCAATTAGAAGGTACCATGAAGTCTTACACAAATACTGATTAATAAATAGCAGTCCTGTAAGTATTCTAGTCTGAAGCTAGTTTGTAGCTAGACTGAGTTAATCAGCTTTGCATCCTGATTCTGGAAGTTCAGCAAGTACTTTCACAAGTTAATAGTCCTCTTGAAATCCCTGGGAACAACTGTCAAGGTTGTAGTAAGCTTCATGTGTGCCACTGATCTAAAGCTTAGTGCAAGTGTTTACATAGACCACTATTTTTAAATTCCATGCTCTTCTTGATTTTCTTAGTATTATTTGCCCCAATTCATGGCGAGTTGTTCGAATAGATCTGGGGTTTAATCTCCTAGAGGAAGTCTCCTTTTCAATTCTTTCCCCTTTTTCTGCACTACAAATTTCTCCTTCTTGCATCCAGCTTTTCTGCCTGCTGTGAAATGTATCGTCCACCCACAGTTACATCTGACAAATGACAATAGAGAAGACACAGGATGTTATCTTGTGCTTGAGAGCCTCTGTGGAAATGTGGAATGACAGCAGGATGACTCTAGTTGATGCAAAAAGATAAGGTACGGTTACCAAGCTGCAGAGCTAGCAAATGATTTCAGTAGTTTAGGTGCTGACACTGAGCTTTTGCTTCATGTCTTGAAACAATATATACTTTGGCATAATTATGGTTCATTACTTCATTACTTTAGTAATTTTGATTACTTTGCTACTTGCATCAGCACAAAGATAGAGTCAAACTATCATTTGGAACAGAGGACTAGGAAAATAACCACAAAAAAAAGACTATGTTGATTAAAATATATTGTCCTATTGATTGTAATCAGTAACACCCCAAGTGTGAAGGAAGTAAATGCTGTTCCTATCTGCTGGCAGTGTTGTGCTCTGAGCTACTGTTGTAATTTCAAATTAATACTCATCTGAGTGGAAAAGAATTCCTTTTGCATTTCCTTGGAGTGACTGCTGTCCTCCTGTTCTTTAGGGTGATGTGTACCATGGAGGAAGAAACTAAAGGAACTTGCAGCATATATTTTCTTATCTTACCAAGTCCAGAAATCACTTTCAGAGCAGTCTTGTATAGTTACAAAGCTGTAGCCAGTTAAAGGATTGTCGTGACATTATTATTAGAAATAGCTGCAGGAACAACTTGCCAAATGAACCGTTATAAGCAAACCAGACTCACTGAACCACAATAAAATTCATTAAAGGCTGCTTGGGGCAACATATGGTCTTTGAAGGTCTTTATCTTTTTAACCATTGTCTCTTCCCGTATATGTGGAAGAGCCCTCTGCCTCTCTTTTTATCTCATTCGAATGTAAATAGCCATTTCAAAACCTGAGGCTTCCATTTAGTGACAACTCATTGGGTGGTGTGTCACTGTTAAATCAGACCATCTACTGAGGTGCAGAAGTGTGAACTGGGGAAAGGGGGGAATGCCTTTTTACTACTAAAGAAAGGATACGTTCTTTCTGCTTTGGTAACTCTGCTGGCATCTTGCTGCCTATTACTTTCCCCCCTTGAACTCTGAGCACCTCTTTTGTGGTTGTTGGTCTTGAGACAGAAGTTTCAGGGATGCTAAACCACTTTTTCTTCAGGTTACAATAAAAGGAGGCCCAAAACTGATTCCTGTAAATGAAGGATTAAGAATGCACTGTGCAAAATATAGACAGTAGCTTTCCTGTGCCTTAGAGAATGTGCCAATACTGCCGTCTAGCTTCTGCGAAGGTTTTGTATGCTTTTGCTTTGCTTTAGTTGCTCGCACTCATGTGTTACAGTTTTGTCAAACCTCTGATGGCAATTCAAGGTCCTGCAGCATGGACTTCTGATCAAATATGTGTTCCTTTGAGCAGAAAGTGGTCGCAGCGTGGGATGTGTGATGACAGATAGCTGCAGCAAACAGTAGAGGAGCCCTGAAATGGCAATGCAGTAAGAAAATGCTCAGCCTGTGTTTGCAGATAGGGGACTGAAACCCACCTGTCCAAACTTTCATGGGATTTTTGGCAGCACCATGACTCAGTCAGACCAGTCCTATGTCTGTTCAGTGTTTCTAATCATGAAGCACTGGTAATGTCCTCTGACCTGTCACCCTCCTTTGGGCTCGGTGTTTTCTTCTGCTTTCCTATGTCTCTCTCTTACCCTTGCCCCTACCCTTCTGTGCCATGCATACATCTTTTTTTCCTATTACACCACAAAATTTGTAGCCTTTGCTTCTTGGTCACTGATGACCTGGGAGCTACTTGTAGACTGAAGTACTGTCTTTAGGTTTATACGCCTTTTATGTCTTGTTACCATTGGATTTTAGAAGATTGATAGGTTTCCATTTACTGTTAACTTGTGTGTATTTACTAAAATAAATATTTTATTTATTTATTTATTTTATGTATTAAATATATTTCTGTATTTATACAGCTCTTAGGTGGTATTGCATAAATAACAGGATAAAGAAACGTGTATTATTATTAAGCAGACAGAGAGCTCTATTAAACTATAGTTTGAACTTGTGTTCAAACAATATGTAATACAGGAATTAATCAATTATGTTCTAGCTTCTTTGTTGTAATTTGGGAGAAATTGTTTATCATCAGTATGCTAAAGTAATTTAAAGCTGAATTTAGCCCACAGCAGCCTGGCTAATGATTTTGTTTCTGGTTTTAACTGTTTTCAACACCTTTCATTAAATAACTCAGCTACATTAGCTATCCTTACATATTCTTATCAACCTTATGATTAACATGTATCCATGGGTACTGCCTCCTGTTAGTGAGGCAAGGTCGTATTTGAAGGAGAATCTTTTGTATCTACTGAAGCAGCTGTTAGTGTGGCTCCATACCTGGCTGAATCAATTAATCATTTCATTAAACAAAAAACCTCTTAGCTATGCTAATCAGAGGCATGCTGATCATTTTTCCAAACATGCCCCTGAAATCTAAACAAATGAACAAAACATTTGAGGACTAATAAACCAGCTCTGATAAATAAGTTATGCTTTCAAAAAAAAGTATTAAAAAGAAAAAAAGATCTGAGGGGGATTTCATCAGCATTATGAATATTTTCCGTTAGGAATTATAGTATTGGCAGAACAGCCATCTCTGGTGATCTCATCTGAATGGTTAATGCTCTCTAACAGAGTTATTTGTTGTGCCATTTCGAATGTGACAGGAAACATGCTTTCTGCTCTGCACTGCATCTTTGTGGGTGAGGAGAGGATGTTGGATGCTGAGCACTGGGTCCAAGCCCTCCTCATGACAAAACAGAAACAAGTTGAGGGAGTTCGCATGTGCTTCTTCACTTCCATGAGCAAGCACATGATCACCATCTGAACAGAGGGTTTGAAAGGGAAGGGGAACTTATAACATGGGTGACAGCACTATAAGACAGCAACTTCAGAAATGGCTTCTTCAGAAAGAAGTACCTCAGTGTATTAAGAAATGACACAACTGGCATCAAAACTGCACAGGAAGTATATTTTTAATATTGCTATTAATGATATACTGAGCTTCTGTTATCTTCTAATAACTAGGTTTCTACTAGAAATCTCCTTAAATTACTTACAATCCATGTTGCAGGAGCTTGATCCTGGACAATGATCCTTTATGGCCTTGTCTTCAAGACAATACATAATTTCTGGGCAGGAGAATCAGAGTGAAGATTTACTCCTATGTGGGAAACCGAGCTGACTTTAAACCTCAAACTTCTGGGATTTCTCTGGATTACTGCAGTGTATGTTTTATGATGATTTTCGTGGCACAATGCAAAGACTTTTCTTGCTGAGGTGGCTGTTTCAAAAGCATGGGATGCACATGATTTAATTCTTCCCTTCCTGAAGGAGCTACTGGTATTGGGCAAGTAGAAGGGTGAGCTGCAGTGGCAGAAATTGCAAGCTGCAACCTCCCCACCAGACTTGAAGAAAGTATTTCCCAACATCTGTGGGGGCTTGGATCCCACTCTCATGTTACCTGGAAGAAAAAAAGTTGCTTCTTCCTGCAGCTGTCATCCTGACATGTCTTCAGGCTAACGTCAGGATGCGGAGCTAAGGATGTTTCTAGACCCCTGACAGTAAGTCTGGCATGGTGCTGTGGTAGCAGCACAGGAGGGAGAAGGGGGAAAATAGTCAGGGTAGGGCAGAGAAGAAACCTCTTGAGACTCTCAGTTTGCCCAATATCTGCAGAAAGATCATGTGTTTCTCTGTTAGTGGAGGACCATGCCATAAAAACAGCAAGTTCTCTTTCTGCCTCCTTCCTGCTGCTGTGCAAGAGCCTAGACAGCGGCAAGGACATCTTTGGGCATTTCATCTCTGTTGTGAGCATTCATAGGCTCTGCCTTGGACTTCTAGGGACCAGAGACCCAGAGACAATGGGCAGGTTGACAGCAGAGGCTGTTAGAGAGACACCCCTGAACATGCCAAGCAGCAGCTAACCGAAGGGGAGCCTGCATGGCTCCAGGCTGTAGTGCTGGCAAGCAGGCTTGGCAGCGATGCTGTGGTGGATTTTGCCATCTCGTGGCAGCTCGCAGGTAAGCCACCTGCAGCTATAGGTGCTTGCCAGTGGTGGCACCTGAAACAGAGGCGAAGAAGCAAACAGTGAGCAGCCTCACCATGGGGCAGGCTGGTGGTCAGAGTGTTTCCAGCCTCACTGCTATTCTCGGCACCTTGCTGCTGGAGGTGCCCAACTAGCCAGCGAAGAGAGGGTGAATGCCTGGCAACTATTTGACCACCACAGTGAGGACAACAGCACACTGAAACTGGGCTCTCACTGTGCAAACAGCAAAAGATATTGGTGCCAGTCAGCTTTGGCTCAGAGGAAAACTCAGTGGGGAGATGGAGAGCCTTTCTGTCAGCACAGAAAGGTTTGTAGGGATATTGTCGGGGTCTGTAACAATTCTCATATATTTGGGGGGTGATGCAGCAGACATGGGAGATGCTAAAAAAAAACAGGAATCCAAGAGTCTGAGCTTCTTGCTGACTTCCTTACTCAGATGAGTTTACTGCTGTGCTCGAAAAGGCATCGTTCCTGGTGCCAGGGTGAGTCAGAGAGCGGGCTGGGGATTGTCCCCCTGCCTAGGGACTGTGGATCCCACTGTCAATAGCTTGGGCGCTGCCAACGCTGTGGCTGCTGCTCAGGACAGAAGACCAAAGATCCTCCACGCTTTCTGAGGTAAAGCCCTGCTGCTGACCAAGAGACTCTAGAGGACTCAAAAGGCCCAGGAAGCAAGACCAGGACTCCCCAGGGGAATGCTTTTCCCTGTCTTCAAGAAGTCTGAGTGTGATGATGTGCTGCCTGTCTGTGCAGGCTGTTGGAAAGAAGTCTCCGCACTTCTACTTTTTCTGGCTTTGTAGAAAACTAGCACCTCAGAGCAGATTCATTTACCTTCCAGAGCTGCTTCTTTTCAGCTCATAATTGAAAATACCCTGGTGAAGAGCTTGGGGCACCCTTGTATCTTCCATGTTGGCAGCTCAGGGAGTTCCAGAGGTAGACTCTCCAAGTGGATCTCACCTCACTTAAGAGCCAACACAGCATTTAAGAAGTTGACTGAGTAGGGCCTTTCTGGGTATGGATGTCATAGTACAAGTGATGGAAGTGGATAAGGGTCTTGGTGCCAGCAAACGGAACAGGTGACAGTGACAGTTTCAGCTCCAGCTGCTGCGACAGGACTGGTGTGTGTGCCCGAGGTGCAGCTAGTGAGGGAAATAGGGTGAGTAAATCAAGTGAATATGAGCATCAGCACATGAAGCAGGACTGCAGGTCACAGCACGCATACCAAACAGGTTGCATCTTCCTCAAACTCCAGGGAAAAACATTAAGGCTGGGGATGGAATTGTTTAACAAACTTAAAGGTGGGCTAGCCCTTGAGTAAGCAACCCTGGGTCCAGACAGGGTACTGGACACAGGCCAATGCTGGGATATAGGAATATATGTAGGTGGGGAGCATCTGTTGGGTAGGTCTCTCAGTGCATGCGTGCGTGTTTGCTCACAAGCAGGAAGCTGGACCAGCCTCTATGTAGAAGAGGGCTTAGGATACTAAGGCCGGGTTATCAGATGGACAGAAGGACTGGGCTAGTACTTGAGGGATCTGTGAACCTCCCTTTGCTTCTAGTGCACTTCAGTTCTTGCAGGCTGTAGAAGAGAAAACACACAAGGCTGTCTGTTCTCCTGTGTTTTATGTAAGGCCTAGTTGTGCTACATGCAAATGCTGTGGGAGGCAGACTCATCTGCTGCAGGCTGTAGAGCTGGCCATGCTGGTATCTTGCACGCATGGCAGTGAGTATCTTACAGATATGCGCTAGTACAAATGAGTAAGATGAGATTCTTTCCTTTTTCTAATAATAATGCTTTATTTACCTTTTCTAAGACCTATTTATGCTTTATTTGCCTAAGTGACCACAGGGCTCCTCCAGCCTTCACAGATGGACTCATCTGGAGCCCTGGAAGCAACGTCAAACTCCCAGCTGTGTCCCGTGGGCTCTGCCATTCCCTAGGGAAGATCCTGTGCCCAGAGCCCGCTCTCCAGCTGCCGCTGGGCAGCTATCCGTGCACCGTAGAGGACGAAGCCCCAGGAAAGCAGAACCACAGCAGCCAGCACCTGCGGGACACAGCGCCACCTGTTACTCCCCGGGTTACGGGGCCCGATGCCTCCACCAAAAAGTGCACCCAGCCCTCTTCCGTTCCCCTACGCGCTACAGCAGCAAACCTGCCCCCAGAGTGGGCCGCCCGGGCCCTGAGCCTTCCCCCAGCTGCACACCCAGCCCAGCCCAGCCCAGCCCAGCCCCGCCCCGGCGCATAACCACGCGGCACAGCAGGAGCGAACCCCGAGCCCCCCCATCGACGGCAGCCCTGGGCCTTGAGCCCGCCCTTCAGCCACAGCCCCGGGCGCCGAGCCCACCCCTCCAGGACAGGTACCCCGCCCGGGGCTGCCCATTCCCACTTCCCCCGGCGCGTACCAGGCTGCAGAGTGGGCGCGGGTCCCGCCGACCCGGCGGAGCCATGCCAACCTCCACTTCCGCCCCACATCCGCCTGCCCCCAAGATGGCGCCGGCAGGACCGGAAGTGACGGCGCACGGCGGCGCCCCGATCCCGTCAGGCTGAGCGGCGCGGCGCTGCTCGGCTGGTGGCGGAGGGTCTACGGTTCCCGTGGCGACGCCGCTGCCGACGCCGCCCATGGCGGAGCCGCTGAGGCGCCTGGTGGAGGGCGCTCGCCGTCGCCGCCGCCCGCCGGGGCAGGAGCACCGCGAGGCCGCCGGCCTCGGGCACTGCCGGACGCGCCACAGACTGAAGGCGACCGCGGCCCCGGCCGGCCTGGGGAGCGAGGCCGCGGCGGCGGTGAGTGTGTGCGGAGGCCGCGGGCGAGGGGGGGGTCGCGCACCGGTACAGGAGAGATGGGAGGGGTTGAAGGGGGAGGGGGAAAAGGGGGGCCCAATCCCTTCCTCACCCCCTCCGCGTCCCCTTCTCCTCCCCCCACCCACCCGCGCGTCCCTGCGTGTGCGTGTGACGCCCGGCGCGTGCGCTGGGGACACCGATCGCGACACGGCCTGTGGCCCCCGGAGTGTGCATGTCCCCGCGAGGGATAGAATTATGGAATGGTTTGTGTTGGAAGGGACCTTAAAAATCATCCAGTTCCAATCCCCCTGCCATGGGCAGGGACACCTCCCACTAGATCAGGCTGCCCAAGGCCCCATCCAACATGGCCTTGAACACCTCCAGGGATGGGGCAGCCACAGCTTCCCTGGGCAGCCTGTGCCAGTGCTTCACCACCCTCATCATGAAGAAATTTCTCCTCATGTCTAAGTCTATGTCTTCCTCTCTCTAATTTATACCCATTGCCCCAGTCCTATCACTACAAGCCTTTGTGAATAGCCCCTTCCCAGCTCTTGTGTAGGCCCCCTTCAGGTACCAGAAGGTCACTATAAGATCTTTTTGGAGCCTTCTCTTCTCCAGGCAGAACGACCCCAACTCTTTCAGCCTGTACCTCATATGGGAGGTGCTTCAGCCCTCTGATTGTCTTTGTAGCCCTCCTCTAGACCTGTTCCAACAGCTCTGTATCCTTTTTATGCTGAAGATTCTAGAACTGGACACAATACACCCAAGGTATAAAAAGGACCTAAAGCTACTGGCGAGCGTCCAGAGGAGGCAACAAGGTTGGTGAAGGGTTCAGAGGGGAAGCCGTATTAGGAGTGGCTGAAGTCACTTGTTCTGTTCAGCCTGGAGAAGAAGAGACTGAGGGGAGAGTTCGTCACAGTTTGCTGCTTTCTTCACAAGGGGATGAAGAGAAGCAGGCATTGAGCTCTTCTCTCTGGTGATCAAGATCAGGACCTGAGGGAAGGCAGGAAGATGTGCCGGGGAGGTTTAGGCTGGATATTAGGAGAAGGTTCTTGGCTCAGAGAATGGTGGACCACTGGTACAGCTCCCCAGAGAAGCAGTAATGGTGCCAAGCCTGACAATACTCAAGAAGCATTTGGACAATGCACTGAGACACATGGTGTAAATTTTGAGGTTGTCCTATGCAGAGGTAGGAGTTGGACTTGATGATCCTTGTGAGTCCTTTCTAATTCAGGTCATTCTGTGATTTTGGGTCTTGCTGTTCCACAGGGTGCACTCTGTGCCCAGTGTCCTGCAGCAGTTGCACCTTTGCTGCAAGAGATGGGCTGACAACCTCTGAAGTGTTGTGGCAACCCCTTTCCACTGAACTGTAATGACTTAGCATGATGGTGATCCCCAACATAACCCTAAAATAGATGACTTTATTGCTAACTGCACTTGACAGTGTGGCTAGGTGGAAAGGCAGCGTGTACTGAGCTTGGGTGTAGGAACAGCACCTGGCTGTTCTGCTTCAGCCATTAAAACAAAGGCCGGAACACATCCCTAGAGTTTGTCTGGTCCAATGAGCTGTATGTGGTCCAGCATGAGTGCCCAGCAAAACACAGGCAGAGGGTGCAGGAACAGCTCCAACAGAACTTGGAAATGGGTGGTTTAGTTTCAATGCAATTATTTGTTTTGACCTTTTTTTCTTAAAGGATAGATATGACCGTTCCTGTATTTTTCATCTGTAAATGCTGGTCTCTTTAGGAAATGTGTTTTGGAAGGTAATATGTTAATCACAAACTTACTGACCATGTCAAAGCAGTTACTTATGAGTGGAGAAGACAGAGTCTCGCCTTTTATCTTCCTTTAGCTTAGTGTGATTCAAGCTCTGTTTAATCTTGCAAGACTTAAAAGCCACACTAGACTTTTAACGTTTTTGTCTCTCTGAGACAGCAATGTTGTTTTGTCTCTTTCTTTTGTAGAACATGACTTCAGCAGATAAGGAGTTTTCAGAAGACAGCAACTTTTCGCCAAAAGCCAGCACCAGCAAGCTGCCAACAGATGCATCTCCTGACTCTAAATGCCCCATCTGCTTGGATAGATTTGACAATGTTGCATATCTAGATCGCTGCTTGCATAGGTTCTGTTTCCGCTGTGTCCAAGAGTGGTCAAAAAACAAAGCAGAATGCCCCCTCTGTAAGCAACCGTTTTTTTCCATTTTCCATACAATTCGTGCTGAAGATGACTTTAAGGAGTACATACTCAGCCCTTCAGAAAATAGGTCTTTTGCCAGTCCTGATGGCCGGAGGTTTCGTTACCGTACCACCTTAACAGGGGAACGCCGCGCTGGCCGTTCCCCTTCCCGAAGAACGCTGTCCCCTCCTGATAATGGGGTATTGTTTGAAGGGCTGTCGAGTGAACCAGTGCGTCAGAGAGACGGGGAGATTCAGCAGATGATAAGGAGGCTGGCCTCAAGGAGGCAGGCTAGTGCTGAGGGCAGATCTCTGCGGCAAATCCAGGAGGAAGACATGATCAGCTTCCGTAGAGCTCTGTACCGTACTGGTGTGCGTATTCGCAGTATTCAGGATGGTGGTCGCTATCGAGACATTTCAGCAGAGTTTTTCCGCCTCAACCCTGCTTGCCTTCACAGGTTGGTTCCTTGGCTGAAGCGCGAACTCACAGTCCTGTTTGGTGCCCATGGATCTTTGGTTAATATCGTACAGCACATTATCATGAGTAATGTGACTAGGTATGATATGGAAAGTCAGGCCTTTGCTGATGATTTAAAGCCATTTTTGCTGAATCGGACTGAGCACTTCTTACATGAGTTCATCAGCTTTGCCCGTTGTCCTTTCAACTTAGAAGCATATGATCAACATGCCAATTATGACTGCCCTGCGCCATCATATGATGAAGGAAGCCACTCAGACTCGTCAATTATTACAATATCTCCAGACACAGCATGTTCTCAGGGGCCAGGTAACAGTATGTCTGTGACTAGTCTTGGTCAGGCCCCCTGGGATGATGAAACTCCGGGCCCTTCCTATTCCATTTCCGAAGAGGTTCGTGCAACCATAGCTTCTCCTTTGGAGACGTCAGATAGTTCTGATGAGGACAGTGCCACAAAGAATCAAAGAACCAAGCCAGAGAGTGAGTTACAGGCTAATGATGACTCAAACGACAGTGACTCTTCCTCAGACAATTGTGTTATTGTTGGGTATGTTAAGCCGTTAGCTGAGAGGACTCCTGAGGTGGTTGAGCTGTCCTCGGACTCCGAGGAGTCCATCAGGGAAGAGAAAAGAGAAGATGTGAAGAAACAGCAGCCAATCCAGTGTGGTGGCTGGAGTGATAGTGAACCAAGCAGGAGTTTCTCACCACGTTCCCCCCCATATAAGGAGGATGTAGGTAGTTGTAGAAGCTGCTTGTCTCCTGCAGCTGAGAAGACAGAGTCAAAAGTTGATGGGAAGAACAAATGTAAGGTAAAAGATCTGTCTCCACAGGACTTGAGTTGGAGCCCTTCTTCGGAGAGTGACGCAGTATACTCCCCTTGGAATCACAAATTGTCTAGAAAGAGGAAGTCCAGGAGCCCACAATCGTTTTCACGGAACTCTCGAGGCAGTCGTGGCCATCGGTCTAAGAGAGAGCATCATAGCAAAAGCCAACTTAAAAGGAGACGATCGAGAAGCAGAGATAGTAGCAAGCATAGGAGCAAAAGAAGCAGCAGGAGGTCAAGGGCTCAGGACAGCAAAGTCTCTCTAAAAAGTCAGAGAGGTTCTCTAAGTCATGAGAGTACTCCGTCGAGAGAAGTAAGCAGATCACGATCACGTAGCAAAGGCCATGGTAGAAGGAGGTCAAGAAGTAGAGACAGTGATCGTTATTACACAAGAGACAATTATCAAAGTAGATATCAGTGGGGTTATGCTTTCTGTAGTCGAAAGGTGTTCGGAGATGGCTATGAATCCTCCAGCAGAAGGAGGGCTCAGTCTAATGCTGTCTATTCAAGGCAATCTGTGAGTCCAGAATACAGGATACGATCATTTATTGAAAGGACGGATCTGCATAGCCAGAGGGGACTCCATGAGAGACACTATTACTGTTATGAAAGATGCAGGTCAAGGAGTCGATCGAGCAACAGATCAAGGACCCGATCAAGCAACAGGTCAAGGACGCCTTCTGGAGGAACTGACAGAATGAAAAGTGAAAAGCCTGGTGGAAAAAGGAAGTACAAAACTCGTCACTTGGAGAATGTGTTCACGGAGAACACAAGTCTAGAAAGAGAAAATGACCCGAAGAAAACTTTCTCTAACCTCAGCGACTGCTACAAAAATGAAGATATCCTTTCAGACAATCGAGCAAGCAGTGAGATAAAGCATAAGAAAAAGAAAAAAAAGATCAGGAGTCCAAGTGTTGAGATAGTCTATGAAGGAAAAGCAACAGACACAACAAGGCATCTTAAAAAGAAAAAGAAAAAGCATAAGAAGAAACACAGGAAACACCATGTGAGTAACTCAGCACATTCTTCTCCTGTGGTGATTACGATTGATAGTGATAGTAGCAAGGAGCCAGAGAGTACTGAATGTGATAGCAGTATTACTTGGACAGGCACAACTCAGATAAATGAGAAGGAAAATGAATCTCCGTCTTCTTTCCTGGGAAGGACAGGGTGTGATGATGTTTACAGAGTTGGAGAGGAAACCGGAGGAACAGCCAAAAAGTACAGCATTCCTACTGGAAGGGGAGACTTAGACAGTGACGTTAGAAATGCTGATGTCAAACTTCGAGAAGCAGCAGCAGAGCAGAGTCTTGCCATAGCAGATACTAGCAGTGACACCCCTCACACAGAAACTGCAACTAGCTACGTTCAAGAAGCACCAGCAGCGCCTTCCAGTCAACTGTCTTCCCCCAGGACTTCCTTCCTAGAGTGTCAAGAGAGACAACCATTGATACTAAGACTGCCAAAGAGACTTGTCAACAGATCCTCTTGGTTTGATTTTCCTGAAGAAGAAATGTAGCACACTTTCCATGGAACACTTCCTAAAATTGTGGGTTTGGTTTATCTACCTTTTTTCCCCTCGAGAACAAAAACACCTAATGTGGTTTGTGTATGTTAAAAGATGTCTGGGAAATGTGTCAAATCTTTGAATGTGTATGCACTTTTAAGTCAAAGAAGATAGAATATTGCTAGTATGTGAGTTTTAAAGTTTCTCAGAAGACTGTTTGCAAGTCCTAATTTCATAAAGTCATCTTGTATTCTTGTAGTATGTAAAATATATCCATAGAGTATTTCAGAGTTTTGATTTAAACACACAACAAAAATGGGGCCCAAACCAAAAGCCAGAAAACACACTTTATGGGGATCGCTTTTCTTAAACAGAGAAAAAAAATGCTTAATTCTTAAGAAATTATTCAGGCTGAAGTCTACTATGATTTTTATCTATTTGGTTCAAGCTATATATAGATCTACAAGGTCTGACACAAAAACACCAAGACTGTGCCTGTAACTCTATTTAACAAATTAGGAAAATCAACTGATCACCTTCAAAAGAGTTCCCTTCTGAGTTGACACACAGCTGCATATGATGCTGCCAATGTTCAAAGCAGTTCTGCAGATAAGTTTCTAAAAGGCTGTTGAGGATCACTCTTGGTTTTGCCTTCACATCTTCTAATGACAAAAAAATGGGTTCCTTTGATCAACTTGATCTGTAGGAAGAAGGAGCCAGGTCTGGTGAACAGGGTTGGTGCTCAAGCACGGTGATGTTGTTACTACCTAAAGACTGCTTTGCAGATAAAGCGTTGTGAGCTGGTGTGCACCGCTATTTTTCCAGCTGAAGGTAGGAAAACTATTTTTGAGCACACATCCACTTGTATTGAGTGAAGTGATCGAGTTGAACCGTGTCTCACTGTGATGGGTGAGAGCATGTTCTATAACCATCTCTTTGTCTCTTTCATCCTGCTCCTGGTTCCTGAGCAACAGGGTTAGTCTTGGGGTTTTTTTGTGTTGGACCTTGTGTATAAATCAACAGGACTTCCAGTAACATAAAAATAAGCTGAATAAAGCAATAAGACTTTTTTTCTTTTAAATTAATTTAAATGTGTGGAATTCATACTTTGCTGACAGAATGTTTATCTTTTGGGTTTGGGTGCCTTACTAGTACAAAGAAGTAGATGTTCATGCAATCGGGAGTACTCTTGGTTGGAAGGGAACTTTGGAAGTGATCAGGTCCTAGCCTTCCCTGAAAGCAAGAACAACTTTGATCAGACTGCTTGGGATTTGTTCAGTTTTGTGTATTCCCAAAGCTGGATGGCCTCTCTGTGCTACCTTTTCTAATGGTTGAGTATTCCCATGGGAAACATGGGTTTGCCAAGTTTATTTTTTTTTTCGTCCTTTCTGATGACTACCTCTTCCTCTTCAGCAACACAGGGGTATGGGGAAAGGGGATTGTGATCTGTCTGTAACACACTGTCTTCGCTGCTCCTTCTTTACACTGTTCCTCTGCTCTAATGTGGTCCATTCTACAGGGTGCAATCCCTTCAGAAAAAGACTGCTCTGACTTGGGTCCCCCTCGGGGTCACAGGTCTGTCTAGGAGCCTGCTGTGTGTGTTCTCCATGGGCTGTACTTTCCATTAAGGCATCTCCATCTGCTCTGATGTGAGGTCTTCAGAGGCTGCAGTGTGGATATCTGCTCTGCTGTGGTGTGCCACAGTGCAGGGTGGCAGCCTGCCTCACCACGGTCTTCATGGGCTGCAGAGGAGTCTCTTCTTTGTAGTCTGGATCACTTCCTCCTGTCCCTCCTTCATCTCTGATCTGCAGGGTTGTTACTCTCCTGTTTTTCTCATGGTTGCCCTGCAGTGTTTTTTACCATTTCGTAGACATGTTTTCCCAGAGGCACCTCCAGTGTGGCTGATGGGCTCAGCCATGTCTTGTGGATCTGTTTTGGAGCCAGTTGGAACTGTCTGCATCTGGCACAGAGCAGTCCCTGGCCTTTTCTCACAGAGGCCACCCTGCAGCACCCTCTGCTACCACAACTTTGCCTTGTAAACCCAGGATACCTTGGCTTGATAGGTGTGGAGGAACTATATATGGAAGTGGCACTGATAGTGGTAATCTGTGCAGTGTCAGAGATGCTCAGTACCTCAGCTGCAAGAAGGTTCAAGTCTCACTTTCTAGCATGCTGGGGTTGTCTGCATTCAGCAAGTTTCTTGGCCTTTGCCATGGAGTGACAAGAGGACCTGAAAAGGACCCAAGCCTAGGTAGGTAGCCTGCTTGCTTAGGTATATTTTCAGTGCTCTCCAAAAAGGGGGTGAACTAAGTTTTTGAATTAGTAAATGCTGATGGAAAGGAAAGGAAAAGCCCCTCTCCTTGGGATGCTGTTAAGTGCTTAAGTCTAGGGAATCGTTTGCATGAGGTGTAGAGTGAACCAGTGTGCGATTAAGCTAGCCTTCAATCCTGATGAATAAGATGGCTGGCCAAGAACCCGAAACATGTGAAGGAGTATGTGTGCCAATATCACTGTTTATCTTTTGGAAAGCTATAGCTTTTAGAGATTACGTATACAGTACATTACACACAGAACAAACCTGAACCAAGTGACAAACTGCTGTCCATGGCACTGAGATGAAAATAAAATATGTGAAGGTGAAGAGATGTAGAGCTATGAAATAACTTATTTTAAGATCATTTGCATGGTGAACGTAGTTGGAATGACCACAGTTTGAGCCTTGGTCACCTAGAAGAACAAGATCCCATCTCCTTCGAACCCCAGGGCTTTGTGTCTTGAAATAATAGCTATTTCTGTTCCCTTAGCACAGGCCGAAACCATATGTAGATGTATGCATGTATGTGCCTGCACACTTGCATGTTATGTATGTACAGGGAGAGAGAGGGAGTAGGCATGAGTGAGTTGTCAGGTGCCTGTTGTGTCCTGGCAGGGCAGTGAAGACCAGAAAAGCAAAGGCAGGCACTGCATTTCCTACATGCACGTTACAGTTTTTGGATGTATAAGAAACACCTGAAAGAAAGAAAAAAAAGAACCTTAGATGGGCTGGTGTCTTGTGAGATTTATGAACTGCTAAATTTAGAAAAGGAAAAGTAATTTTGCTGTTACAGGTGTATTGAAGGCACTTCAGTGCATGAGTCAATAAGAAAAATGCCAAGTCCCTTCTTCTGTGAGAGCGTGTACAAATAACATAAAATGGGCTCAGTTAATCTTTTTTACCACTGTATTCACTCTGGATAAACAAAATATGTATCAGATGTTATGCCCTAGAAAGGTAATCAGCCTTATAAAATAATTCTCTTCACAGCTCTGCTTTTCTCATTATTGTATGGCAAATAGTTTTCTGAAAGAAAAACTGTTCAAGCAAAATGTTAAACAGCATTCATTCATCATTTTTCTGCACAGATCAGGCAGCAGCCTGCTTGATCTCAAAATATGTGGTCATTATGAAGCTTGTATTGAACTGCTTCTCTTTTTCTGCCCCTTCTTTTTCTCAGATGCTGTTCCCTTGTGACAGGTAATTTCCAGCAATGTTGCTTGTGTTGGCATAGGTGAAACCTCTACAGGAATCACATGGGTAATTAAATACAAAGGACCTTCACAAGCTAGTGACTGGGCTGTGTTCTTGCACTGTACAGGCAATCTCTACTGTGTTGCCTGTAGCCATAGTTGTTTTTTTCATGGGGACCAGCTGTGCTCCAAACTGCTTAACCTGAATCAGTGTAGAAGAAACCAGTAATTTCAAGCTGAGGCATTAATGGGTGGAAATTTATCAATCCCTTTTTATTTATTTTTTGCAAGAACAAAAAAAAAAATCTCAAACAATTCACTTTTCATGGGAAGTTACAGGTTTGATGCAGAAATAACTTGTTAAGTCTCTTTGGCTTTTGCTGTGGAGTGGGTCATAGTAAACAATTGGAATAAACTGCCCCTTCCAGCCTAAAGACAGAGAAGAAAATAAAGCTATGAGTGTGAAGAGTTCAGCTACAAAGCCTAACCTCACATTTATTGACAAGATCTTTTGTGCTTACATTTCTGTTTCGGAGTGAGAGATTAAGATAACATTACACACCAGGCATTGTTGCTATCTTTAAAATTTATGCAAGACGTCCAACACCGACATGATTAAAGACCATCAATTTATTATATTTTCATTCCAAATTTTCTATTGATTTTGTAAGCTTTAATATTTGCTGTCAGATTTACATTTTATTTTACGAAACTAGGGGGATTATCCCTGGGAATATTAATAATCCTTGTTTTAACAAGCCCAAATTTATACTGTTGTCAGAAGTTAATTGCACTGTTGCTTTCTTTTTTTTCACAGGATTACTGATTGCTACAGGGTAGTGGTGGAAAAACAATACTAGTGTACAATATATATGAAAATAGCCTTATTCATATGCTAACAGCTGGCACTACAATGAAGACTGCCAAAGAACAAATTGATATCACGAAATACCCATACCATGTCATATAGGTGAATCAAATGAATAATGATACCATCTTCCATACAGCACTGAACAGTCGTGTTGAAATAGCATGCAGCACATTAGCTGTGTTGTAACCACTGCTGCCAGTGAGACAGTGTCTTATAACAATGCCTCATTGTGACCAATTAGAGATTATCATTATCAGTGCCACTTCCATATGTAGTTCCTCCAGCGATATCAATGTAAATTAGAAAATGAAGGTCAGCCTTCGCTCATACAGAACTACTTTGTGACACAACTCATTTGATCTGGGTAATCGTGCTTAACCAGACCCCTGTCATCTTTAGCATACCTTCTGGACGTCCTTCCTTCGTGCCCCATGTTCTCAGGCTGCTGAATTTCTAAACTTGGAAAATGTATGTCTTCTCTGGAGTGAATTTGGGTTCATGTGGGGATATAGGAAGATGTAGATGTAGGAAGGAACATTTCTTTCCTTATGCGCAACATAGGACAACTAGATGAATTTGGGTACCTTTCCATCCTAAAAAAGGTGGCCTAGAAAACTAAAATTTTACAAGTTTAAGTGGATTTATAATGAATGATGGCCTCGTGTTTAACTGACTGTTGGTGTCTTTCCCCTATTTGAGTGCTCATCACATGAACATTGTACTATTTAGAGTGATCCTAGATGGACATACATGTCTACTCTCAGTCATGAACATTGTACTGTTTAGTGTGATCCTAGATGGATATACATGTCTACTCTCAATCATGAGTGGAGGTTATATACACATCTTGGAAGATCTGGGCCTCTTCATTACAAGGAGTGAGTTGATACACTCTGGGAGTGTGAAACCCTATTTCTGCATCCCAGAGTTTGAGATAAATAATGGAGATAGTGGCAAAGCACTACTTACGAGGAGGTCATAGGCTCTGCTGGAAGGTCCAGGTATTTAAAATGCTTAAAGATGGTCTTAAAACCATAAAATGACAGTTTGTTATCCAAGCTTTCACAGTTCCCAAAATGCCTAATGGCTCTAGTGCTGATATTTCTCCTCTTCTTTCTTCATCCTCTTCTCCATTTAGCACCTTTCCTTTTTTCTCCACGTACCTGGAACATCTCAGATGTCTGACCAGATAGAGCAGTATGGGCAAAGCATGAATCAACTGAAGTTAATGCACGTCACTCTAACCATCTCCCTGGGGTTTGGCTACCTGTGCTGGTGGCTGGCTCTGTCACGGTGCGGCTGTGTAGCCCAGGGTTGGGCTGCCACATATAGAGGTGTCGGGGGCTATGCTGGAGTCCCCACTATTGCTTGGGAGCTGTACATCAACTCAGCTTGGTTCTTCCCAGTGCCTGGGCTCCCAGCTCCTCTGCCAAGCAACCTGCTCTTGCTGCTGGCCAGTTCTTGGTAGGGATACAAACAGGTTCAGCTTCCAGCTTTGTGCTGCCAGCCTTGAGACTGGCTCTGTGCTGCTCCGCTTCTAGGTCCTGAAATATTCTGTTGTGGGTGCTGCTTAACACTGGTCTAACCGGAGAAGTTGAAATATTGCTGCAAGAACTTTTTTGTGTCAGCCCTGACATGCTTTCAGTGTAATTGCTTTGCTACTGTTAAATTCTCTTCCCTCCTTGGTATGTTTCATAGCAGTAAAACTGAATAATCAGAGTGTCATTGAGAATAAGCAAAGTAATAATAACTGGTTCTATTTTCTCTGTTGTAACAGTATTCAAAGTGACATCTGTCAAGATTAAACTATGCTAAAATATAGGCATATGCTTTACACAAACTATATTTGCGTTGATCTGAAAAAATCTTATATTCACTCTTCTTCTTGAAGATATAATTAGAGTCCAAATTCCATCCCAAATTAAGAGAAATTCTTGAGAAATATTCCAGTCGTGAAAGAAAATTCTTTTATTTTGAAATTACCAGAACTAGAGAGGAAGCAAAGTTTGGGCTACTGAAGTGGAAGCAGTGTTCAGGAGAATGAAATGAAGTTATAAGCTGTGGCCCATTTTTATCTTTCTAGGGGTAATAAACTGTGAAATTATGTTGATATCCCTTTGAATTCCCTGCAGAAATACGTCAAAAAAAGTAAGGGGGAGCTGGTAAGCAATTTTTAGAAGAATAAACAGTGCTAGAGCTTGTATGTGATTTCAATGTACTTGGAAACTAGAAAATCATCCCTCCCTCTGAAACACTTCCTGCCCCCTTCCCATCCACCCCCACCTCCATCAATCATTGTTGACTTAAACCCTTCAAGCAGCCCACATTTGCAGGAAACAAAAGAAAAGATATCATGGGGTCATCCTACTCCGTCAGATGTTATTGTGCCTTATCTGAAGGTTGAAATTCTCATCTGATTTCGTAGGCTCAGAGATACCAGATGAGACAGCTGTAGAAGAAACTGAGAGACTTTGGCCACTGCTACTATGAGGATGAAATTTTTGTTTGATTGGGTTTTTTTTCACAAATATTCTGAAAGATTAGCAATCACTTTCTCAGAAATGATAGAAAAAAATGTATTTACCATCAGTATGCAATAGGATGTGATGGCTATAGTGTAATATTTTTTTTAACTCTCATCCTAAGAAGATGTTAAGTTGTCATAGAGGAAAACACTTGGAATTTCCACAACCCATAGCTTGTGGGGTTGTTGCACTAGGACAGGAACTTAGCAACTAGGAAAGAACAGTATTTAAATTACCAGACAGAAGATCTTACAAACATATACTGCGTGTGGCTATTATGCAATGTTTTAAATGTAATCTCCAAAGCCTGGTGTGAAACTTCTTGCTGTCACACAGCATTCCTCCAGGTGTTTTAGAGACCCTGGAACT
The DNA here is from genome assembly GCF_017976375.1 of Cuculus canorus. NCBI lineage: Eukaryota > Metazoa > Chordata > Aves > Cuculiformes > Cuculidae > Cuculus > Cuculus canorus. The sequence continues at coordinate 48,314,592 of NC_071441.1, forward strand.
CCATTGCAATTGTCTTTAAGACGTGTACTTTAAACTGGAGTAAAGCTTTCTAAAATTCCCCAGTGTGACTGACAAGCTTGCTGGGAATCTATTTGTTTAATTGAAATTTCCCCAGGATGCACACTGTGGGTTCTTTTTCAAATAATTAATTTCCTTCTCTCCTGGGACACAGTCATTAAAAAGATGAGTGAGATTTAGGATGCTTCCTAATAATTCCAGACACCTTGGATTATTATGTTATTTTTATTTATAGCACAACTAATAAAACAACTGGCTTGTTTTAAACCAAACGCATGAAAATAATTACACTTGGAGGGCTTTTCTGAAAGCAAAATGCAGCTGTCAGCCCAAAGATTGAAAATAAAAAAAAAATGCTGTCAGTCCAGCAAATTCCTATAAAATGGGTGGTGACAGTTTTGGATAGTAACAATATCAATGCTTTTTAAAGTGTCTTTCATTATAGAAAGGACATTTACTGGTCAATGCTATCTGTGATACTATCTTGTGGTATTTTTTTTATTATGTTATTTTTCAAAAGTAGAAAGTACAGCTATATTTGCCTGTGGCAGAGATACTGAGAAAGCTACAAGAATGGCTGTAGTTTGGGAGGATTTAATTTCCTTCTACCTTGCAGTACTGAAAAAAAAGGTTATTGATTTACGCTTTTGTGTGAACATTCTGATATTTTCTGCTGTACTGGGTGTCTGTTTTGGCAGAGGTGGGCTGCAGAGCTGGAGCCTGTGATAATGTGTCCTTTAGGGGGATACAGATCGTTCCAGCCAGCTCCATAATGAGTCCACGGCAGGACACAGCTGAACCCATCAGCAACGATGGTGGCACTTCATTGAAAATATATTTAAGAAAGGGCAAACATCACTTGGCAGTGTGAAGAGAGTGGAAAAAAGTGTAAGAAACAGCCTCGTGAACACCAAGGCAAGAGAAGTGGAAGACACAGAGGTATTCCAAACATTGGAGCAGAGACTCATCTGCAGTCTGTGGCGAGGCCATGGTGAAGCAGGCATCTCCCTGAAGCCAGTGGAATTAGAATTCACTACAGAAGCAGATTTGTCGCAGATATATCTGAATTCATTTCCATCCTCTGTGGATTCAAAAGACATTGGAAGAAGTAGCTTTAACCTTAATCTAAAAGTATCTGAGACATCACCACAAAAGTTCTTGCAAATGAAGTAATAGAAGCTTTTCTGGAAAGTCTTAAAAGTCATAGTGTATTATTTGGGAGAAGACTCTTAATTCTAAATTCTCTCTTTTCCCATGAGGTTTTTTAAGAGGATTGAGCTGCACAGCACTTGTCTCACTACTAGAGTCATCCAAATAAGCTTCATGTGACATCTATAGCATGTCAATTTTATTTCCTGTGTACAAGAACTGCAAACTTAGTATGCCAAATAACAGGATTTTGAGTCATTCCCAGAGACTAATCCACAATAATTTTAGGATTACAAAGTTTCTTTCTTCCTAGCATTTCAGATGTGTAAATAAGGGTTAGTACAAGACTGTTGGCATCTTGCCAAGGACTATTTAGCCAGCGCTGAGCCTTCAGTGGAAGTAGCTAAGTTCAGCTGTATAAGTTCAGGTGAATAATTTCATGGAGCGGTTAATGAGTCTGATGATTCTTTCTCTTGTGTTCCTTGCTTGGGACAGTACAACAGCTCCGTTTCTGTGTCACTGGTTCTTGGAAATGCCTTTACTGATGGCTAGACTTCGGTTCTGAGGTGTGTGCCCTCTGGAGGGTAAGGCCCCACAAGCAGGGCAGGGTGTTGGTAGTTGCAGCAGGGCTTTGGGGTGCAGAGACCCATGGGTGTGCTGCTGGGAAGAATGTGGGGCTGCTTGGAGACTGTGACAGGATGGTTTCAGTACGGTGCAAAGCATGGTCTCTGCCACTAGTAGTGCAGATGCCCTGGCTTTTGGTAACAGTGGGAAGGCTTCCGCTCTAGGTCTGCAGCTGCAGAACAGGCACAGTGCCCTGGCACTGCTGAGCATGAACACCCAACAGGGGATGCATCAGAGCCAGCTGAGACTGCACCTTGTGCCTGCCACAGGATAAGCCTGGCAGGAAGGACTGGAATGTCTTCGCAAATGAGCTTTCTAAAATAGTGAGGGGTACGTTACACTTTCTGTGTGGGGTAAGTTTCCACAGTTTCAAGAGAAGTTAGAGCACGAGGTCAGAGCAGAGGTGTCCAGGAGGCAGCATGACCTACAACAGAACAACTTACAGCGTATTTCAGACAGCTGCATACAAATTCAGCTAGCTCTAGGCGTGAGGGGGGGGCATTAGCAGTGGTTACACAGCTGCTGAGCTGTGACCCCAGTGGAATGGCAGTGACACAGTGGGGACAGATCTCACACCTACAGAGTACTTCAGGAAAGGCAGGGTGGGCAGTCATGGAGGGGGGTGTGTACCTCTGCAAAGACACTTAAAAATTCCCTCTTTTATGCATTTTCCTTTGTGAAGGCTCTTCCAGCCTCTTGACCCCAGACTCTATTTCTTGAATGTGAGGAATGAAGTTCATGTCTCCTCTATGGCTTTGTATGGATTATAGAGCTATGGGTTTGCCGCCTCCCTCAAGACTGCTTACATTGCAGATTTTACTAAATTTTAATTACTTTGAAAATGTTCTTGCTGCTTCTGATCACTCTTGAAAATGTGCGCAAGCAAGACTATTATCTACCAAAACAAAAGTCAGTCAGCCAGCCTTTGCTGCTCATCTTTTGTTGGTCAATCTGTTATGACTGTCATAAGTCGTCAGACTATCACAATAAAAGACCCGAGTTCAGGATGTTGTTTTGTTTAGTCTCGGTGTGAAATACTTCTACCCTCCATTTAGTAGTGGACTATAATTAAAGCCGAGCAAATAAATTCTCAAAGAGGGGAATAATTTACACAGTAATTTAAAATTACTGGAATAGGATTTTCTATTTGGTTTATGGTTACTTATTTCCTGGAAACCAGCAAACTAGGAATGCAAAGGTTTCATTTGCTTGTTCAAATTACTTAATGATAATTACTACTCTTATGCAAGTTAAGTTATGTAGGCTGCCAAATATTCACCCCATTAGAGAAAGAAAACCTGATATTTGTTCCAAGAAATGACAATACCTAACCATTATTATATTTTTCATTAGGTATTCCTCTTCTGTCTGATTTTCCACAGAGGTCTGTCATTTTTCTCTTTCTCCTTTTTTTACAGCCCAGAGTTGTGATATTAATTTTGTTTCAGTTCTCACTTGTTATAGATACTTCAGAAGGTCTGTCACCATATATCCAACCCCCTGTGTCAACTGTCTCTTCAGCCATCCCTTGTGCATTTCAGCATCACTCAGCATGGTCAAAACCAAACCTTTTGAAACCATACAATTCAAGCCTGCCTTTATCTCCCGAACCATCAATAACAGCAACATGGGCCACTTGTCGTTCAAGGTTATCCATTCCACCTTAGTCATCCTTAACCTTTCCTCATCTTGAATTATAGCTACACCTTCTTATTCCTGTGAAATCCTTTCAGAGGCACTGCACTTTCCCTCACCGTAGACAGAGAACTTCCCACCCATGTCTTTGTGTTTCTCTGTCTTATCTTCTTTCACATACACATTTTTCTTTCACATGGGAGATGAATGCCCAGTGATTTTCCGTCTTTCTGACTGTGTCATTGTTAGTATTTTGAATAATTTCTTTAGCTCCCATCTCATTCTTTTCCTTTGACTTCTTCATGGCTATATCTTTGTTTTTTCTCACTGACCTGCTTGCTACCTTTTGTCCTGTCTAGTACTCCACTAACATGCTATGGTGCCAATGTATGGTATGTCAATATACAGAGAGTACACCTCTCTCTCCTTTTGCTCTTACTCAGTTTTCTAGGCTAGTACACAAGTTCCTAGAGTATAATGGCCACTGCTTTTTCCATCTTTTAAGTATACACAGAGGGGTATCATTCCCTTAGTCTACGGACCCTCTCTAAAATGTCTGTTGAGTTAATTTAGTCCATGACTCTGTTTTCCATCTGTCATAACAGTGTTTCAGGGCAGGAGAGGTGGTGTGGAGTCCACTCAGCCAGCAAAATATGAGCTTCGGTGTGGTGCAGTAGACAGGTGACACTGGAAGCAGAAGGAGGATCGTGTGTCAGGTTGAATTGTCTTATACTGCTTTTGGAGCTTTCAGCTCATGTAACTGGTGTAGCCTCTGTCCGCCGTCTGTGGGTTGAAGATGTTGATCTCGAGGAAGTTGCTGGGTACTGGTTGTTGAAGCCAGTCCTGGTTCCCTGACACTGCACTTTTTGCTCAATCAAAGTTATTTTTTCATTAAACTGGATGATTCTTACTGAAGTACCATTAGTATAACATACAGCAGTTAGCACAATACAATAGTTAATTGGCTATTCTGAGCCAAAATCAAACCTACTTGAGATATACATTGTATATGTATATGTATATGTATACATTGGATATCCTTTTGTATCACCCACCAAGTGCACCTAGGTCATAAGCCAGGACAATTCCATGGATGGCTTTGCCTTTGTCTCAGGTAGGAATAGTCTAGACTATCTTTCTCAGCATATGCTTTACATGCACCACATGGACTTTATTCCCTTGAACTGTACATAGAAGTTTTTATAAGGCAGGGTCAGGTCAATTTGTGGATCCTCTACTGCTAACTAACTAGGTGACCTTTGCTAAATGTTTATCCCGATGTTCGAATGTCCAAGCACCCATCACATTCAGTGTAGCTTTTAACAGTCTACTGTATTGTTAGATTTTCCTAAAGGCTGGTGCATGATAGAGGATATGGTATTTCCAAAGTGTAGTGCTCTTTGATCCAGGCGTCTATAAGGCAGTTTCAGAAATGAGTCCCACTGTCTAACTCACTTCTTTTGAGGTGTCATGTCACCACAGGACTTGCTTTCCAAGACATGGGATAGTGTCCTAGGTGGTGGCATGGGACGTAAAATATTTTTCCAGCAATTCAGTGGTTGCTTCCATGATTGTAAGCCCATGGTGCTTGCCTTGGTGCGTTTGTGGGAGTGGGATATAATCAGCTTGCCAGGCCTCCCCTTATTTATATTTCAGCCATTGTCTTCTGTGCCAGAGAGGCTTTAACCATTTAGCTCTAAATACTGATCAGCTGAGGAAAGACTAGTAACATGTTCCTAGCATCAGACTAATTACTTCTTGGTTGTAGAAGGCAGAGACCCAGTAAAACTTACCAAATATTTTTTTCTTGTAGCAAAGAAAAACCCTTGATCAAAATGTTCGCTGTTCACAAGACTGCATCAGCAGCTCCTGCTTGGTAATCCTGGTGACAGAGCACCCATTATAAGGGCATTTTTATCTCCTTGTGCATGCAGAAAGCCAGTGGAAGCAGGAACATCACTCTTCTTAATAGCTGCTTTGTAGCAAATTTGGAGGCAGTTGTGGCATTTGGCACACCACAGTGCTAATCCCCCACAACTTCAAGAAAATAAGTTCAAAGGACATTTTATGGCATCAGATTGCTGGAGGAGAGAGAAGGAAGCACAGCAGCAATGATACTTTTCTGCTGCTAGCATTGTGAGGTGGACAGAGAAAAGGAGAGCTAGGAAAATTTGGAAACTTCAGCAATACAGATTTAAAATGGCAAAACCAAAAAATATCATTAACGATACTCACATGTTTTTTAAACAAACCTTACATTACAGGTTTGCTCTTGAAAACTTAAATCATGGGTGATGACCCAAAGAAGAAGCTTAATGGCTGGAGAAATTGTTTATTTCCTCTGTCTGGTGTACCAAACTATTTCATAACCCCCATTCTATTGAGAGACAGAGCAGCTGTGCGTATGGAAGTGGGACGTCATGCACCACGTGCTTATTCATTGTGTGGGCAGTGAGCCAGAACAAGACTTCTAGAGGATATTAGCAAGTGTAGCTTCTTCCTTTCCTGAGTGTCTACTGGTAAGCTTCTTAAAAATGGATTATTAGCATGTTTCTGGAAAGACAGGTATTTTTAAGTGTGTCAGATTGCACATTAAGAAAAAAAATCTTGAAACTCTGAAAATAAAATGTTTGTTAGAGTGTCTCAAAGTTTTATCAAAAAACTAGCGAACCTTTTTGGTGAAACTTGGCTTTTATTCTGAGATGGTGAGGGGAATTCCTCAATCACAGTGATCAGTGGCTTAGCAAATTCTAATGGATGACGCCGTTCAAAGTCCGGCTGCTATAGGAGGTATGAAAAAAACAAGATTCTGTCTTCTTGCTTACAACTCTGACTGACAGTCTCTTGTTAATATTTGTCTCACTAATTCCCCTTGAAAGTCATGTATGAGCTTGGAAAAGTCACTAGATTGTTTCTGTGAAATACAAAGAATTTAAATATATTTCCTTAAAGTACGAGGACCAGTAAAGTGTATCATTTTTAAGGTTTCTAAATTTAGTAGTAATAAATGTATGTTAGTAATAGTATTTTTATTGTTATGACATGATTGTTTATAAACACAACAATTTTTTTCTGTACTGTTATTTTGAACGTGTTAGGCTGGTAAGCAATTGCAAACAATCATTTCTAGCCATAGGCTTACGCTTCTTTACATTTCTTTACCTGACAAAGAACATATATGTCATCTTTTATGTGATTCACTTGGATGAGGTGCTATTTGTCCGATGGAAAATTTGTGAAACATTATATAACCTCTCCCACACCCAAACAATGATTGTTCTAAATCTATGTTTGTAGACTTTAAGAAATGTCACCTTTCTTGGTGTGGAAAGGAATGAGTGAAGTGGAAACTGGAATCCACTAGCTGACATGTTCTGCTGCAAGACTGTGGTATGGTAGTTGAAGTCTCTGACAGGATGCTCACTTGACTGCTTTAGATATGTCAGTCTGAGCTTATATCCCTGAGCTCTCACTTATGTCTTTCTATGGGTGAAACTTGTTACCTTTGCCTGTTCACTCCTCTCCAGCTGCATAAGTCAAGCGGTGCAGGCTTCCTGAAATGTGGTGGAAAGAAATGACTGATTAGAGACACCAACTTCTGCATAGCAATTGTATTGCCATTACATAGCAGCATATTAACTAAAAGGCTTAAAAAAGCATCCTTAGCCAGGACACATAGAGCCGCATCTCTCCAGAAAAAGCACTGGGAGGGGAAATTGCTCTCTGTCTCTTTTCAATCATATACCACTGTGATCTCACCCACAAAATACATATGCAATGGTCCCAGATGGAATATTTCGTCCTCTTTCCCATTCTCTCTCCTTTGACTTTGTCTCTTGCACAGCAGAAGCATGCCTGAGGACACAGAGGAGCAATTCCGCCTGATACATGCAGCTGTAGATGGGACAGTAGATGAGGTTGCTCGTAGACCCCTGTACTAGCATCTCTCACCCAGACCCTTAGTGTAAATTCTAGACCTGCTTAGACTGAACTAAGGGTGCACAGGGAAATGAGTAACCAGAGAAAGAAACCCCTGTGCACTACAGGCACTTCTACTGACAGCAGCACCCACTTTGCTGTGACTTCAACATGACACCTTGTGTCAGTGCAGAGCCACTGGAAAGCTGTCTTGAATAGAAAGTAAAGCATCTCCAGGGTTCTTCTTCTTGATTTCAGTTCCCTTAGCATTATTTTAATTACGGGAACTTGTTTTGCTATTAGTTAGGTCATCTTACTTTCTACCTTACTTATTTAAAAAAAAAAAAAATTACTACTTTTATTTTCCTTTCTTTATCAAATGTGGGAGCAAACTGCTGTGATACCAATACTGTATAGAAAAAGCAAGCCTGAGATATAGAACCCTATGAAATTTATTCCATGCAAACAAAAAAGGCAAAAAAGGACCTATAGGTTTTGGAAAGTTTAAACAGTTGGCAGAAGATAGTCTATTGTGAAGAAATTGGAAGGACCTTACATCACCTTTTTTGCTGAACAACTTTTATTTTCCCAGAAATACTACCATTACAAAGGAAAATACCTCATAATTCTCAGGTGTCAGCCCTGAGACAAATACATGTGTCTTTGTGCATCCATGTGTGTGGCAGGTGTGGGGGAAGATTTTGCTATGCCTTTCACAGTGAAAGAAAGGAAGGCAGGTTGTTGCCAGTATAAAACTAGCCTTTCAACCAATATTAAATTTACAGACTTTCACAGGCTTGTACTGAGGCCCAGTGCGATTATTATGTCCAGATAAATCTGCCTGGTATGAGCCTGCTTGTACAAATAGAATGAAACTAAGTGGTCCCCAAAAGCAAAAGGTCTATGATGGACTTGCAACAGTGAAAAGGCTGTGACTAGATGGATGTGAACTTTAGTGTGGTATACTATGATTTGCTTTGTAAGATGTGCAGCATCAACCCTGTCAGAGTTGCTCAGGGAGGAAATAACATCGGCTGTATGACTGGCTGACAGAACCTTTTTGTAGTTATAATCAAGCATCAGTTACTTTGTTAAAGAGTAAACAAGATAATCTGTGAACTAACAACTGCAACATCATTTCTTATTTCACTGCTGGAGAGGTACAGCAGGGCTTAAACATTTAGTGCTTGCTTTAAGCAGCGCTAGTGAAAGGTGAACCACAAGAGACTTTTCTGGGGTCAATGGAACAAACACTGCTGCTCTTATTTCTGTAGAGTTTAGACCCATATGACTTCACTGGAGCTTTCGCCCCCGCTATTCACCAGCTGGTCACCATCTCAAATATCAGGGTCAAAACAATACCTCTACTGACCCCGGCGGTTTCTTTGTGGTTTGTTTTGAGAAGAACTCAGTTTCCACCAAGTCTGGCTTTTTCAATCCACACACCGCTAAGAATTTTCTATGACCATTTGGCACTCAGTGGTTGAGAACTGTTGCGGCGTTTCCCTCAACTGACTACAGTACTCATGACCTGAATGAGGATGGCAAAACTCCCTGTGAGTCCTCACACAATAACTGAGCATTGCTGGTAGCAGGTTAAAATGGCAGCTGACCTCTTAATTTGGCTACTTAAACCCATAGCACTGTTGTCTATCATCTGTTTCAGCCCGCTGAAAGTCCTTTTGGTGTAATTCTTTATGTTTGTTGAGGATAACTTGAACCATTTTGCTTTGACTGCACGGACAAATGTTTTGGTATGATCATCTGGCACTTTAACACATTTTACTAATACTGCTTTGGAAGTGTGAAACTCCTTTTCTGCTGCCAGTAAATCTCGCTTTCTATCATTTGCTGCTTTCACTTTATTTCTCTTTAAACTTTCTCCAGTTCTTACCTTCTGCTTTATATTCTTTACCAGAAACTTTCCTTTTCTTCCAAGTAGTGTACATGTATTACATGTCCCACCATCTACAGCTTTTCCTCTTCCTTTTGTTTGACTGGGTTTTTAATTACTGTGCCCTGTGAGAGTGTAGCACTTAAAGAAGGGTGTTACAGGTAGGTCCTGGAGTGAATGCTGCAACTGTACTGTAACTTTGTGTTACAATGAAGGTTAAAGTGAGTGAAATAATGATCTCTCCTTGTCTGAATACCTGTGAAGGAAGCACGGGGAGAAATGAAAGCATTGAGAAGCAAAATATTATACATCAGCTGGAACGATGGCACGATTCCACTAAGCTTTCTGTAGCAATGCAATTTATCCAAGCTGAGGGTGAGTCCTAGATGTTTCAGTTTCTGAAGAGGGAACAGCGCACTCTTACAAGCGTGCATATTTGAGTATGTATTTTATACCATTAAGTAACACAGTAAAGTGTCTTCTTGATGAATGAAAATCCCAGAGACAAGTTTGAAGGAAATCGTCCAGTAAAAAAAAGTGGGCTTGTGAGACAGATTCTTCAGAGTGACAGTAGTAACAATATTTTAAATATTTGCACTGTAATTGCTGTCATATGCTTAGATAATATTTAGTAATTAATATCCTATTTACCATATTTTATTATTTTAGAAAATTCCTAGAGCATTTTGCCTGTTAGAAAAGCATTTAACAAACAAGTATCTGGTCACTACCACTAGAATGCCCAGTTTACCTACTTGTAACTTCTACCAGGCTAATCTTTTTTGAGACTAAAAATTTAAAACTGCAGAGAAAAATGTGCTTGGATTGCCTTGAGAGGCAGTACAGATATGCTCAAGAGTGCATCCCTGTTTTCTCGAAATAGATTAAAGTTTTCTGAGCTAAACATTTTATCTGCTACAGAACCTGGGAGCACTGAAGGTAGAGGCAGTGAACCATCCAGGTCAGTAACTTGATTCCAAACCTGAGCACTATCATCTGCACCAGAAATGTGTGAAAACCCATCTGAATGGACAAATGCGTTAAAAAAGTTACATTTCATCAAATCTGGTTTGATTACGCGAAACGGATGGCAGTTTGCCCCCCTTGTCATGTTCAGAATGACCGTTAGTATTCTCACAGCGCAGAGAAATGAATGCCCTTGAATGCTACAGAGATTCTGACCTCAGTGATGTTTCTTGGCAATGTGTCTCACACGATAATTATGTCTTCACAAAATGCATTTCCTTCCATTAGTCTGAAATGTATTACCCATCAGTTGCATAGGCTGTTTGCTTTTCTTTTCTTTTTTTTTCTGTTTCTGGTGGAGATGCTTGTAGTTCAGCCTCTTTTTCCTGACTGATGCCTGCCCATCCCATCAAAGACCCTGTACAGGTCTCATGAGCCTAGTGGGGAAATGGGCACTAACAACCTGTTAAATATTTTATGTGTGTTGACTCATTGTAAAATTGCATTATACTTTAAAGTTCCTTGTATCTCACATACAGAGTCTCTGCATGTGGAGCTAAAAACAGCTGTACAGACTGACCCAAGAGAAGTTGCTAATAAGCCCTCAAAAGACAGGAAAATAAATACTGGAAGAAAATATTTCACTAAATCCGTATGTCGTTACTATCTCTGCTGAAATAAAATGCAAAACTACCTGAAATGACATTTGGCGAACAAGCACTTAGAAATTTGAAATAATTCTAAGAGATGTTTTTCATTGAAAGAACATGCAATACTCATTGTGCAAACAGTATCGAAGTGGATAGAGAGTTTTGTGATAAGCAAGTTATTCACTACATTTCCTGGTAAACCTGTGCTATCCACAGCAACTATGCTACTGTTGGTGTACTTCAGATTTCTTCAGTGTGATTCTGTAATTCTGCACTTCATTTTTTTTTTTTAGGGTTGTTTGGGCATAAAGGAACAACATGTGTTTCCTTCTATGTGCTTTTGGAGTGCTAAAGCCAGTAAATAACTGTGCTTTTAATTTGGCTATATTCTGCTTGTGAAGTATAACTGAATGATTAAATTGACCCAGAATGGGGGCAGCAATATGTAGTTAAACTCTTTCACCCTGTTTGTTTGTTGCAGCAGTTTAGGAGTACTTTGGCTGCCAATAGTAACAATACTGACATCAGGTTTTGCAGTCATGTCTTTACCATGTGCAGAAAAACACCAGGACAAATAAACCTGAATACAGACAAGGCCATCAACATTAAACTTTCTGGTGATCCAGAAACTTCCTTTAGATGTTAATATTTTACTCATAACAAGTCCAGAGAAATGACATGAGCTATTCCTGTTCTGGAGTCCAGAAATGAGCATAATTTTCTTCTTTGTTCTGACTGCTGTTAGTTAAATGGTGTCAAGCAAATGATGCCACATGGGAGAACCTGGTAGATATTGCAAAAACTGAAATGATTTGTTAGTGTTGGATCTGTATAGACAAATTTCTTTCTCTGGCTGTGTAGATTACCACTAGCTTTAATTAATTCATATTTTACTCAAGGTTTATTTTTCTCCCTGCCTGATTCCATTGTTAAAGTTCAGCTGTGCTGATGGAAAACAATTAAAAGTGTGCAAAAATTTTAAGGCAAGGTACTCTTAAATGTCTTTTACCAGCTAGTTAATAAATATTTCATTCAGAATTTTTATATGGAAGCTCTAATTTCTTGCTGAGAAGTTCTTGTGTAAAATTTGGAGACTAAAGTCATCATTTAAAATGTAACTGATACAGAGCTATGTGCATTCTTCATAGCAATGTTTATTGTATAGTTACTCATACCATCTCCAATACATCATTACTAGAATATCTAAAGCCCCTAATTAAAAATTTAATTCCTGGAATAGGTCATAGAATCATAGGTTTGTAGAAAGGTTTCTTTTGGAAGGGACCTTAAACATCATCTAGTTCCAATCCCCTGCCATGGACAACCTTTCACTAGGTCAGGTTGTTCAAAGCCTCATCCAGCTTGGCCTTGAACACCTCCAGGGATGAGGCACTCACGACTTCGCTGGGAAACCCGTTCCAGTGCATAACAACCCACAGTATAACATTTCTTCCTAATAGCTGTTCTAAATCTCCCCTCTTTCAGCTTCTTAACTTCTCAGTTTCTACACTCCATGATAAAGAGCGTCCCCACCACCACCACCTTTCCTGTAGGCCCCCTTAAAGAACTGGAAGTCTGCTATAAGGTCTCCCTGGAGCCTTCTCTTCTCTAGGCTGAACAACCTTGACTTTCTCAGCCTGTCCTCATATGGGAGGTTCTCCAGACCCCTAATCATCTTCATGGCTCTCCTCTGGACTTGCTTGGGCAGATTGATGTCCTTCCTGTGCTGAGGACTCCAGAACTGAATGCAATACTCCAGGTGAGGTCTCACGAGAGTGGAGTAGAGGGGGAAAGTCACTTCCCTCAGCTTGCTTGTCACACTTCTTTTGATGCAGCCCAGGATATGGTTGGCTTTCTGGGCTGCAAGAACACATTGTGAGTTCATGTTGGGCTTCACATCCATAAACACCCCTAAGTCCTTCTCTCCAGGGCTACTTTCAGTTCATTCTCCAATAGATCTGATGCTATACATACATGCAATTTTCTCTAACATTATCACTAATTCAGATTCCTGATTTTATATGAGAAAAGACAATAAATGCAGAAAAAGTAATAAAGGAGTTTCTAATAAATGCATGGAAAATGATCTTTATCTTTGATTGTATTTACTTTATATTAGCTGATATGGGCTATAGTCTGATCTCTGAAAGATCATTGTAAACAGAATTTGGGAGGACATTTATGCTGTAATAATTATTTACAGCTGAGATATGTATGCCTCATATTCTCTAATCTCCATCATGAACAAACTGAATGCAGTGAATACACAGGTATATCTAGTATTAAAATATATAACAGTCCTATATGTAGATATTGGATAAACATTTTTAAAAGCCTCATTCATTATGGCTATTCTACAGTTTTCTAAAGTTTTCTCTAAAGGATAAGTCTTGCATTGTCTTAGATCATTGTGAAATATTGAATAGTTAATGTATAGCATTATGAAAAAAATCTGTTATAAATACAATCAGTGTGCACAGAAACTCTGTAAAACAGTCAGTCAGACAACTGATGTTTATAGCTTGCTGTATTTAAAAACCATCACTTTTCAGGCTTAAAATGTTGATGATTTATTTAAAAACAACTTGCTTACTTCAAGAAAAATGTTCTGCTTATGACCATCATCACTTGAAAACATTCAGTTGGATGCTGACTACAAAACTCCAGAATGACTTGGTTGTGTTAGGGTTGATCATGTCATGCAGTCGTGTCAGAGGATAATTTTCTCACCTGCAACTCTGGCAGTCATGCATGACTTACTTAGGTGGAAGAATTGCTATGAGGAGTGTTTTCCTTGCTTGAATTGTCCTACTTTTATAGTGAAAGTGTAAGATACAGCTCTATTTGTAAACAACTGAAGCAAAATATCTGCAATACATCATGTAAAGGTATAATCACTGTCAAAATGACAATGCAATGTTATAGGAAGTGACTGCTGTAATTGACAGAGATGGTGATCAGGCTCTGAAACTGTTTTCTGATTGCATATTCATGATTCCTTCTTATAATATGCTACAGTTACTGTGTGAGTTATTGTAAGCGGATGTTTTAACATGACTAGACTGACACCTTGTACTGCGAGATTTGCAAGTCTAATCTTTAATACTGTTCCTTCCACTTTTTTCCAAATATCTAACCCTTGACATGCAGACTTAATTGTGGGACGCATCGAAGAACACACGCATGCAGGAGTACACCAAGCAGTTGCATCTGTGTTGCCCCACTGGTGATAGTGGTTTACTGGCAAAACGATACCCCACTGTCTGCCACCATACAGCCCACTCTACCAGCAGCCGTGAGCTGCTGGTGAATGTTTATTCAGCAGTAGCAGAGAAACACTCCCTGATACATGCCTGTGAACAGATCATTCACCCTAGTTGCTCAACAGTCTTGGGTAGCACTTTGTAAGCCATTTCATATTTTTTAGCTAACTATTTGACTTATTTGGCTTTTAGGCAGCTACTTCTAACATGCTGTGCTGTAATCACAATGGTTACTGATGAATGAACAGTAAAAGTGTGGAGATTTCCAGAAATTTGATGTCCCTGCCCAAGGGGTTGGAATGAAATGATCTTTAAGGTTCCTTCCAACACAAACAATTCTGTGGTTCTATGATTCTATCAAACAAACTGTGTCTGTCTTGTGCACAAGTAGAAGGCAATGATCTTTTCCCTTCTCTGGTAGTGAATATTACATTTTCATTCAGGCTTAGAAAGAAGTTTGGAAGGAAAGAGGCAAAGATATTCTGTCTTCCCAGTCTTCCTTTCATTGCTTATATTTCTGAGACAGAAGAGTTGGGCGACTTTCCACATAAATTTTGATTTTTTTTCTTTTCCTAAGAAGTGATAGTTTATCAAAAACTGAAGCCCCATAGAAGAAGTATATTCTTGCAGTTTTAACACATTGTATAAATACATACTCATTGGTCCTGAAAGGAAGTGACTATACAGGGAATTTGTGAAGACAGAGGAGAAAATGTCTATTTGCACCATTCTCTGATTCTACTGTTAAGTGTGCACAGGAAAAAATTAACTTGATGTCCCTGCAAAAGAAGATAAAGTGGATTTTATAATCTTAAAAATACCTTGCGCAGTGAGATGCTACTAATTCCCACTCACGTCCATTCAGGAGCAAAGAAAGTGTGTGCTAAAGGATGTAATTCAAAACTCAAAGGCATGTGAGGATCCCAAACTTGTTGCTTTGCCCACTTACTGACATGCCTTATCTTTGACCTTCCTGAAATCATACCGTTTCCATCAGCCTGCTGGGTGAGTCTGCCTGTGTTTTCATGACGGAAAATCCAGAAATATTACATTCTCTAGTGTTGCTCTCTGTGCGGTTCATATAAAAAATTATGCACCGCAGCCATAAGGATTTGAAATATTTTCTTTCAACTTAAATATGCTTCTAATTCAAAGAAGAGGGAGGCTTCTGTGTCTGCAAAATGAACAATGAAATGTGAAATGCTGCACGAACTGTTGAAAACTCACTTTTATTCATGAAGGACAGTGGCTGAGATAAAAAGCCAGTTTGATTTTACTCTCTTTATGCATTTACTGGAAATGCATCTGCATTTGTTGTACATTGAGCATGACTAAATCACATGACTGGAGGATCTGCTGTACCTAAGATTATGGCAATAGGTCCTGATATGTCGACAAAAGCAGTCAACTGCAAACCTAGACTTACAGAGTTGACCTGGACGTAAGATTTATGCAAAGAGCTAGCCACTCAGGGAACATTGTTGAGTCTGGTCCTTTAATGGGGAAAAAAATCAAGACAACAACACAGACAGATTGCAGCATTTCTACAGCTCTTGTCCAACTTGCAGCAGCAGACGCAGAGGTGTTCAGCTGATCAGAACGCTTTGCTTGTTAAGCTCAGTTTTGATGCACAGCTAAATGGGAGAACACATTTAAAGGTGGAACTTCAAAAAATCTGCTCCTTTCAAGACACAGCATCCCACCTTTCAGAGGTCTCCCTGTCCTCCCAGACTGACTCCATACCAACTGGCAGCTGGATAGAAAGAGTTAAATCATATAAGAGGACCAAGTTGATCACACCCTGCTGTTAACAGAGGAAAGGTAAGAATGACTTTTCTGTATGTCTGTCCTCTGCTGTGGAGATCTACAACCTCATTGCACCTGCTATGAGAGCCTTCAGTAAACTCCAGTGGTGACATCTGCTTACTTTTGATGCATGTCCCCTTCGATGCACTCAGAGAGTCCCTTCCTCTCGTTTTCTCCATAGGACACTGTCTATGGCATGCTGCCTAGCTGCTACTCTCCTTAATTCTGCTATGTCTTCTACTCATGCAACAATGAGCAGAAGTGCTCTTCACTGCTATGGACTTGAAAAGAGGTTTTTCCAAAGCGTAATAATCCCAAAATCTCCGCTGTGGAATGGCATCAGGGTGCAGCTGGCATGGCAGAAATTCTGTGGTCCTGCTAGATTTACTTTAAAGTGTAGAGCAGGAAAAGTTCAACTCAGAGCCTGCATCGAAATTTCCCTGGAAACAGTCCTGATAGGTGAGACAGCAGCTTTAACTAATGATGCATACCTCTCTGCTTGCTCCCTCCACATTCAGTATGTTGCCATGGTGTCTTTCTTAGGAGCAAGGCCACCCTGGGCTTCTTGACCGGCTGCTTTTAGCCAGCAGTACAGGCATGTGGAAACAGGTCCTACAGTCACAGGTAACCTTTCAATGTAGGTGCAGCCCAGACTGAGCTACGCTGTCTATGGCTGAATAGTTTCTAAAACACTTTGAAGTTATGTTGTGGCTTTGAGTGGGACTATTGCTGTTATCCCTTTGGTATTACTACTATGAAATAAACAAATATAATCGGATAGGCATTGGAGTTTCTGTTTTGCGCTAAATGTGTTACTTTTCCAAAACTGGGTAAAACATCAGCTTTCCAATTGGGTGATGAAGCTTCAAACAAAAGTGTAAAAAAACTCTTTGTTCCATCTGAACAGTTTAGTTGTATTATATATTTGGATGTTACGCTTTGATTATTTTTATTTTGTTTGACTTTAAAATTTGACATCTTGCAAATATATACACACACATAAATATTAAAACATGCTAAAATAAGTAACAATTTCTGGTTAGCACAGAGGCTGTCCTCCCTCAAAGCAGGCTGTAATTATCATTACATATTTATGGTTGTTATCACAAATACAGTCATTCTAATATTTCTTCCAAGAACGTCATTTCACTAATATTAGTGCAGTGGCTTGTGAAAGATGCCTGAAATATGAGTTCCAAACATCCTAATAAAGTCAGTAATACATCTACAATGGTAAGGGGTGTTTCTTCTGCAAGGGAATTTAAGCATAGCATTGCTTAAAAGATGTTTGAGCATTAAAAAGATAATGCTTAGCACTAGGGCTAAACTACGGAAAGGGTAAGTTTCTGTCTCGCAATAGCACTCTCCCTAAAATTAGTGCTGAGGTAGATTATAGTGTGTTCTTTGAGGCTTTATGGCATCTCACAAGTATTGAAAATAGCAGACACTTAAACATCATATCCATAGGACAAGGAACTTCATGTGTCTCTTCAAAAAACATTATTCCAGCTACAGAAATAGATGTGGTAAAAAATTATCTGCAGTGAAAGGTACTCATATGTATAGAGTGGCACAGTGGGGTCGTTCCTTTTTAATCACCATATTCAAGTTGGGGGTCTTTGTTGGGGAGTGCACTGTTAGGATGAGGGGTAGTGTTTTTAAGCTGAAAGAAGGGAGATTTGGATTAGATATTAGCAAGAATTTTTTTTATGGAGGTCAGGCACTGTAACAGGTTATCCAGAGAAGTATTGGATGTCCCATTCCTGGAGATGTTCAAGACCAGGTTGGATGAGACTTTGAGCAACCTGACCTAGTGAAAGGTGTCTCTGTCCATGGCAGAGGAGTTGGAACCAGATGATCTTTAAGGTCCCTTCCAATTCAAACCACGCTATGATTCCATAAATAACAAGAAATAATATGTGTGTTGGTAGATTCTCCCAGCAACTCTAAAATAGTGCTAATTTGAGGCTTTCCTCTCTGCTCAATGTGATCATATTCATTGCATAGATGCCTGTCTGAAGAACGTGTTTATTATCCTGAAATCCACATGGTGGCCTGTGTTCCTATTTGTCTTGGGGATCAGGACAGATAAGCTGCATTGAACACTGTCTAATTCCCTATTTATTCCTACATATTTCTGTTTCTGGACTTCAGAAGCTAATTCATCTTGCAGTTCTTTAACTTTTGTGGTCACATTGTTGTCTTTGTCTCATTCAACCATGTTTTCTCAGCTGCAGGAGGCAAGGAAGAGAAATAAAATACTAGTGAATTCCCTGCTCCATCTACAGGCTGGGTTATCTTTTCAGACACACAAGGCATCAACTGTAGTTAGTACTACAAAAATTTGAGTGTTTACAACACTTGTTCTATTTTGAAGATGTGAAGCTATAAGTTTGTGGAACCTTCAATGCAGGAAATCCGTTTATCCTTCTGGTTCGCAGCTGTTAGCATCTTCCAGAGAGCCTTTTCTCTCAGGCAGAACAACACGTGTTGATGATTTGGCTGAAGAATTGACTCCAGCATTGGGAAAGAGTAACTGTCTGCTTTCCTTTTCCTCTATGACTGCTGGAGGCATGGCAGTGCCTAATGATATGTGTCCAAAGATTTTATGTGCTTTCTGTTCCACTATCAAATCTTGCCTGACGAAATATAAGGATTTGATCAAATTTCAGGACTCGTATTTATGTTAAATACAGTTCTTCTTTGTTTAAAATCATATAATCATAGAATTTTTGGAGTTGGAAAAGCACTTTAAGATCATCAAGTCTTAACCTTTAACCCATTACTGCCAAGTCCACCACTTAATCACGTCATGAAACACCATATCTACACATCTTTTAAATACCTCCACGGATAATGACTCAACCATTTTCCTGGGAGGCCTGTTCCAGTTCTTGACAACCCTTTCGGTGAAGAATTTTTTCCTAATTTTCGGTTTAAATTTCCCTTGGCGCAGCTTGAAGGCCTTTCCTCTTGCCCTATTTCTGGTTACTTGGGAAAAGAGGTTAACACCCACCTCACTACTACCTCCTTTCAGGTAGTTGTAGAGAGCAATAAGATCTTTCCTGACCCTCCTTTTCTCCAGACTAAGCAACCCTCGTTCCCTGAGCTGCTCCACATAAGACTAGGTGGTGTTTTAAGGACACTGTACAAGAAAGGCTTAGGCATTCCTTTCCGTGTGAAGCTTGACTGTTATATTGCCTAAGAGAGGAGAATTAAAGTCTACTTAAATGACTTGCATGGCACATTTCAGGCTCCAGAGCCTTGCGTTAAGACAGGAAAAGTAGTACTACAAAAAGGTGAAAGTGTTACATGTGAAAAGGCTGATGTGTCTAAATTTGCTGGATTTTGCATAATCCAGAAAATTCCTAACAGAAGGCTATCTCTTGTTATGCTTATTAAGAGGCAGCCCAGTGAGGTTGTTGTTTATTACCAAAAAATACCAAATTTCTATTGTGAAAGAAAATCATTGTAAGCACGATTGTAACAACAGACCTTCCAAAGTTTTGGTAGGTGTCACTACTCATGGAGCATTCATAAAGGACAAAAGTATAGCATACAACACAAACGTGCCTTAGCCTGGATATAATAATGATTGCATCATGTGAAAAGGGCATCCAGTCCATTATTCCATAACTGTTGACCTTGAAACAAACATAAGGATATTCTCTTTCCCCTGTGTGTATGGTCTAGAAAACATTTGTGGTCATGTACATTTGGAAGAAGCGACAACAAGGGATAATTTCTATTAGATCACGATGTACAGTTGCAAATCTACAACTTCTTAAAGGTGCCATAGACAATGAAACATGGAACATTTTGAAACTATGATGTGATAAACTTTATTCTTTTAGTGCTAATAGCCTTATCAATATTTTGCACGTGCTGGAACTTTTTTTGGGAAAAAATAAGCCATAGGAAAATGCAATTTGTGAAAAACTGAAATATTTTGTAGGAATTCTACCCATTTTGAAAAAAAAAAGACAAGAAATTAGACCTTTTCAAGATACTTTCAGTTTGCTCATGTCAAAACATTTTATAAATGCCAAAAAAGATTTTGCTTCCATTTATAGAGTATATTAATGCACTGTATGTGTATACAGTACCAGCTATATTAGTATATGCTTAATATTCCAGGTAAGTTTCATAACAGAGTATTCTCTTTAAGAATAAAATGTTTTGATAGCACGAGCACATGTTTAGAAGTTTATGAATTAATATTTTGGGGTTTTAATTTCATGGTAAATTTTTAATTTCATGGTCACTAAAAGAATCTTATGAATTTTCATTTCCATATGCAGCAATATTTCTCAGCTAACTGCTAGCAATGTCTTCAGAACTCAAATTGTATTTAATGAGTTTTCCTCACTTTTTTTTGGTGAAGAACTAACGATGCATGGTTTTTCCCACAAGGTGGCAGTGAGCTGTTGTGAAATTTACAGAAAAAGAGCTACAGAAACACAGGAAAATAGAAGATTTCTGTGAAAATAGAAGATGTAGCTTTGATAAACCAGCAAGAACAAAGATTATAGAGACATAAGGAAAGCTCCAGCTTTAGTTGACCCTTTTGTGGCCAATGTAGCATGTATTTTATTGTAAGTGAGATCATATTCTACATTTCTTTTGATAACAAGTCAACATTAGTTGCAAGACTTAATTACAATCACGTAAGCTACTTTTTTAATTAAAAAATATGTGTTTATGTGTAGAGATTTCTTTCTCACACACACAATTTTATATTCATATGGCTTCAAATTGTTAATCTATGAAAACTGCTGTTAATCAAATAGTAAGAACCCACAAGTTACTCTGCCTAGGAAAAAAAAGATTTCAAGCAGAAAAGACACCTCAAGTGACAAAAAAAAAAAAAAGTCACCACAAATGTAGTGACAAATATATGTTAGGAAAGTTGCATTTTATTAAATATATTACCTAATATTTTGTTATGCCAAATCCTGCTTTGAATCTCATTCTAATCAACATTAAAAAAATCCATAAGTCATGAAATGCTCCATAGCAGTAAGTTGCTGTATAAATACACTAAAGAGCCTGTTTGGTCATGATGGGAACCATGATCAGAAAGAAGACAACAATGTTCTCATTTCCTAACTGAGAAATACGAACACATTTTCCCACAATCATAAAAATCCTGCACTTCGTTTCATCTCTGATTTAATCTAAGCTTGGCAAGAAAGCAAGTGGAAGTTGGAAAGCTGAAATAGCAAATTCTGACCCTTTCCCTTTTTCATATGAAGCAGGGCAGCTTGAACTGTGTGTCTCTTTCGCTGCACACATATGTACGCACACATGCATGCACATGCTCTGAGTATTTCCAGCATTTTTCAACCCTATTCCCTGGCAGAATGTGCACCTATATTCTTACTCATGAATATTACTTTACTGTGGCAAGTGAAAGAATAAACATTTTCTGAAGATGCCAACAGAGAATAGGCCTCTATCCGATGAAAAGCAGCAGTTTGCAGGCACAGGGAACAGTGTCCACTCAAGGTGGCTCAGGAGATATTTACGCGATTTAGGTGCCTACCTAAAGTCTCTAAAGGATGGTATAAGTACTAGATGTAATGCAACGACTTCCTATGAGATTTGTAAGAGGAAATGGCTCATCCAAACAGGTCTCAACTAAAGTTAGGAGTGACCAGGCAGAAATCATTTCTCAGACCAACCAGCTGATAAATGTTCACATTCAGATACCTGTATTTTTCCAAAACATGAATGGGGTGGCTGGTGACGCACACTTTCTAGCATGGCAAAAAATCATAGCTTAGACAACAAACAGACACTTAGTACTTCTTCCTACATTACAGCGTCAAATTTCTACTTTGCATCTTCAAGATAGCTTTCAAACAAGGGGACATCATTACAATGTCAAGTCAAGTATTAGCTTGAGCTTCAGAAGCAAGGGGAGTCACCAAATGGCTTCAAAGCTAGGAATGCAATAAACTTGGAAGGAAATCATTGCTTTCTCTGGACAGGGAGAGGTACGGTGGAGCTCAGGAGATGGAAAAATGCTGAGTTGAGTATTTGTGTAACCCTAAGTTCTGATATTTCCTCCACTACTATTACTCTGTCTCGGCCTTGAGATTACTGTGATTTACAGAAATGCATATTTAGAGGTCAAAAGAACCTACAGAAGTAATTTTCCTATTGTTTAGCAAATGTAGATGTAGGCCATGGTTTAAATTTACTACCTACACAGTTGGGAAAGCAATTCCACCTGGAAGGGTTCTCTGTAAGTCACCCCAAATGTTCCTGCCCTAAGAGTTGGAGAGCTTTTGAAAATCTGTAACATAGATTTCCTTATAAATCTAATCTATCATTTGCATTTGAAATCTGTTTTGCTGCCATAGCCACACAGGAAGAGCAAGTGGTCATGATTCCACTTATAAAAAGATGCTCTTATCTGAGGAAAATTGTCTTAGTCTTTTACCCTACATATTGTTTTTTTTCAACTCTTTTGCCATTTTTCTTTTTTTTTTAAGTCTGCTTCAAACCCTTTGCAGCTTATCTTTTTTTTTTTTTTTTTTTTTTTTTTTTTTTTTTTTTTCAAATATGGTGCCTCAAACTGGATGCAGTACTTCTAGAGTCAGTGTTTCTGACTTCATTGAGGGAGAAGTTCCCAGTATGGCTTTTACTGAAATACCATTTATTATAATTTGACATTTTTTTCTGCTATTGGCTAGTAGCCAAATTCTCAGTTGTTGTGTAACTGATACATCCATTGAAGGCTTTGAAGGATGATTTATATTTCCTGTAGATCACAATAACTTCTTTTTTCTTCCTGATGTTTTATGGCTTTCCCACTCTAAGCAAATGTTTATTATCTCTGTTTTCTAAGACTTAGATACCAACATTGTTGCAATCATCAAGAGTTATACTATTCTTGTAAATGAATGTTAAATCGAATTCTGAATGCATAGAAGCTAATTGATGCATCATTTAAGTATTACACTGGCAAATGCAAGTAATGTACAGGTAGTGTCCTGGCCTTTTCATGATATGGTTTAGTTTCTACCTCCTACTGAAAGTGACTGTTAGATACCATTATGTTTTCAAGAACTGGTTGTTGCATCATAGAAAGACTGGAAGTATTTTGTTTGCTGAAATGAAGGCTTATTTTATAAATGTTAGATGTGCTTTTAGACTCATTACAGTGTCAAGTTGACATTGCTGTTTGGATGACTCAGACTCAAGTGGAAAGAATCTGATTTCCATAAATATCTGATTTTATTGCTTTGGAGTAAGCTGTTTTGATTTTTCTTCATTAAGGTTGTTTGTTTTTTTTTAAAGTCTATCAATATCCATCATGAGTATGTGTATGCATTCTCCCCTTTTCTGAGATTTTTAAGCTGATTTTGGACCTTCAGATGTTGCTAAAGGCAGACAAAGCAAGAAATGATAATGCATTTTAGCTATGTAATAAAGTTAAAGGCAACCCCAACAGATCACAGTTTGTACAGATCAGTTTATCAGAAGAAAAATCCATCTTTGCTCCTGAAATGAAGTGCCTGCAAGAAAAAGCACAGAAAGTGAAGTTAAAAAGAAGGTGCTTAAGATGTATTTTTGCTTTTTGTCTGCCATGGTATCATCTCTGGGATATAGGTTTTATCTCATCCAAATGCAAGTTTCCAAATGGTATCCATTAGTGCTGGATTTTATTACCATAAATGAGTAATTTTCTTATATACATGCTATGCCTTCACTGCAGCATCCTGAAGAGTTTGAGTTTTACCTCCATTATGAGTTGACTCAAACTCTTTTGACTGCATTGTCACACAAAGAAAACACACGGACAAAAAAGTTTCTATAAAACTTCATTAGGAAATATGTTTTTACAAAATCTGTATTCCTGACAAATGTAGTGGTATAGCAACTGTTACAAAACAGAATTGAAGGATGCGTGAGTAGAAGTGACCTTGGTACTTTTGATTCTTCTAATTGTGAAAAGAAATAGATATTTCAGATATTGTTTGCACTGGAGTAGAGCTATCAGGACTTTTATCATCACTTTCTAAATGAGAAGTATTATTATTAACACAAACTAAAGACGGAGGAAAAAAAGAATAAATTTGATATAACTTAGTGGATTCAACAGTCCTGTTTGAATTTCAGTTTACTGCTGAAGTGAAATGGTTTCTCTCTCTTTCTTCAGGCATTCTTGGAATTTCAGCTTGCATTTGACAGAATCTGAGATTTTTCTGAGCTTTTCCTTTCTCTGATTAAAAGGCTTCACATTATTAATTATTGCTTACAAGCTGAAGGAATTCACCATGGTATGTAAAAAAAAACTTCACAAGATTCTGTAGAAACACAGAGCAAAAAGACAACACTGCCTCCAGAAGAGATTATTGCCCTCCCTGAGGAATGTTGCATGGAGTATGTTTTTTTATTTTTTTATTTAAATAAAATGTATAGCTAAAACTCAAGGATAATTTTACCTTTTCCACTGGTTATTTTGTGAGAATTGTTTCCATTTTCCAAACAGTTTTACTATCAGATTAGGCCATTCTGCGAAGTCAGGAAAAAAAATGAAACACTTACACATAAATTCTACAAGCCCATATTATTGTATCTGCCAAGTTTTGCCTGACTTCACATCAAAATAATGTGAAACTACAAATTTCTTACTGTACCACTCTTCATGAACAGACTCTCAGAGGAATATTTTAGAAAAGAGAAGTAAAATCCTACATATTTGTATTCCCTACCAAGATTGTCTCTTTAAAGATTTCTACAAATTTTTTTTTTATCTTTTTAGATTTTTACAGAATAAAAGCTTTCAGCCAGAAGCCTAAAATCTTGAACTAAGCACTTGGCCATGAAATCCTCCCTAGGTTTAATCACAGTACCAGTGCAGCAGCATGGGCTTTCTTTCATTTTCAACAAAAAAAAAATATTTATCAATGTAAAATTCATTTTTAGAAAATTGTCCGTTACCTGCTTGGCAGAGTAATTCACTACTTTCCTCACTAATCATGACACTTAACTACTTCAGAAAGCACTTTTCATCTTCAAAGTGCTCAGTAAACATTAAGTAATGTTTGTTAAATGCTAAATTATTTGTTAAATTCTAAAATGCTAATGCAGGACAGGCAGTATCTCTATAGGAGCAGGTAAAGGGGTGAAGAGGTTTGAGGCTTGATCCTGCTTGAAGTTGCCTACATCCAGCTTTTGCTACTGCCAGGTAAATTTACAGAGCAGGTAATTTCACACTGGTTATAGCCTACAAATGCCTGCCACTAGGTTCTGCATAAAATAAGTATAGACCTGCCCCCTGGTCGGGATTCCATCTTCTTTCCTGGGGCACCCGGGCCAGCAGATGCTGTCAGTTGCCTCCTGGCCACCAAACTGACCAAACACCCTGACCATTGCTCCTCTGCACCCTGTGATACCAAAATCCCTATTCTTGAGTTTCCCTCTGCAAAACAGAGAAAGTGCTCCAGTGGTCACATGGAAATACTGTCCCCCTTTCAATCAAATGGGTTTCATCCTACCAGAGCCTTCAGACAGCAGCAGCAGTCTTTGCATCATGTTGGATTACAAATTAAAGGCCAAAAAATCCCTATTACAGTATATTGTGCTCAAGCCATTTAACTACAATGGGCTGTGTCACCAATCATGACTTTGCGGTATATGTAGTAGTGGATAGAATATGTGATAAATTTTCAGACAAATGTTATGAAACAGTGTTATATCTCCTGTCTCACACATGATACTTGTAATAAAAAAGAGTTAGATTGTTCAGCTAGCAGCATGACTGATATGTGAACCTGAGAGTCCTACTATCTGAAATGTTTATATTACAGGCTCTTTTCCTTACCCAATCTCCTTCATTACAGTGGTCTCACTGTTGGGCAAATTACCTACTTTGCCTGTGCCTCAGTTTCTCTAACTGTACAGCAAAGAAGTGCACGCTTGTCAGTGTACTTAAAAACCTCTGGACAACTTCACTGTCTTGCAGAGTTAATTGTCATTAGTGCTTATCAGCAGTAGCAGAGATTTACAGATATAAAGATTCCTTCAGGTACAAGACACACTGCAATATGAGACTCTCTGCAATTGCAGAAGAAATTATGTTGAACTAATGATCCCCGACACATAATAGTTTTCATACTGGCAGTATGATACAGCCAGATCTAAAAGACCAAACATTGTCCTCAGGGTAACTACAAAACCTCAGACTAGAAATGACATGGATCTAAACAGAAGTACTTCAATATTTAGAGTTTTGACCTAATAATACAAATTATATCTGGAGAATAAAGCCTAGATGTATATTGACAGGGACTGACAATTTCCACATAATTTTTATACAAATCTTACCACTGAAGGGGAAAAAATTAGGAAATATAATATCTGACAGACAAACAAGCATGCAAACCCTAAAGCATCTAATTTCCTCTCACTGGGCTGGAAACATACAACCCTAAATTATACTGCATTTCCTTCAATGCACAAATTCAGTGGCAAGTGTTCCATACCATCTTCTGAAGAACAGAAAGAAAAATAGTGTATTTTCAAATACTTTTCAGTATTCCCCAGGCTTTAGATTATAGCCCATGCAGTGTTGATCACAGTATGTTAGGTATGACCCCCTGTACAGAAGGTCTGCCAATCCTCTATTTTGCATTAGATTTGGTAGCACGCCGTAGTCCGCCCAAAATACTTAACCTGGACTTCCCTTTCTCTGACTGCCAGGACCTCTGCACAACACCCTTGGTGGAGGTCTTCCTGTGAAACAAAGTCTGTTTCCTACTGACTGCTTTAAAAATCACATTTTCTTCTCTGTCTTTGAAATTCAGTGGATTTGTGAAAAGAGGATTGCTTTCATGAAGTGTTGATAGGCCCCTGTGAGGACCCTGATCAGCAGAAGAAGGTGCTGGAG
Organism: Cuculus canorus; assembly: GCF_017976375.1. Classification (NCBI taxonomy): domain Eukaryota; kingdom Metazoa; phylum Chordata; class Aves; order Cuculiformes; family Cuculidae; genus Cuculus; species Cuculus canorus. The sequence goes on from NC_071441.1 coordinate 48,341,418, forward strand.
TTTTTTGATCAGTAGCCTTGTTTCCTCCTTTGGGGCCCAAATTTATCAGCTTGATAAGCTGTTTGGGATTTTTTGTTTTGTTTTACTATATTTCTCCTTTTGTATTCAAGTATTCCATGTTATTTTGCAGAAGCTGTTGAATACTCTGGTGCTCTTACAATAATTGGTTGGATAGGGAGGGCTAACTTTTTATTTTGAGACACTTTATGATATAAGTATTGAATTTAGTTAATTCTACCTGCACTGTAAAACTACCTTGCATTTTTTTAAGGTAGGCACGTAGATGAGTGAGTACTGAAACCCTCGACATGTGGTATAGCCATGGTTACCACCAAAATGCACAGGCGGGACACAAGTCAGTCAGTGTTCAAAGCAAGTATGAGATGGTTACTCTGCACCCTAAAACAATGATCTGCAGATTATTAACTGATGAAACATCTTGGCATCTCACTAGTACTCAAGATATGCATGGAAATGCCCAAGTTTAAATGGTGTATTGTCTCTGTTTTCCATAGTCCTTCACCTGGGACTTGCTATATCTAAATCATGATCCTCCTTGTTGCTGTCCTTCCCTCCTGTCCTCCTGGGTAAACACAGATATCCTCCTGCGACCCTTACACTCCCAGGGCACCGTTTCTATATGGCTGCAGATGATCAGTACTACTGTCCCTCTGGGTGCAAATGGGGAAGTATCCTCCTCCAGGCTTCCCCCCTCAATGCACTACCAGTTTCCTCTGGAGATCAGCTACTGACCCCTGCAAGCCTTCAAGTGTCTGTGTTACACACTCAAAACACTTGCCAAAGGAGCCTTAGAAACTTCATGTTTTGCAGATCCTTGCAAGTATCTCGAAGCAGCTCAAGAGGAGCGAATCAATAACAAATGGAATCCTCCCTGAAGTGGCTGGTTACTGCCTGATGGGCAGTCAAACAGCAAGGGAGACAATGTACTTCATTTTATTGGTAAGACTCCTTTCTGTTTGCTATGGTTAATAATTTTAATGTTTAGCTCATATTTTAATTTACAGTTCATATTATTCATATACTGGTATTTAACTATCCTCAAAGAAATACATTTTGTTATCCAGTGTCCAATATCTATGGCCAGGTTCTCAGACAGATTACTGAATGATCTGAAAAGGGAATTAAATGTTGTGTCCCTGCTGTGAAGTTAATTTTGAGTGTAGTCATCTGGGCTTTCTATTTTAAATCTGTCTTTCTATTTTAAGTCTGTCCTACTGTTCACATTTAGTCTATTGCCTCAATTTCCCCTTTACTTCCTTGTTACATAGGGTTTCAAATGTCGGTTGATCACATGCAGTGTCCTGCTGCACTTCTGGGCAATATGAAGTACAAAACTGTCTCTGATCCCAATATAATAGTTAAATATAATTAATTCTCTAAGCTTTCTATTAAAATAAAACATAATTCCTCCACCACACTTACCCTGCATTCCAGTGAGTGCATCTTACTTCAATGCTAACACAGTGTTCCTGAAAGGAACTAAACCACAAAACCACTTGAGAACTGATTCAAAGTTTGCTGTCCACAAAATACTTCTGGACACCAACTTGCATCTTGTCCAGGAGCACCAGCTGGGTGCAAAGCTCCAATGTGGTCAAGGTGGAAGTAGTTTATTCCACAAGAACACAGTTATCCTAGTTCAGACTACTCTTAACCAGAAGAAGCAAACAGCAGATTTAAGAGGCATCATTATCCAAGTCTGTACTGCTATAGTGATAAACAAAGGAGGGGGAGAAAAAAAGCAATTGCAACTAAAATTACTAAGCTTGTATAAAATCTATCAACATGTTTCAATAACATTGAAAATGCTAACTGCATACTAACGGCGTATTAAATACAGTAGTCATATCCTTTAAAACTCTTACCTTAAGAAATGTTTCATACCTGCAACTCCAAAAAGTGAAGCGGTTCTCCAGCAGATCTCCGATCTTGTCCTGTGAGGTTAATCTTCTAATGTTAGAGGTAAAGAGTCCAAATCACCTAGAACTTCGAATTTGCATTGTACTTGCACTCAATTAAACATGATTACAAAATGATAAGACATGGAGAGTTAACTTCCATGAGGGAAACCTCCCTACAATCTCATACATGTTAACATTCTTTTGACACGAACATAAATACATATTTAAATGAGAGGATAGTAACAACAAATAGGAAATGTAATTTGCAGTGAAAAATCCAATTTGAAATAAATGGTGGGGGGAAAGATAGAAGAAGAAGGGAATGTCTTATTTTATGGTGCTGAATTAGAAGTTGCAAGTGTTTACACTCGTTTTCACAGTGTTCAGTATTATTAAAAGCCTAAGGTTTCTACTTCTGGTTCCTTTAAATAATAGAAGTATTGAGGCAACAGAAACACCAAAGTCTTTATTAGGCTGTAGGCAGTTCTGTTCTAATGTTAGTTTCAATACAATGAAATCGGCATAATTTTATTATTCTAGTTAGATCCTGCTTTCCAACATACACAAGTGGAAACTGTCTTCATTCGTATTTCCAGCAGTGAGACTAAAGAGGACTCCTGTTAAATATCTGGTGCCTTACAGGAGCCTTATTTCTTGATTTTTCAGCTTTTACATTAAATTAAGTCGTTATAGCATGAAGTAATGAAAAATATTTGTATTAAACTGCAGTTACATTTACTGATTGAGGGTAAAAATCAAGGGTTGTATTTCCTTTCACTTTGAGAAACAGAGATGAAATGAAAGTACTTTGTTGAAATCAATCTTTATTCTTTCAATAAAACCAAGAAAATATCTCTGGTGTAGTCTGAAAACTGGATATCTGTGCTGGTCTCCAAAGGAACAGAAAATTAATTCCATGCTGTTGTTGTTCTAGTGGTGTTTTCTACCTGCCTTTTAAGTTCCAATCTTTATTAATGTTTTGAAAAGGGCTTTATTTAGAACTTTCAGTCCTTATGTGTCATTGCACCTTCTGAGGTACAACTCCTATATCTACCAGAAAGAAAGAAGAAAGGGTTAATACATACAGGAAAAAAAAGACGTCTCAGAAATGAAGCATTTCGTCACAATTGGCTAAGGAACATGGCTTGATTTCTGCAATGTAATACATTAGAACTGTAAGCTTTCTTTCAGCATCTAGGACCTGTAGACAGTGAAAGCAAGAGGAGAAAAAGAGCAGGAGAGATGTGTATTCTGCATATACCCAGCACCTCTAGGAGTAGAAGTCCTAAAACAGCCCTACTGGGAGTGTAGGCTTTACTTTCTTGGGCCTTTTATGTTCTGTAAAGTTAGCCTCCTTTCCCTCCTAAACCAAGAAAGAGGGCTGGTCTCCAGAATCACATTTTCAGCCTCCTTAAAAATGTCCTTCCTTTTGAGGTTTACAGCAGACATATAATCATTCGGTATCTGAAATCACTGCCTGTCTTTCTGCCCAGTATCATCCTCCAGTGTCTGCCTATGTTGTTTTAATCTGTAAATCAGCAAGCTGATCAATTCACATACACACACTGCTTCTTACTCTTGACTCACTTCGGGCTAGTCTCAAGCACAAGGCCATATATACTCCCCCAGAAGTGCAGCATTTTGGCTCTTATACTGCCAATTATTACAAAGTTAGGTCGTGAACGCTGGTATCAGAGAGATATCTGCATATTTCCAGGCTCCTCTAAACATCCTGGTTTCTCTTACTTCTTGTGTAGTGCTTAACTGACTTCTTTTCAAAGCAAAGGATCAATTCCAGCTTAGGCAAGCCTCAGCAGCAGTGAAGCTAAGTGGTGAATTCTTTTTTCACAGGTGCAAACAGGGCTGCTCTGTCCAGCTGTAGTGAGAGACTTCAACAGGAACATGACAAATGAGATGCTGTGAACCCACCGTTGCCATCAGGCCAACCACACTTCACCAGCTTGAGGCCTCCTGCTAACCAACTCTTGGTCAGTTCAATGTCCTTCTTGTGTGATGGCTCCATTCTTCACTCCATGCAAAACTGCTTGTGTCACAAAAAAGGAGGGAAGAGATGCAGCTGATCTGAACATACAGAGAGGAGTCTGGAGTTTGGCATGTCTGCAATTCCCACCTGCCAGGAGAAGGGGTCTGGCTTTGCCGGGGTCCTTGTGCCTTTGCTAGCCTTGCGCCCTCCTTCTAGGCCATACACTGTGCCTAGGGATGGAGCAAGGCTAGGAGGACCTGCAGGCTATGCACTGTGCCTACTCAGCCTACTCATAAAAGTAATGGGCTATAAACCAGGTTACACCTCTGTAATGTAGTCTGCTGTGCTGGATTATGTCCCAGACAATTTCTGCGCTCATTCCATTCTGAGTGAGAACCTCTCATTCTGTTTTGGGCTGCAAAGTTTTGTCTTATAGTCCTGGTTCATATAACACAACTCGGCTGAGGTGCTGACTGAGATCTCGTACTGGGTGATTAATAACTTGTAATAATTTCAATCTGTCCCTACTGAAATACAGTGTGTGTAATGTACTACACAGATAAACACAGAGAATCAGTTCAGAATTACCAGTTTTGATTCCACTTGTGATCAAAACTAGCTACAAGTTCATCTTCCCCCAAGGCATTAAGATAGTTCATTAACCCACCGCACTAAGCAGACCTTGCATTGACACCTTATGTTAGTGATTTTTCATGCAGAACCTGTCATTTCGAGCAAGAAGCAGGTTTGTGTCCTTGGAGATGAAATTAGAGAAAATGTCATTGCAATTTAAGCAACAGTGATCAAAAATATCTCAAATCAACAAGACTCAGCTCTGCCCCTTTATACTAATCCAAAAAAAGTAAAGAACGTCATGTTCAAAGAAACGGTTTTTGTATAAGACTTGACTTTTAAGTCTTACGAATTTGTGTGCAAAAATATTCTTTTTGATCTGAGTTCAGTGGTTTCCCAACATATCTAAGAAGAGTAGGTAGCAAATTAAACTGGAATATAAAATAAAGACAGCATTCTTTCTGGTTTTACCATCTCAAGAAAGAATCATGTTAAGAAATTATTCATAGTGCTCTTAGAGCATGTGATTTAGTAGATTATCATGGCAGAGAGAAGCATGGAGACAGAGGTTATGAACTTTGGGCCACATTTCACCCTTGGGATTAAACTCTTGACTGGCAACAATCATGGCAATTGATCTTTTTCCTCACATGACTTAGAAAATATTTGTGCTTTCTATGTTAAAGGCTCTTTGCATGACACATTTATAAATCCATATAGGGGCTAAAGAGATGACACAGAAGTTTCCATCACATACCCTGTGGTGCTAAGAACCAAACTTCTGGTTGCATTTTAGAGCAAATATAGTGTGTTGGAAAATAAATATTGTATGTAACCCTCTATGACAGCTCGGAAACTCTAAATTAATTACAAGTTACATCTCTGTACTACAAAAAAAACCCTTAAGTAGCAGCATCTGCACTATTGCTACTTGCTAACGAATCAATCTGTACATCTCCAGATGCTCAAGTATAGGACTGGTCATTGGGTTTAAATATGGGAGAATTTGTGGGGTGGCAAGTAGCAAAGAATTTCAAGATCTTTGGCTTCAATCAGTTCTTAGTCAATAGACATTTTTGTAAAGTTATATGTGCACACTACTAGTACTAAATATGATTGAAGGGATAGGGAGCTGAGAAGGAAAAGGTTAGACCAAGACTTCTCTTTGCCTCCATCTTTTATAGCTGTGAATCTATACATAATAATGTTGCACCTTCATTTCAATTTAGTCTCCTTATATTTACCTAAGTCAGCTTGTGCTATCTGAGTTGTATAACTCCTCCTGGATTTGTTCTGATTTATTACCTTTCTATTTTCTCTAGGATTTTAAATCAGCAGGGGATATATAAATCACAAAAAGCATTTAGTCAGGAACAAATTTCCAGCACACCAGGGTAAAAATATATATGTACAAAAATAAAACCTTTGGAAAATATTCAGAAAAGAAGGATGCATGAAATTTCACACTGACCTGGAGCGGGTGGAAGTGATTGTTTTTACAGCAAAAAAATGCCAATAGTTCTGCTATGCAGTCTATACTCCAGATAAAACACACAGTGGAAATATTGTCATGCCCAGTCATTCAGCAGGGAAAAGAACAACATTTTCCAAACAGACTGCTTTATTCAACCTGCCTTCTTTTTTCCAGGTGACAGCTACAGTTCCCTGCTTCTTTTGCAGAGGTTCCCATCCAAGCACAATGCTTTGGGAACTCCTTTGTTGCAACAATTCCTCTTCAAAAGCAATAAACCCAAGCTTTTTCTCAAAGAACATCACCACAACTGTCAAAAGGTGAGATTTGTTTACAAAAAGAACAAGAAGTAAATGGATGAAGAAGAAACAGTAGCAAAAAGGAAGAGTCATATCTAAAGGTTAATGTAAAATGCAACAGTAGGGTGCATTTCAGAGGAAAAATCAGAGGCATCTGACAAATGAGAAGCTACATCAAAGAAAAATATTAATCACTAGGCAATGAAATTGTGAGAGAGATTTTTCGGTTTTATTCTGGAATAGGAACTAGACTGGGTCACAGTCTCCCTATCTATTCGGGAAAGGAAGATTTGAAAATGTTTATTTCCAGCTTGCATTGGGTGGAGGCTGGCATTAAAAATACTAATACTAATATTCTTTCTTAATAGTAAAAATACTAATTTTCTTTCCCAAATATTTGCTGTTCCTGTATCAGCACAAAGGTATCTAAAGATGTAAAAAGTTGACTAAAGTCATAATAATGAAACTTACCTTTTAAGATCTCACTCAACTGATGGTTAGTATTTATATTTACGATGATTTAAGTATTTATGATTCAGTGTGGTGCAAAAGGGATTTATCTGGGCTTACACCTAAAGGGTGAACAATCAGCACCAAATAACATTACTGACTCCAAAGGAATTAATATCAGTTTCTGTTTTGATAACTACACTGCTGATTAACACCTAGGAAAACACAAATGCTGTGAACAAGGAACCAAATCTATGGCAACTCGATATTCAGTTTTTAGCTTTCCAACATGCAGGAAGGTAATTAGATTTTCTTATGGTTTTTATGCACTGGTGATCTCTGGGTCAGGCGTTTCCTGACAGTTTGCATTGAGTCAGGAGCCCCTGGGTTTATCTTAGACCTTTTACTCTTCCAGCCGCAATATGTTTGACTCAGGGTCATTATTGCTTAAACATTACCTCTAAAATCTTCTCATTGCTATCAATCCATTTTGCTTTTGTGCTGCATTAGCAGGCCTAAATAGTAATACAATTAACTATAATAACAAATCAGCCAAATAATAAAAGCTCTGCAGGCCAGTGACAGGGCCAAGAAAAATTACTTTATATTCTACATATTTCTAGGTTAGGGTTGGATACTGACACTGTAATAAATCCAAACAGGAAGAGTAAGTATCAAGTAACCTACTAGAAGAGAAGAGGAAAAGAGGTAGAAAAGAAGAATTCTCACGGAAAGAGAGTGAGAGTTCGAGTCAGAGGGAAAAAATAACATAATGCCAAAGTTGTTAAGAGGAATTTTGCATTCCTGCTAATGAGAAAAGGTACAAGGACATAATGCAATGTGCCAAATAAGAGCAGGCATTTGGTCACCAGTAACTTACTTTTTTTGTCTTTTCAGTTTTATGTGTGTAAACAAAGGCTTGTGTCTTGAGGTCATGGTGCAAATATTAAACCAGGCACTCTGATTTTGTCATAAGTTTCCTGCAAGGAAAGACCTCACCTGAAATTCCCAGAAGCAAATAAAAATGAAATAGTGTCTCACTATGAACTGAAACTTCATCCCTTTTTCATCTGTTGAGTTGCACCTCAGTTTCCCATCGGCCTGCACCCATTATCATGCATATTCCTTTCTATGCTCTTTCCATCAGCCATCAAGCTGCACAGAATTTATACTCAGTAGTTTAGTTTTGAAACTAAAGCAGCATGAAAACTAATGTCAACGCATAGGAATTTTTCCTGGCAAAAAGTCATTGGGAAAAAAATTGTCTTAGAATTGATGTGGAGAGGAAATATGAGTAAGATTAAAGAGTAAAGTGATTCACAAAGATATTGTAAGTATTCCAGAAAGGGAGTTACAAAGTGTTGCAGTGACAGCTGTTGCCAATGTGTTGTCTCAGAAATGACAATGTTCCACCTAGAAGACTTCAAAACTCATCTTGTATTGTCTTATATCTTCTGGAGAAAATATCGGCTGGCTCAGTAGTACAGACTTAGCCAGATTTTACTGTCAGCAACAGATGGTCTTGGCATGTCCATTTTGACAAGTCATTGATCTACATGGACAGTTGTGGGACATAAGACAATGACACGATTGGTTGAATAACAGAAGTTGGAAAAGAAGGTCAAGTCCAACAGTAAACCCAACGCTGCCAAATCAACCACTAAATCATGCTCATAAGTGCCACAGATACTTAACTTTTAAATACCTCCAAGGACAGTGACTTCACCTCTTCCCTGGACAGCCTTTTCCAGTGCCTCTCTGTGAAGATTTCCTTTCCTAATATCTAGTTTAAACCTCCTCTGGTGCAACTTGAGACCATTTCCTCTTGTCCTGTCTCTAGCTACTGGGTACAAGAGACAAACATCCACCTCTCTACAACCTCCTTTCAGACAGTTGTGGACAGTGATAAGGTCTCCTGTCAGCCTCCTTTTCTCTGGGCTAAAAAAGCCCTGTTCCCTCAGCAGCTCCCCGTAAGACTTGTTCTCAAGCCCCTTTGCTAGCTTTGTTGTTCTTCTCTGAACACACACCAGCACCTCAATGTCTTTCTTGTAGTGAGGGGCCCAAAACTGAACAAGGTATTCGAGATGCGGCCTCATCAATGCAGAGTACAGGGTCAGAATCCCTTCCCTGGTTCTGTTGGCCACACTGTTTCTGATAAAGGCCAAGATGCTATTGGCATTCTTGACAACCTCGGCACACTGCTGGGTTGTATTAAAAAGATGCAAAAGCTTGCATGCTTTCTGACTGCCTTCATATACAGCAATCAATGAAAGGTATTCTAAGTGCAGAATACTGCAGTACACCATGTGCCCTTCTTGTTCAGCCACTAGGCTACTGTTGAATTCCTAGACCATTTTTGCATTATTGCTACAACATTTGTTCACTTGCACTTTTACTCATGTCAGGTGTTAATGAATAAGTCTTCAACAGTGAGCTCTCCCAGTGAGCTGCATTTAGCAAAACATTTCTGTCAGCACTCACGCTTATCAACATTTCAGCAACCTTTTATTCTGGAAGTGAACTTAAAGTTGCACTTAAATGAAGTCTCTATAAGTTAAAAGTACATTTAGATATTCAGATATTGTGTCTGATCTATCCTGTTACTGTGAGTAAAAAAAATATATATGCATAAAGAAGGAGAGAGACAGAGAAAGCATTATTTCTTTAAACATCAATGTATGTGTTCTGTTGACCACAGAGTATACTATTTTGAATTCTATATATTTGTTTTTGTCATGGTGTCAGTATGAGTCTCACCCATAACTGAACGCAGCTGTTAACTTCACTCTGTACATTATACTGCAATAATAATTGGAAATCTTAATTAGTTATTTCCTTTAATTTAAATAAGATGTCTACAGGTATAAGCTGCAAACAGGACCCTAAATGAGTTTCAACTGCATGTTAAAAGTGCAGAAATAAAATGAGACCAAATAGTATAATAAGATGATCAATATTTCCAAATGGACCCATTTTAGAATCATTTTCAAGATAAATTAGCTCATCTAACACAGAATTCTCAGAAAAATGATGCAATGTTATGAAGAAAGATATCTTCTCTGTAGGAAAAGTAGAGCTTCCCTCAACTGAGGATCCCATTCTTTATAGCAGAATCACTTGCACAAGGAATGCTTCCCCAAGCCCTGGCATTGAAATAGACGCATTTGTTCCTAACTGTACTTGATCTTTCAGAAGTAGGTTGGTGCATGAACCTCCCATAGCTTGAGTTTCCTCATCTCAAACACAGCAGGAACAAGACCCACCTGAATTAGTAAACAGCACTGAGACATTACTTACTCAACAGTTAGTCAAATCAGTTTTCTAATGCAAAAGAAATAAAAAATCTTAGCAGTCTTTTAAATTACTACCATGTTCAGAGTCCCAAACAATAGTCTTGTACCCATAAATGTCCTTATCCGATTGACACTGGGATACCACTAAGGTTGTGAAGTCTAGTATTCAGAAAATGAGGAATCATCAACAGTCAAGTTTGCCCTCTAAGTTTACATTCACCCTCCTTATGCATATGCATTGCCTTTAAATCCTTCCTTACATAAGAGCACACAAGCTTTTCCATAGGGTCCCTGACTCAGTCAGGGAATAGTAATCATTCAGTATTCCTTTTTATCCTCACTGGAAGGGCCTCAGGCCGCACTTAACGCATACAACGGAAAACCTTCAGTGAATTCAAAGTTAATAATTCCCTCACTAATATTTCTGTATCGATTACTTCATGCTCTCAAAGACTGTGATTTTTAAAAAATATGTTTAGATAACTGTCTGGATTGCAAAAAGCATCTATGAGATTTTAAAAACTGGCTTTGTCATTAGGTGTTGCAGCTATCTAGAATCCACCGCAAGGCAATTGTCTCTGGGAGGGAGTTAACTGGAGCACCCAACCCTCCAGCATTGCAGCAGAGAAAAACGCACTCTCCCCTAATATACCCTAGATATGCAGTGTAGGAGAGATCAAGACTTCACCTCACATTTTTCTTGTCTTTGTGCCATACACAGCCAGCCCTGCTATGTCATTGTTAGGGTCTGGCAGAAGTAAAGAGAAGAAGCTAGAGACACAAAGGGGCTCAGGTAGAGTCAAAAAGACCTGGCAAGAGGACCATGTAATCTAAGAGAAAAAGCCAACAAGTTCAGTGGTGATTCTGAGTGCTCTTTTTCTCTCAAGATCAAGGGCTAGCAGATCCTATGGGATGCGTATCTATCAGGTCTTTGAATTCAGCAGAAGTTCATCAAAAGAGATCAAAAGAGATCAGTCTAAGGTATAGGTATAAGAATGCTGGCTGGGAAAGCCATTAATAAAGTGAAGATTGCACATAGAGTGTGACAGGGAAGTATATGGTGTTCATCAATATGGTAGCCCAGACTCATGAAAATACACTAATAAATGCTGATAGAGTAGTATTTTTCATAGAATCATAGAATCATAGAATCACCAGGTTGGAAAGGACCCACTGGATCATCGAGTACAACCATTCCTAACACTCCCTTAAACCATGGCCCTAAGCACTTAATCAACCCGTTCCTTAAACACCTCCAGAGAAGGTGACTCGACCACCTCCCTGGGCAGCCTGTTCCAGTGCCCGATGACTCTTACTGTGAAGAATTTTTTTCTGATATCCAGCCTGAACCTCCCTTGGCGGAGCCTGTCCTCAGTCACTTGGGAGAAGAGGCCAGCTCGCCCCTCTCCACAACCTCCTTTCAGTTGTAGTTGTAGAGAATAATAAGGTCTCCCCTCAGCCTCCTCTTCTCCAGGCTACACAACCCCAGCTCTCTCAGACGCTCCTCATAAGACTTGTTCTCCAGCCCCCTCACCAGACTCGTTGCTCTTCTCTGGACACACTCCAGAGCCTCAACATCCTTCTTGTGGTGAGGGGCCCAGAACTGAACACAGTACTCAAGGTGTGGTCTCACCAGTGCCGACTACAGAGGGAGAGTAACCTCCCCAGACCTGCTGGTCACTCCGTTTCTGATACAAGCCAAGATGCCATTGGCCTTCTTGGCCACCTGGGCACACTGCCGGCTCATGTTCAGTCGGCTGTCAACCATTACCCCCAGGTCCTTCTCCTCTGTACAGGTTTCCAGCCACTCTTCCCCAGTCTGTAGCACTGCATAGGGTTGTTGTGCCCCAAGTGCAGGATCCGGCATTTGGTCTTGTTGAACCTCATGCCACTGGCCTCAGCCCAGCTTTCCAGCCTGTTAAGATCCCTTAGCAGAGCCTCCCTACCCTCCAGCAGATCGACACTTCCTCCCAGCTTAGTGTCATCTGCAAACTTGCTGAGGGTGCACTCAATGCCTTCATCCAGGTGATTGATAAAGACATTGAACAGAGCTGGACCCAGTACTGAGCCCTGAGGAACCCCACTTGTGACTGGCCTCCAGCTGGAGTTAACTCCATTGACCACCACTCTCTGGGCCCGGCCATCCAACCAGTTTTTGACCCAGGAGAGTGTGCTCCCATTCAGGCCAGAGGCTGACAGTTTCTGAAGCAGAATGCTGTGAGAAACTGTGTCAAATGCTTTACTGAAGTCCAAGAAGACTACATCCACAGCCTTTCCCCCATCTAGTAGTCGAGTCATTTTGTCATAGAAGGTGATCAGGTTAGTTTGGCAAGACCTGCCTTTTGTAAACCTATATTGACTGGGCCTGATCACCCGGTTCTCTTGCATGTGCTTCATGATAGCACTCAAGATTACCTGTTCCATGACTTTCCCTGGCACTGAGGTCAGACTGACAGGCCTGTAGTTCCCCGGATCCTCCCTGCAACCCTTCTTGTAGATAGGAAAGCTAGAGAACACAGTCTGCTTTAGGATTACTTTTGGATTATTCCAAAACACTTTGCAGAGATCCACTCTTATTTAATATGTTTTCACCTTACATTTATCATATAATCTTTTTAGAGTAATTCTTTTTTGTTTTAGTATTAGTCACCATCCATTAGCTACGCTCACCTGATGCATGCAAAACTGACCATTTTTTCTGCTTGTGTCTTCTTCTAATCATGGTCTGAAAAGGAATGCAAACAATCAAACCTATGTCTTTAGATCTCAGTAGTCCATGATTTTCCATGTCAGTCCTCTAAGCTGTAGGGTGGTAGTTACACTGCTTATTTGAGGACAGAATCTTGAATGTTGTGTTTCTGGACTTCACACTGGTGCCTACAGTGCCGTGCATTTTTGGGAGGTATGTGGCTGAGTGGTGAAGGCTCGTGAGCTAATGTGTTTGTGTGTCCTGCAATGCCAGGCTACAGCTGCTTGTAAGGGTTTGTAGCTGGAATTCAGAGTAGCTCAGTGGCTTGTCTAGTAATTTACATTTGTATTTTTGTTCTTCAGAGATTTTAGGTTAGAAGACAGCTGTTAGAGCAAAACTACAGCTCACCCTTGCTGATCCCCAGCAAAAGACGTAAAAGCAATCCTATGCATGCAAGTTTGTTAACTATTTTACATGGTGGTGTGATTAGTGATCCAGCTACCCATTTTGCTTATCGTACTATCACAGCCTGTAACACACAGTGTCAATAACTGAAAGGAAAGGAGAAGTTACTCTTGCAGTGCACAGTAACTGACCATGTGAATAGTGCATTCAAATGTCTGTGATTTTTCTTTTACAGATTCACTGAAATAAATCTTGTGCTATGTGAACTTATTGTTGCATCCCCTCTTCTTGAGAAGAATCCTGAAACAGACTGTTATGACTTGGTTTTCAAACAGCTAAGATAAGGTAGAGTGTTCCAGTAAGAGGTTTGTGTGATTGGTTCTGCATATGCATGTAATAAAAAGACACTACTTACTCTAAGTAGAATATCGGGAAGAAACACAGATCAGTGAGGACTGGAGGAAGAAAAGAAGGAAAAGTTCAACTCTAATTCTTTGGCATGAACTGACTGCATATAATGCATTTCTTTCCAACTCAAGTGCTATGAGCTAGTAGTTTTCAGTAAACAACCAGATGAAAATGACTCTTAAGGAAAATAAGGTATTTTAAGTAAAGATGGGAAAATAAAAAAACCCCACAACATACATGGATATCCAAGAGAATCCATATACAAATAACTGAAAGTCACTGAGAAATGTTCCTGTTTATCCTAGGATATAAATACGGTGGATATTGTCTATAAATAAGATAAACATTAACAATGGATCTGCCTGAAGGACAGAAATAAGTTACAGCCCAAAATAAAGGACATTTTTTTACATAATATTAACACTATGAAATAATGAGTACCTGAGGATTTCAAAAGCTAGCAGCTAGTAATAAACTCAAAAATGTCATGCATTTAGTGCAGATTAGATAAATGTAATTTGCAGCTCTTAAAATATAAACTGGAAATGTCAGTAACAACTGATTATTATTAACACAATCTTAAGTTATATAGGATCACAGAAGTCAAAGAAATACTAATTTAAAACTCTGTGGGCACCCAGGACATTATTTAAGTATATCCCAAAGCCTTATAATGTACACAAGGTTTTGGGTTGTCAGAACCAGGTAAAACTTCTCACTTTCTATGAAGTTGATCTTGTGACTGTGAAGCAGTTACTGAGTGCCAAAAGATTATGCTTGACATTGGTTGAGGAGGAGCACATACCTACACAATGGGCATACTATTTTCTTTGCTGTTATGGCTTTGAGGTAGCAATTCTAATGTCAAGGACTGCAAGAGCGCTTCTTTCTGCAGGTTAATTAGGATTTTCAGTGTCACTTGATAGGGAAAATGTGGACACATGGACAGGAGCTATGAAGATGTCAGCATAAGCAGTGCATGACACTTTCATCCTTACAAATCTTCAGTTTCAACCTATGAGAGGACTTCAGATTTACAGAAGTGCTCCTCCAGAAGCTACCCAGAAGAGGTGGCCCTATTTCATTTCAGGTAGGAACTTCCCTGTATTCTTAGCCATATTTCAGGAAGATACTGGGAAGATACCTGGTTCTCATTTCTTCCACAGACAGACATGGAGAAAACAGCCTAAGTGGGCTTTTTGGGGGGAAGGACAATAGTTTTTAAGACAAAGGGGATGAGTGCTCCTCTCTTTTGTGTTCAGAGCAAAGGAACAGGACCAAGTATCTTGTTTCTTAAGTGGAAAAGGTGATACAAGACTCTGGAATAACCTAAGTATATGGAAATCTTCGTATCAAAAATGAAGCCAAATGCATTCATGTTGCAAAAAAAAAAATCCGTCAGAGCCTTGCTTCTGGCTGTGCAAAACAAAGCTCAGGGCTGTCATACTCTGCATGTCTTTATGTTTTCTAAATATCAGAATTCTTTTGCATTAATAACTTTTGCACAGATTACTTGCAACCATAATACCAGCTGCCTTTAAAAATCAGCAGAGAATCAATGTATAAATGTGAAAACAGTAACTTTTCAAGCTACTTCAGAAGCTTCAAGTTCTTACAAATAATAGATAACTAGTAATTTGAATAATTTTGAAGCAAATAAAGTAACCTTTTAAAATTTAGAAGTTTTTATTATAAATCCTTGAAGGATTTGGTTTCAGCATCTTTTAAATAAATAGAAAGTCTCCCTTTTATGAAAGTGCTGAGTGACTCTTCAATGAAGAAAAACTGTATCTACAAGAACAAAGGGATTATTTACACATTTTTTAAAGTTCTGAGTGAATGTATTTTAAAATCTTATATCAGAATGGCAATTGGCAGTCCATATTCACAGAACCACACACAATCACCTATTGGCTGAGACTGGCTGGCACCTCTAGTGATCACCTAGTCCAACTCACTGCTCAAAACAAGGTCACACAGGACAACCCATTCAGGACCACTGAGGACCATGTATTTATATGCATGGATAAAACACCATGAATAGCCTCAGCTCTCTCACCTCTCCTTGTGTAAGACATGCTTCAATCTCCTATCATCTTTGTGGCCCTTCGTTGGACTCCCTTCAGTATGTCAATGTTTCTCTTGTACCAGGGAGCCCAGAATTGGACTCAGCATTCTAGGAGCCTCACTAGGGCTGAGCAGGGGGGAAAGATATCATAAGTCTTCTTTGAGGCATGGATACATTGTTGGATCATGAAAAAAAGGGCCCCCAGGTCTTTTCTGTCAAACTGTTTTCCAGTTATTTAGATTCCAGCATGTACTGATACTCAAGGTCATTTCTTCCCAAATACAGGATTTGGCATTTCCCAGCACTGAACTTCAAAATATTCCATTTCTCCAGCCTGTCCAAATCCCTCTGGAAGGCAGCACATTCATCCATCAATCCTATCAGCCAGTCCTCTCAGTTTTGCGTCATCTGCAAACTTCTTGAGGGTGCAGTCCTCATCACTAGTGAAAAGGTTAAACATTGTTTGTCCTAGCACTCACCACTGGGATACACCATGATTGATGGTCCTGCAGCTGGTGACTTTGTGCAACAGATCATAATCCTACGAGATCAGCTGTTCAGTGTCCTTTTTCTCTTCCTGCTTTTCCTTCCTGGGGACAGGATTGAGGTTTGATTTCTCCAAGTCCTTAGGAACCTCCCTGATCACCATGAGCTTTCAAGTATGATCACAGAATCACAGAATCATAGAATGGTTTGTGTCAGAAGGAACTTTAAAGATCATCTGGGTCCACCCCCTAGTCATGGCCAAGGACACATCACACTAGATCAGGCTGCTCAAGGCCCGTCCAACCTGACCTTGAAAACCTCCAGGGAGGAGGCATCCACAATGTCCCTAGGCAATCTCTTTCAGTGCCTCATCACCCTCATCATGAAGAATTTCTTCCTAATATCTGATCTAAATGTTGCCCTTTCCAATTTTTAGCCATTCTACCCCCATCCTATCACTCCATGCTCTTGTAAGAAGTCCCTCCCCAGCTTTCTTGCAGGTTCCCTTCAGGTACTGGAAGGCCACTGTGTGGTCTTCCTAGAGCCTTCTCTTCTCCAGGTTGAACGATCCCAACTCTCTTATCTCCTCCTCATAACAAGGGTGCTCCAGCCCTCTGATCATCCTCGTGGCCCATTTTGACAGTTCAATATCCTTCTTATGTTGGGGATTCCAAAACTGGGCACAATACTCCAGATGGAGTCTCACAAGAGCAAAGTACAGAGGAAGAATGATAGTCACTAGGTTGGAAAAGACCTTAGATATCATCAAACCCAACCGTACCTATCCACCACTAGATCGTATCTGTAAGCAGTTTGCCTACCCAAATTTTTAGTAACTCCAGCAGTGGTGACTTAACAACCTTTTCCCTGGACAGCCTGTTCCTATGCTTGATAACCCTTTCAGTGAAGAATTTCTGTTTTATGTCAAATCTGAACCTCCCTTGGTGCTGCTTGAGGCCATTCCCTCTTGTCCTATCACCTGTTGCTTAGGAGAAGAGACCAACACTCATGTCTTTACAACCTCCTTTCAGGTAGTTGTAGACAGTGATGACGTCTCCCCTCAGCCTCCGCTTCACTAGGCTAAACAACCCCAGTTCCCTCAGTCGCTCTTCATATGACTTGTTCTCCAGCCCCTTTACCAGCTTCGCTGCTCTTCTCTGGAGACACTCCAGGGCCTCAATGTCTTTCTTGTAGTAAAGGGCCCCAAACTGAACACAGGATTTAAGGTGTGCCCTCACCAGTGCAGAGTACAGTGGCACAATCCTTTTCCTGGTCCTGCTGGCCACGCTGCTTCCAATACAAGCCAAGATATTATTGGGATTCTTGGCCACCTGGGCACACAGTCGGCTCCTATTCAGCCAGCTGTCAAATAACACCTCCAGGTCCTTCTTTGCCAACCAGCTTTCCAGCCACTCTTCCCCAAGCCTGCAGTGTTGCATGGGGTCATTTTGTCCCAAGTGTAGGACTCAGCATTTGGCCTCGTTAAACCTTACCATGTTGGCCTCAGCCCATCGGTCCAGCCTGTTCAGATCCCTCTGGAGAGGCTCCCTACCCTCAAGCAGATCGACACTTTCTGCTCCAAGCTCTGCACCAGCCATGACCGATGCTGCTATGCAGACAGAGCCCCAGTGGGTGCATGCTGCCACACAGATGTTGGGCTGCAGGATATGCACCGCTTTTCCACTGGTATCAGACCAATTCATGTGTGCCAGTTGTGCTCAGGTGGACGATCTCTTCTGCTTGTTGACAGAACTCAGAGAGGAGGTGAGCAGGCTGAGGACCACCTCTCAGTGTGAAAAAGAGATAGACAATGGAAACAACACTCTGTGCACCCCGTCTCAGACCCAAAAGGCCGACATGCCTTGTTTGACAGAGGACTTCCCTTCCTCTCTCCATTCAACTGAAGGGAGGAATTTAGGAGATTGGGGGGAATGACAGCAGGCTCCTGCCTGGTGCAGCAGGCATGTCTCCCCTGTGTCACCCTCAGCCTTCCAGGTTCCCTTGCACAATAAATATGAAGCTCCGTAAGCAGAACCAAACCTCTGTAAGGATGATGGTCTCACAGCTTAGAAATGTTCCCTAGGTTGAGACAAGATAAGCCATCCATCAAAACGGCCTCTGTTAAGAAGAAAAGATGGGTCATTGTCATAGGGTACTTTCTTCTGATAGGAACACAAGGCCTATTATGCAGAATGGACCCATCACATAGGGAATACTGTTGCCTACCTGAGGCTTTGGTTAGAAGCATAGAAGGAAAACTTCCAGTTCTGGTCAGGCTGCTGATTGTCACTGATTGATTCACATACCTTGACCTGCTGGCCACACTTCTTTTGATGCAGCCTAAAACACAGTTGGCCTTCTGGGCTGCGAGTGCAAATTGCCAACTCATGTTGAGCTTTTCATCAATCAGAACCCCCAAGTCCTTCTCCACAGGGCTGCACTCAACCACATCTTTTCCCATCCTGCATTGAAACCATGGATTAGGTTGACCCAGGTGTAGGACCTTGCTATAGGCCTTGTTGAACCTCATGAGGTCTACCCAGGCCCACTCCTCCAGCTTGTCCAGGTTCTTCTGGATGACATCCTGTCCTTCTGGTGTGACAACTGCACCACTCATCTTGGTATCATCTGCAAACTTGCTGAGGGTGCACCTGATTTTGCTGTCTATATCATCAATAAATATTAAACAGCGCTGGTCCCAGTATGGACCCCTAAGGGACACCATTTGTCATGGATCTCCATGTGAACATTGAGTCTTGGACCACTAGTCTCTGAATATGACCCTCCAAACAATTCCTTATCCACCGAAGAATTCACTCATCAAATCCATATCTCTCCAATTTAGAGAGAAGGATGTTGTTGGGGGCCATGTCATAGGCTTTACAGAAGTCCAGAGAGATTACATCGATTGTTTTTCCTGTATCCATCACCCCATCACTAAGGGTGGTTAGTTAGCCACTAAGTTGGTTAGGCAGGTCTCGTCTTTGGTGAAGCCATGCTGGCTGTCTTGAATCACCTTGCTGTCCTCCATGTGCTTTGACATAGCTTCTAGGAGGACTGTTCCATGATCTTCCCAGGCACAGAGGTGAGGCTGACAGGTCAGTGGTTTCCAGGGTCATCTTTTCTACCTTTTTTAAAAATGGGTGCAATATCACTCTTCTTCCAGTCACCAGGGACTTCCCTTGACTGCTGCAATTTTTCAAGTATCGTGGAGAGTGGCTTAGCAACCACATCAGCCAATTACTTCAGGACTCTGGGATGCACAATCCCATAGACTTATATGCCTTCAGGTTCCTCAGGTGGTCATGAACCTGATCTTCCCCTCTCAAAATGCATCTGTGAATGAATGAATTTGTCTCTGTATACTTTGTTTAAATATTCCTTATGCTGATCCTCCTACAGTGAGTGTAAGTCCTAATATTTGTTGTCTTCCTTTCTCTCAGGACTCTGAATTCCACCACTTTTTGGATTGCTTGTTCCATGCTCTATTTCTCTTCCCATAGATATTAGGATTGTTCAGACCAACATGAAGTTGAAGATCTGCCAAAATAAGGCTTCTTCCAGTTGTCTGAAGAAGGCATCATCTAATTCTTCTTGATCAGTTGGTCTGTAGAGGTAGTATAGTCCCATCACAAGGTTGCCCGAGGTTGCTGGTCTTCTCTCTAACCCAAATTTATCTCATCTTAGTAGCTTGGGATGCCTCGCTAGATGAAGTTTCATACTTTCCCACTGCTCTCACTAATTTGGAATGCACTGCTACATCAGTTATTTGGACAGGAATCATTATTCAGAATCGGGGACTTCAATTTACAAGGTCTGGCTCTACAAAAAGAATGGTACTAAATAGGTGCAACTAGTGGCCGAAGCTGGCTTATGTACAACTTTGGCTCCTAAGCACAAGCTTATTAATTTCTTTCACAGGTTTCTCTAAAGTTGTTAATACATCCAACAGGTGTGTCTCCTAAGTGTTAGTTAATTATTTACAAGCACTCTTTTTTATTATTAACTAAACTTTTACATTTACTCTGAGTCTGCTTCTCCTCAAAAAGTAGAAGAGCAAACTTCAGTCTGTGGTGGAGGCACCCGGAAGACTGGGCATGTCTCATTTAGGAAATCATTCTAGAGTAGATAATACTGCATATCTAATCCTATTTATGGGAGTTGTGTATTATTTCAGAGTTTTGCATAAACCTGGAAAATATTTAAAAGTTTATAACTAAGTTACATATATTGGGCAGGGAGAAAAGTTGAGAGGAAAGTGGAGTTCTCAGAAATGTTAGTGGCACCCCAAGTGACTAATTTTTAATCGGCTGGTAGGTTTTAAAGTAGAGCTTAAGTAAGTATGTGAAATTTTATAAAAGGCAAAACTTGCTACTTTGATTATCTAGAATGTAGTAAATGGGTTAATTTGTATTTTGAAAGCCTTGTGCAGTACACTTGGTAGCGGCTAACATTTGAATACCAGCCATCTTTGCATATTGGCTTGTGAAACCCCAAGAGCTTCTGCCATTTGTTCCGATTAGGTCTGTCTTGAGGAGATAAGTCTCTCAGGTAATTTGAAGCACAGGCACAAAATGAAGTCTGTTTGATGGTCTGAGACTAGAAAATGTCTCTTATCCAATTAATTAATGCTGTTCTTTTAAAATTCCTGTTCATGTTTCATTTTATATGCCATTCCCTCAGATGTCTGAACCCCAGCACACTTATTTTAGGATTTATTTTCTGTGGTTCTAAAGAGTTGCTTCTTATGTAAGTAGCTACACTTTTTTACCATGAGCTAAATAAGGGTTTCTATCCTTTTTTTGCATCTATGTGCACAGTGGTACACTCCCACCAGATCATTTCATATGATATCTGCTGTAGGATTTAAAGGCAAATTGACCTTTTTACTCCAATATAGCACATCTACCAGACTGAGGATTATTTAACACCAGAAACAAGAAGAGGATGGAGACAAACGAGGAAGAACTAAGCTCTCCTTCTCTGTAGAGTTGCTTGCTCTGTCTGCCTTTAATATTACAATTGAAGTTACATGCTCTGAAGATTTCCTTTAACTTTCATACCTTTTTTTCCTCATTGAATCTCTGGCTTCTAGTGCTGAGTGCAAAACTGATTTCCAGCTGTAAAGTCACTGCATTATTTAAGCTCTCATCTCTATTATGTAGCTACCTTATTAATACCTTTTTTTTTAAGATCATGACCTTAATTCAATGTTTAAAGGAACAAAGGCAAATGTCTCAGTCAGCGACATATCTCTCATTTTAAGGAGAAATAAACCTCCCGCTCAGCCCAGAATTATGGAAGCTGGAAAAGTAGGAATCATTTCTCAGCATGCATATTTTGCAAAACATGCTCCAAGGCAGCAAACGCCACTTCTCAGCCTACTGCCTTTGTCAGCCATTTTACACATAAGTAACGTTCTTGTGAGCATGGCAGACATCTTGTAGAGAAACAACATCACTTGTGCATGGTAACCAGCAGGAGACATTGCTAAACAGTACTCATTCTTTATTAGTGCTGCTTTAATGAGCAGGAAAACTGTTTTATTTTTGAGCACTCTGAAGGGACTAGGAAATTATACTGCTCTTGCAGGTGGATGAGGATTATAACGGTTTTACTTTTACTACAGATTTACCATAGTGCTGTGAGGTATTTGAAGAGATATAAAATTAAAGTATTGCACCAGCTAAAGAAATATTGATACCTGTCCTGTAGTCGGTAAGAGTTTTATGTTGAAATATCTGTGAAAGTAGTTCACGTATAGCTCATATTGGACTTAAGCCTTGATTTTCCTACTCTTAGCTCCTCCACTCCCTTCCCTTTTTTCATCCATCCTGGTTTCATCATACTGATGATCTAAATATACACAGTGAGATGACACACTGTAAGAGAGAAGTGCTCTTCACTAAATTACACATTCTCAAAAAAAAAAAAAGCAACTTTCACTATGTAGTGTTGTTCTTTATCTATTTCTTTTCAGGTCTTGTAAAGAATAATTGCGATGTTAAAAGCAGTACCAGAAATTAAAATGGTGCACACATTTCTTCTTAAAAGTCCATCGTTCTGCAGAGCAGAGAGTACTGATGTTGCTCCTTGCATAACTGAGAGAACAGGAAAAGATTAAGAATAAAAATAGAAGTGAAGTAGTCAGTGTTGTCAAATACAATCTGCCAAACTTCTGATCAGAAAAATATTTTCTATGACACTTTCTTAATCAGTAACTGAGATCAGTAGTGTTATTGTTCACTGTAAGAACTGTGAGGATTATTAACCATATCAGTGCTTTACCTCAGCATTTTTCCTTGGTTACTCATACAATTTATAAAATTATATTGTTTTTTGTTTTCACAAGTTGACTCTTTGTTTTGCTTTTGTAAACAGAATATGTTTGCCCATCCCATGTTGCTTCATGTTTGTATAGTAACTACCCCATGTAGCCCGACAGCTGTGATACACGCATGGCACTGCTGATCAAGTCAAACATTGCTGCCCACTGGGATGCCCAAACCCCCTTTTCATCACCTCTTCCACCTATAGGGAGGATCCATATTGCTGGAGAAAAGGAGCTTTTTGGCTACCTCAGCTCCATTGGACGTTGGGAGGGAGAGACCACTCATCTCAGGAGAAGATGAAAGAGAAGGCAGAGAAGCTGTTGTGAAAAATTAACCAGAAAAGTAAGGGAAATTGATTTTGCAGATTCATGCCCACCAAAATGAGCCATGCTACAGAAGGCACGGTGATGACAAAGGCAAAAGAGCAAATCAGCTAGGAGTGAGCTGAAGATTGAGTGAGAATGTGAAAGAAAGGTTACAGGAAACTTCTATGGCACAGGGGTTAATTGGAGGGAAGGAAAAATTCAGACTGCTTTGTAAACATGCTGTCTGCAGCAGAGATATGTAAGAATGCATACAGAAAAAGAGTGTTCATAAAAGCCTAGCAGCCAAGAAAGTGAAAATAACTGAGTTTTCTCTTCTCTGCCCTGCTTGAAGGATTTTTTACTTTTTGCTGCTCCTTATCATTTTCCTTAGCTAAATGAAATAAAAGAACTTTTTTTTCTGATGCACTAAGAAATTGATTTGACTCAAAGTCAAATATTTTTAGTTCCGAGATTGTTTACTCTCTAAAACCTAGAAAGTGTATATCAGAACATTCCAAGCATTTCTTTAAAAAGCTGAAAATTAGAACATTTCCTTTTTGAAAAAAAGCTCCCCTTTTCCCTTCCTTCCTTCCCTCTCTTTTTCTCTCTTTCCTACATTTATTTCCTGTATTTTAAAGTATACAGCTGGTCAGCCCCCAAACTCCTTTCTTTGAGTTATAAATGGTATGACAGAAAATATATCTGGCTGTAATAGCAGCATTTATTTGAGAGATTATCAACATACATGAAGATATAGAAAAAGTGTTTGAGGTTGCAAGTTCAAAGAATATAATTAGTACCCTCCGAGGATTCTTAAAAAGGAAAGGATTCAGCACAAACCGGGGGGGGGGGGAAATGTGTTTGCTGACCTATAAAATATGTAGAAAGGAATAAACCTGTGCATACAACATTCAAACCTTGAACTGTAATCAATGATTTTATTCCTGAGCTGAATGTTGGAAAATTTCAGTGATCTATGAAGACTAGTGCATGGCAAAGAATGCAGACTTAAAACAGGTCCTACGGCAAGGAAAGCTTCAACTGTGAATGTTCTGGTGTTGCTACACCAGAACATTCACATTTTGACATTAAAGTAAAAAGAAGTGGAATTTAGAGAAGAGAAAATTAGTTCAGTCAGTAGCCTCAACAATTATGATATTGACCACATGCAAATATTCAAATTAATAATTTCTGACTGCTCCAGAATCTTATGCTTCCAGATAACACCTGTGTCATCCATCATAAACCTCCATAACACAACTTCATCAGGAGGCAGTTGTAAAAAGCCATCTAGAGATGTCCTTAGAGAGCAAAACATGGACTTCAAAAGTCTCTTGAGCTTGTAAATGATGGTACCTCTGTGCTGACAACCATTACACATATCCATCCTTTCACCAATGCTGAAATAAGTTAGCAAGTGTATGCTGCAGGCAACGTTCTGTAGCACGAGATCAAAGTTGCGGTGAAGAAATTACCCAGAAAAAAGGATCTATAGCATCAGTCACAAAAATATCAGGAGTCAATGAAAGTTGTTACATATTGGTAAGTCTGTGGCTGTTGCATTGTTCTGTTTCTGGGTTTTTCTGGTGATCAATAGCATTGGTGTATGATGCATTATATCACAGCTTTTCTTAAGTGCTGCAGCCTCAGCCCATGCAAGGGGACTGGCCTTATGAAATAAATGCTCTTATGTACATTGTTTAAGTGTTCCACCTTTTTATTTGTCTCTCTTTTGTCCTACAGTTTTTTATTAGATTAAAAGGCTTAAACTTCAAGAGTGTACTCTTTGTAAACCTCTGATTTTTTTCACTGTGTTAAAAACACTCATCGTCTCCCAGATCAGAAAGGGCAACTGGTGAAGACAACCTGTATTAATTCATGAATATTAGCTGCTACTGATTGCTTGTTACTTGCAGAAGAACAGTCTCTTTTATGGCCAAAGAAGGACTTTCCGTTCGTGAGATGGAAAATAATTTGATGAGTTTAAAGGTTTTGGAGGAGGGATATTAGTTAAACCTCTCCTGGCTTCACAATTTATGAGAGAATTTTTCCTTCTGTAGAGCTTTAAGGGGGACGGTAACAGAGTGGGTATTTGTCACATGAAATGATACAAGTGGAGAAAGGAAGATGGGACAGAGGGAAGGAGGCAGAGTATGCTTGAAAGAAAAAAATAAAAAAAAAGTCAGAATTCTATTTAAAGTCATTAGCAAGTGTCACAGCAAAGTGGAGACGATTCACTTGATATCTTAAACCTAAAGATGGTCACACTACTCAAAGTATTGTGGAGGTGATTTATGAAACCTAACATCGGTTCTAGTTTTCACAGACTTTAAGAAACATATCAGACAGGCAACTAAATGTTGATTCTGTGCAAAAACTTCCATGCTGTGTTGTCCTTTTTCCATGCCATACTTTATGACACTCACTTTATTTGTACTTTCAGTTGGGTTTGATTTCTACAGGCATTCACATCTGTACTGTTGTGGGCTAATGTGAATACATTCAGTTGTACAATAATTTTGGAAGTCATCTAAGAAAGCATTTTCTGGAAACCTCATTATGACTTACACTCATCCAGACAAAGACATATCTTGAGCCAGATATCCAGAGCAGCAGAGATTTTGAAAGTATTTTTTTCCCTTTTTAAGCAATTACAGAAAGATAATAGAACAATTTGGATAACAAATAAAAAATACCTGTCTTAAATGCTGTTGTCTTTCTAAAATAATGTCCTCTAATTGGAAAATTAAGTAGACATCTGAGACTAGGCAGATCAGGAGATCTTCCATGCTTTCTTCTATCTTCCAGTTCATAAATATGTTTCTCATTGTGTTTTACTATTTGCCTAGACCCTGTAAGAAACCATTTTGCATTTTTGATCATCCTTATCTTTCTTTGTAGCTTTTTTTCTATATTATTTCTGTCTTTCTTATCCACTGTTCAGGATTTAGGAACACCATGAGTTCTCACAATGGTATTCATTCCACTTCCATTTTGCCTCTCTTTCCTATCCCTTCTGGGACTCTGAAAGAACCCCTAATGAGAGTACTGATTAAGTGTGGGTTTTTCCTAACTTAGGCAGAATGTATGCGCCAGATTTCCTTGACCACATTGTAGGAGACATATAGTAAACTTTGTATTTTTATATTATTATGTCATTAATGCACATGTATACATATAATCACTGATATCATAGCACTTACCTATTTGTCCAATAGTTACTCTTTAGAACAGATTCTATTGCTTTTCTCCAATAGGATTTATCCCTAGACCTCCAGTCCAGGTCAAACTAATAGGAGATCAATAAAAAAGATGTCCTATGTGCTTGAGGATAAACAAAGTGTTCCCCTTTAAATCAGAAGACTCTAGTCCAAACTTTGCCTAGACGTCTGACTTTTAGTAAGGAGGGTGTTTTAAAGGTATTTCTGAATATTCACAGATTTTTTTTTTTTCCTGCAGGCTTTATGGGCTGGTTGAAATGAATCATCTAAAGTACCATGAAACATTTTCTGCTAGGAAATTAGTTGACCAGTTCTTGGTTACTAATAAATTCTAATTAACATGGAACAATTTATGCTACATGAAACATGCTTTTTAATTGTGGCAAATCCATTACTTATCTTCAGAATCCTGAAAAGTCACCCCTGTACCTGGATAAACTGATTGTTAATACCTTTCCAGTTTGCTTCAGCTGGATCATCTTTGAGCAGTGTTTTTCTCCAGAGGAGGCAGAAATCAAATTTCACTTCTTGTGTGGATGTCCAGCATATAGAACTTGGTTCATAAAGCCTTTTTCAAGCACCTTTAATTTACCAATTAAACTGCCTCTCTTCTGAGAAAATGATTTCCAGGATCTTTAAAATGTCTCTGTTAAAGCTTGCTGTCAGGATGGTGTTGCTCCACTAAGAGTGACACATTGGCAGACATTAATTAGAATAGCTGCTTACAGCTAATGACCCAGTCCACGAAAGGGTCAACACAGCGGCTGGTTACACCTCATGCAGTGTCCAGCCTGCTTTGTGCAGTGTCTTTCCCAGCCAGAAAAAAAGTGTCTGCCAGGAAATCCTTTATTGCTGCAATGTTTCAGTGAGAAGAGTGTAGTAAGTCTTAGAGCTCAGACTTGAAGCTCTTTGTGGAGTATAACTTCTTTTATCACTCTTTAATAATAGCAAAATACGAAGGTAATATTTTATTTCTAACATCTTTCGGTTTTCTGTGAGTTTTGGGCAGCCAGGTAATTTTAGAAGAGTAAATGAACAGTATTCAGAGTGAAGCCCATGCTGTAGTCACACCTGAAAATTTTCCAATGAGATATTCCAGTGGCAAATCATGGTCTCAGACCTTTGTCCTTCTGAGACCTCTGCACAAGTCATTGCTCTGTACCAACAGGTGAGGTCTAAGGTAGAGCTCTGAACCAGCAGGGTGAGCATCCACTACTTTTTTCCCAGCAATTTTCACAGGAAGTGTCCCATGGATTCTTCTCAGAAATATTAGTGCACTTCTCACATATTTTATACAAACAATTCAGCTTGCTTAAATGATATCACTTGATAACAGATACAACATAGTCAATGATTTGCTGAAATGCCAGCCATGTTTTCCTTATAAAATCCTTTTGTTGTCTCTGAGTTCATAAAGTACTATTTCTCCTTCCATTTGCTAGGCCCTAATTATTTTATTGTGAATGAAGTATCAGTAAATATAAAAAAAGGTCAAAAACTGTTCTTATTTGAAAATTGACTGTTCGGTAAAAATCTCTAGAAGAGGCAAGGTGTATCCAGCTCCCCACTATGGGTTATATCCCATCCCCAGCAGAAGTTTCCAATTATTTTTGTTTGCAACCTCTTCTGTGTTTGTGTTTCCATCTGCATAACATTTCTGAAATTACTGGCAAGATCTGTTTGGATAGACTTGACTTTCATTTCATTTCAGCTTTAAGTAGCAAGTCTTGGCAGAGACAGCGTAACCGAACATTTTATTCAGTTACAACATTTTTTATCATCAGTTAATATTTGACTCAGTTGCATTTACTGTAACCATCCTTGCTCTGCAGCAAGTAATCTCAGAGCAGGCTTGTGCATTTTGTGGGTCTTTAGATGATCCTAATGTATAAAAAAAGGCCTATAAAACTTTCTGCTACTTGACACAGTTAAATGATTCCCTTTACTCCCAACACAGGTACAGAAAGAAGAAAAATGATTCTTGTGGGACAGCAGTCATAAAATGTTTGACAGATCCTGAAACCACTGATTCAAAAAATTTAATATACATGAGTAGCACTGAAATGAGGGAAGAAATTAATAGTTTAGGTTCAGACTGAGTACTCTTTAATATCTTTCGGTATCTTTGAGGTAGTGATCAAGACTCTTTGTATGTTTGAGTTATGCAAACACTTTGAAGAATAAACAAATATTGAAAAATACTTTTTTAATCTGGTCTTTTTAGAATTATTATGAGATTCCAAACCTCCTCATGAGCTTGTTTGTTTCAAAATCACATAATCCTTTTCTATAACCCTGTGTTTTCCTTTTTTTTTTTTTTTATGGGTATGCTAAATATATCTGAGATCAATAAGAATTGCTGAGAGTTCACTAGAGAGGAAGAACTTTTAAAACAGTTCTACAAAATTGTATAAAATGCATGAGCTAAGCAGTAGGAAAAAAAGGTATTTTATTGTGAGGATTTCAGCTACCATAGTCTTATTTTTTAGATGGAAATAGAAACAGGTTAAAAACTAATATGAAATAGCATACAATTTTAAAAGAGCATTTTTGTCTTGAATGACAGTCTCCAAAAAATATTCACTTACTAGAAAATAAAATAACTTCAGGCTTACCTGATCATCATGGTAAATTCACTGACTTTCCTTCTCAGAAATTTCTGGATGGGAAGACTTCTTGATAATCTTTGGCCAAAGAGCATTTTGTACTCTAGTCACTATCCAAAGTTAGTCTTCAAGGCAAAACAGTACACTCCTCAAGGTGTTTTTGACAGTACAGCTCCTCAAGCTGAATTTGTTGTACCCATGATAAAATTATAATACTGTTCAAAATCCTGAGAAACTTAGTTTACATGGGAGTGTATATTGTATTTTTAGTCACAAGAGTTGTGCTTAACCTTTTTTCTTTTATTGTTGCACTAGTGCAGGCAAATATCATTATTATACTTCCTAGCATAATGTGAACACATTTTGCTGCTAAACCAGTAGCTTCAGTGATATTTAATGGTCATCAGAATAGTCCTTAAAATCTTAGAATTTTTTTTCAAGCTTGTCATTGGGAGCAAAGAGTCAATTTTAAAAAAGGATAGTTTTTGACCTTTTTATATTTACTGATACTTCATTCACAATAAAATAATTCAGTTCTAGCAAACAGAAGTAGAAACAGAAATTTATAAACTCAGACGTAGAAGAATTTTACAAGGAAAATATGGCTGGCATTTCAGCAAACCATCGACTATGCTGTATCTGTAATTAAATGAAAAATCCCAACAAGCAAGCGGAACTGTTTATATAAAAAGCAGTTAAAATGGAACAAATAGTATCAAAAAATTATAGCTAGCTAAGTAAAATAAATTATGCCAAGATTTTCAAGAATTGTATTTATTTTAATGCAAAATGTGCCCCCAAATCCATAGACTGTCTTGATGCTTACAGCTGGATCCCACACTTTAGAAGGTCTGACATTGAATAACAAAGGATGATCAGATTGTAAAGAAATTTTAATTTTGTTTGTAATCTCTTAATCCTAAAATTGCTGTATCTCCTTACAGCTTTATTTCATGTTCTGTCCAAGGGAGCATTAAAAACAAAAAAGTATTAATCCAGTAAGGCGGGGTGATGTACCATGGAGGACAGATGTTGCTGTGGTTATATACATCATACTGAAGCAGAAAATTTAGTATGCCATGCGAGTGCTCATAATATTCTTTCAAATAAGCCTTGAGAAGAAAAGGCACAAATAAGTCTCATAATGAATTTAAGAGTAAAAAAGAAAAGCCAGTCTGTGATTACACTTAGGAAGCAATATAATTCATGCAATTGGAGGATGTCTATCAAAGAAAATGAGGAGTTTTTTCCCTTAGGCCATGAGATTATAAGCAGCTCCGTATGCAAAAATTTAGCCATTACCTATTGCATACCAACAAAATGGTAAAGAAAGGAGGATGCTGGTAGTTTTCAGTAGTTTTGCGACACACTAGGAAGTTGGAAGGAAAGAAGGAAGCAAGCAATCAAGAAATCAACAGTTTTTGGGGAAACATTCTGATCAGGTTTTCCATGTCCTCACAACCTACTACATTGCCCCATGGAGGAAGGTGATCCAGTGATTCTCCTTTGTGCCATGGTATCATCCTCTTCCTCTGAAGTCTGTAATAACTGTGTTGCAGATCCTGCAGTGCTGTGCCCGAAAAATAACTTTTCTTCCTCTGCTGGAATTTAATCTCAATGTTATTGTTTGCAACCTCAGTGGACATACACCTTATCTTCTTCTTGTACAAATGATTTTGAGAACTCCAAATATGTATTTTCATCTACTGCAATGTTTGAATAAAGTTTTACAAGGGCAGATTGACTTTCAGCATAGTGTGAGTCAATGAGTTTCCATCTTCACTTATTTGATCCCTGCTGCTCCATGTCTCTTCATTATACTTGGGTCAGTGATTTCATCCCATTTTAGAACTGAAATTCCCTGTGATCAGAGGATGCTGAACAAATTCTTCTCTAGTGTAACTTCACTGTAGTCAAAGTACTTATATGAGGGATGAATTTGGCTCAGAATATTTGGCGTGACGTCAATGAGTTACTATAGATGCTCTAGCTCTATTTATTTTTATCACACTTGGCTGCTTTACTTCATACTTAAAATTTAGTTGTGGTTAGATTTATTGGGGTTTTTTACAGAGTGATTAAAATCAACTTTACGCAGCCTGAATTATGTGCTGATACATGATGCTCCTTACTCAGATCCCCTCTACATGTTAATGCACAGCCCAAACTGAGTATCCTGAGTGGGAGGATACAACTAAACAAAGTCAGAAGGAAAACTACATGTGTTAAAACCTGAGAGCAAAACTTAGGGCATAATGTGAGTTGCTTATTGTTTGGCTGTTTTTGTTGGGGTTTTTTCCCAACACATTTTGAGTTGCAGAGATTCTGTCAAAAAATGCCAAAAAAGATTGCATTTTGATCCTTGCATGGTGAAATTCCACTTCAGTACAGACTTGACTGTTCCGTGTAGCAACATGATAACAATTTTGTACTCTCTGTTCCCCCACTGACATCACTAGAAAATGCAAAAATAATTGGTGGTGTTCCATTACTGTTCAGTGCCTTACGCAAAACATGTAATTGATACCTTTTTCCATTGACAAGAATATTACCATAGCGGACAACTGTGTCAGTGATATTTGTCCTTAACTTTGCAATGTGCAATACCTACACAAGAGTTAGAAAGGTCACCAGATTGCTGGGGTTTTGTGCCACGTTTGCCTCATATGAAGGTATGGATTTAGTGCTTTCCTTGGTCACCTGCAAGGGACTTGCTGGAGATTTTTTGGTTGAAATATCAGGAGACATTTATTCCTTGATGGGAGGAAAATACATATTAATTTTGATCCCTTTTCCTATGACATCCTCTGAAGCTTGGGAATAGATCATATCAAGTGACAGATTATCAAAGTGGCACTAAAAATTTCAGATCTATCTGGCCTATTCATAAACTTAGATTTAGGAAAAAAAACATAATTTTGGTCATAAAGGAATCTTTCTCCAGACAGAGCAGCCATCTTCTATGCAAGATTTGAGACCTTCAACTAGCATATTCCTTCTGTTATAAGAAAGTCAGACTTTGGTAGTGATCCTAATATCTAGACCTCTCTCTTATTTTCGAAGCACAGCATAACGAATCTCTTGTTTTGTTGTTTGGGCTTTTCCCCCGAAGTCTATGAATGTATTATAGGATATCAACAGTATTGCTCCCGTGTCTAGATCAATTTTAGCAGAATTCAAAGCAGAGGGCTCTGCTAAGCCTTTATATATTTCAATGATTTTCTTCTCATTCCAGCAGTATTTATTATTTGCTTTCTTTAAACGTTGCATACTAGTTGCCTCGAGAGTGATGTCTCTGGAACAATACAATATCAGTTATGTGAATGATCTGAGAAGATTTAATCAAATGATTTCCTATTACGATTTGTAAATTCTCACCAGGTATTGAGCTGAACAATATTTAACCTTGACACCTTACAGATTCACTTTCCATCAAATACAGAATAACTGATTGGCTGATTTGATGAAAAATATCAAAATTCATCAAGCCATTTTTATAACTAACTTGCATCTGGTTGAGCATGAATAAAAATAATTCTTGTAAAATAAGAACAATGTAAGAGAGTGAGACAAATCATATGGAACGTCCAGTGACATTCACAGAGTAATGGTCTTGAGGTTTGTATTGTTTTGGTTTGACAGGTGACCCAAAGGTGACCAACAGAGTATTCCATTCCGTGTACATCATGCTCAGTATAAAAATCAGGGAGCATGAGTATCAGGCTCTCTTCTTTGATGGTTAGTGTTCAATACAGATGTCGTCTTTTTGCCCTGATACTGGATCTGTGCATTCATGAATCCAGTTCTCAATCCAGCTCTCATCTGTCACTGAGTCCAGCCCTGAACCTTTTTCCACATCTTCTGTGCAGCAATAATGGTAATGTAATCATTGAGCAGGGGTGATTTTGTATATTTGTATCTATTTTATTATTTTCCTATTATTATTATTATTATTATTATTATTATTATTATTATTATTATTATTATATTGTTTCATTAGATTTATTTTGGTTTTAGTTTCCCACTCATCAGTCTCTTCCTCTCATTTGTTTCCTCTTTCCCTGGGAGGTGGTGATGAGTGTGGAATTGGGATACAACTTCTTGTGTTTAGCTGCTGATTGAGCTAGGTAGGAATAAATCACGACAGTACTGAATGCCATGATAGACCATCACAAGCCACCTGCAGGACTACTCTGTTTCTGTGGACTCAAGGTTAGCTGGAGAGTGAAATGGAGCTGGTTTTGGCTGATTGCTTCCAGGGCAAGTCAACAGAGAAGGGGATAAGGAGAGCAGGGACTCGTTAGGATCTTGCCTGTATGCCACAGATGTTTGGCAGATGATATGAATATGGCACACAGAGGTCATATTTCCTGCTGCTGACCAGTATTAAATGACCCTGTTTCCTGCTGGAGACCGTTGTACTGATAGTTTTCTCCAAGGTGAAAAGCTCTCCAGAAACTGATAATATCATTTTGGGGAGAAAAATAAAAAATTTAACTGTAGAAAGGTTGGTGTGTGAGACTGTGCATTCTGTCCCCTAATCACACACAGAAAGAGCAGTAACCTTGATGGGCAATGTCTGGATAAAAACTTCAGTCATTTCACAGAAAGGAAAACACAAGAACAAATCTGGTTTTTGTATACACAAAGTATATTCTTTCAGATGCTTTATCCTTAAGAATTAGGTCATTTTTTGTAGTTTACCTTTTTAAGTAGCACAGCCTGGGAAATTCATTACTTTAGCTGAATTATTAAGGTACTTTATATTCTTGCAAACAAGCTTCACTGTATTTTAATATAAGTTTTTTTAATAAACAGAACCAAAAATCTCCCTTTCATAGTTATTTTCCTTTCATAGTTGCTTGCAGAATTGACCAAAGTCTCCCTTGGTTTTGAAGGCAGCCAACACCACAAAAGAAATAATTTATTATTTGTGTTTGAATATGTGTATATGTTGGTAGTGGTGCATATATCTCTCCCTGTGGGAATGATATACACAAACACACTTTAAGTAGCGAACAATGGTCATTTTGAGACTTACAGTAGAATTTTGGGGAAAAGATTTACTTTTGTAACTCAAAGACCTTTAAAATAGCAAACAATTATCCATCTTGTCTGCAACAGTAAAGATGGATAATATAGAATTGTGATTTAAAAATTGATCTTGGCTCCACTCAGCTGAGCATAAAGGAAAATATATGACCCGCTGAGGAGACATAGTAAGCCTGCAGCATATATAGTACATCACTGCCAAAAGTTAGAAAAGGCTTTAAAAGACCTTGCTATTAAGCTGGAGTTTTCCAGCTGATGCAAATTTCTAGCTAAACTTTTATTTGACCTTGAAAAATTTCAATTGTAGTCAATGGTCACCTCATACCAGCAGTGCAGGTACAGTGTCCTGAAGATTTTTTATTCTATGCAGCATTTGTACAAGCAATTAACTGTCCCTGATTCAGCTGGAGAAGCTGAAGACATTTTTGTGACAATATCATAGATTCCATGGGGTTATTTTAGACTATTACAGCTTCAGGCTATTGGCTCCATTAGAACTAGTTCACTACCTATTTGTATCTTCTTTAAGCAAAATATAAAGGACTGTATTTATGAAAGAGCTTAGCAGTTTGCAATTCCCAGCAAAGCAACTAAAATAGAAGACAGATTTTCTGAACTCACCTCTCATTAACAGAGCTATGGATTCCAAAAAGCTGCTGAACTGCTGCCATAAAATTTGGCCAAAAGGAGCTAATGTGTGCTTGAAACTGGAAATTTAAAAGTGCAGATGTGTTCTTGGGCAGATAAAAATGGAAAATAATTAGATAAATCTCAGCAAAAGAAATTAAAGCTGAAGTTACATGTCATTTATCACCAGCTTTAAGAGCATATGCAGTCAGCTTCTACACAGGGACTGATGCATGGTTATTTGTTAAAATACGATACTTTGGCAGTGTGTCTTAAAATGCTGTGATTCAGTTTCTCTATAGCTATTGGAGGCTGATGGGCATTTCTAAAAAGGTAAAAGCAAACCACCTAACTGCTAAATACACTGCCAGCTGGCATTGGTTTTAATAGCAACAACAACAAAGAATATTGGATACTTCTCTGGTGGGCACATGGAGGATACTCAACAGATCGTTACCTCAGATCAGGCAGCAAAATTTCATCTTCATCCAATGCAGCTATGTTTGATCTATATCAGTTAATGGGCATGAAATAAATTTTGCATCTGTTACACTGACTAATGTTGCTCCCATTATACATATTAATAATGCAAGAGAATGCAATGAAAATAATTCATAAAAAGTTAAAATAAAACAAAGCAGGTATCATGTACTTTCCTGCTTATATACACTCCCTGTCCCACAGTCCGTCACTGATTACATGGAAGAGCAAAATATTGAACGGTACTTTCAGTAACCAATGAATAAATCTGCAGAAAAAACTGCTGTTCAAAATTCTGATAGAATTTTTCAGAACCAGTGTGATCCTGACTTTTTTCATTCCGTATTTTTATGTTGTTTTAAAAAACAGTAAGAGGCCATTTCTTTCGACCTCAAGGAAGTTGTAACAGTTGCTCTTAAACCTCCCATTTTTGGGGGGAAGGGAAAAATCCTTGTAAGCTATAGCTAACAAGAATTACTTGTGATGATATAGATGCCATATAAAGGTAGCATGATAGAAGAATTGGGTTGTCCCTGTTACTTTCAGGAAAATTACTACCATACAATTTCTTTCATTTTCGCCATAGTTCTTTGCCAGAATTAAAATGGCAGGAATCTTTCTCCATCTACACCATCAGGACTGCAAGTAAGAAATCTGTGAAGAAGTCCATATTTCATCAGCTGACAAACAATGAATCAGACCAAAACATATACCACGAGGCAGAAAATCTACAAAGGAAGCCTCCCTAATTTTCAAGATCAAACACAGTTCCTATGTGACATTTATTAACTATGAACTGTTAGCTACCATCTGTGAACTAACAGCAACAATAGTTTATATGTCTATGATTTTTCTGTAATTCTGTTGTGGAACGAGTTGGCACCATCTCATCACTTAAGGATATTAAAACAAATGTATTAATTTAATTGCTCCTATTTGCAGCCCAATCTATCAAGCTAAGAGCTTCTGACTTTTCTCTGAAATAGAATAGCAAGAACCAGATTAAAAATGGTTGAAAATAATGGTCTCTCTCCTCCTTGAGAACTGCTGTTTGATTTCAGACCCCTCAAACCAGTAAAACCAGTACTGACGTGCTTTGTGTTCAAGACCTGCTCACTTATCTCTTTTATTTTTTTTTGTTTATACGTATCCCAGGAAATTGTCCTGCTAGTCAGTCTTTGAATGTTTGCCATTAAAAGGTTTCATTGTTATTAAAGGGAGAAGACAGCATCCGGACACATCTTAACTATTTTTAAAGAGAAAAGAAAATAAATTCCCTTTCCTCTCTCTCCTTTCTTCACTAAAAAGTTTCTCCTCCACGCTGATGTGGAAATGAGACTTTTCTTCACTTTGTATATGATCTCATTATAACAACTTCTAAACAGAACAAATCTTCCTAACTCATTGGACTTAAGCCAATTTCGAACAGGAACGAGAAAAAATTCTGCTATTTCTAGAATTTCTTACATAGGTCAGAATGACTTACAGCTGTCTGCAACTGCTTAAGAAAAATGGCTAACTTGAAACGTGTACTCTTAAAAAGACTTTTAGAGTCACTTAAAGAAGGCCCTACATAATTTAGTGGGGATTGCACTGGAGCAGTAATGCAGAAATTACTTTTCGGGCTCATGAAACTAAATAGACTGCATTATCCCTTCTATATGATTTTAATACATCCTGTTGTTAGCACAACAATCTTTTATATTTTCCAGTAATGTTGATCGCCTAAAAATATGGAAAATATATTGCATTGCCTTTCTGTTAACTTTTCTACGATTTGTACTTCGGAAGCACAGAGAATGTGCCCATTCAAAAGCCTGGAAATTAATGCACTTTCCACATTTGATTAATTCTCTTGTAAGTAGTTCAAAGCCTTTTTTTTTTGACAGACCTATCAAAGCACCCTGGAGAAAAGTACTTGGTAGAGCTCGTAAGTGCTAATGTCCATGTGGATATCTATGCTGGTACTGTACTATGCGTTGAAGAGGCAGAATGTATACAGGAGATTAGGAGGAATAACCTGACAATATAATGGAGTCACAGGGACTTTTTACAAAGGCATGTAGTGATAGGATGAGGGGGAATTGCTGAAAATTGGAAAGGGGAAGAGTAAGTTATATATTAGGAAGAAATTCTTCACGATGAGGCTGGTAAAACACTTGAATAGGTTGCCCGGGGAAGTTGTGGCTGCCCCATCCCTGAGGGTGTTCGAGGCCAGGTTGGATGGGGCCTTGGGCAGCCTGGTCTGGTGGGAGGTGTCCCTGCTTATGGCAGGGGGTGTTGGAACTGGATGATCTTTAAGGTTTCTCCCAGCCCAAAACATCCTATGATTCTATAAAACAGGTGTGCTCTTCTATCCACAGACGTGCTTGCCACTCCTCTTCTGCAGGTGAATACAGCAGAGCTGCACCATTTTTACCAGAGAAGCATCTCACTCTGCTTTTTCAATTGCTAATTCATTCAGTTCTGTGAATGCCACTTTAATAATTACTGTTTCAGGAGAGGAAAACGGGATATTTTTCTCTTGTACCTGACAGAAGTCTTCAAATGGAGAGGAAATAGGGAAATGATCTACACGCCCATACAATGCATTGTCCATATGTGTACTCATGAGTAAGGCAGTGTGAATGCTGTGTCATTCTCTGAGTACACAGCTGCTGTATTCAGAGGCGTTGCACAGGTGGCTGAGGTTTTTCAGGTTCTAGTACTTGCAGTGGGTGTCAGACTGCTTCTGACTTGTTTTTTTTTTTCTAGGAACTAGAACCTTAAAGGACCTGAAAAGAACCTTTCAAATGCTGCAAGCATGGCAGCTGTGTGTTAGACCTAAGAGGGAAGAAGGAAGAATTAGGGATTAGAAAAGGAATACTTTTAAATGACAGAATATCTGCGATATTTACTGTATTTTCTTGTTAAAAATCTCCCAAATCTTTTAAAATATTGTTTTTTCTCTGTGGGCTCAAGAACATGTAAAGAGGGAAAAAAAAAAAAAAGGTAACTCGCTTTCTTACACCAAAACAAGAATATAAGAACAGCTGTCCTGAGTCAAGTCAATGCTCTGCTAAGGCCTCAGCCCTGCCTCTTACAGGAGCCAGTAGTGCATGTCTAGGGAAGAGCGTAAGAGCTGACCAAGCAGGACTCTCTTGTATTGCATGGTCCTTGTTCTTCACTGAGCTGAATCTTAGTGAATTCTTGATGGTGAGATGGTTCAAACCCATTTAATAGACTTTTTTCCAATAAACTAGTGGAATTGGTTTTGAATGCAAATAAGCTGTTAACTTCCACAGCATGCTAGGGAAAAAAAATTCACAGGTTTGCTGTATGTTCCTTGAGAAAATATATTCTTGTCTTTACTTTGAATAAATAATTTACCTTCTTCATGATATTCAAATGTGTTATCAACATAAAAGATGCACAACTTTCATGATGAAACTGTTGTGGTTCTGACACAGCTGTATTTGATGAGTGAAATCCAGCTATTTTAGATATGTTGTTAAAATTTTACATTTAAAATACAGAATTCTGTATTTTAGTAGCGGTAATCCAATTCTGTAAGCTTTTACTTATTGCCCAGAGTATTGGTATGGGAGTGGCAAGGGAAATTTAAATTAATATATTTGTTTTCATTGAAAAGGTCAGTATTGGTACAAAGTTACTACACAAGAGAATGAGTGGTGTGAACTTTTCTTTTTCACCTACACCATGAAAGAATCCACAATGTTAACTACTTAAAGCCTAAGAAAGCACGCTTGGAGCATTCAGTTACAGCTGAATTGATGCAGATCAGGAACTCTAAAACAGGAGTTTTAAATTAGCGGATTCACAATAGATAGACAAAAAAGGTTAAGGAAAATGAACCCAACTTTACCTCTACTATTTAATTTGTATTGTAATGAATACAGAAAGTAACATAACATTTTGTCACTGCTGGGGAAGAAGGGGATATAAACCAGAAATGTACTCTTCTGTGACTGTTTCTCCCTGTATATTCCTTGTCTTAATGAAAACAGAGGGCAAAATACTGATCTCATCAAAAAGAACAAGGAAAGGTAATTTCACCATTAATGCTGGAAAACTGCAACTTTTCTTCTGTCCGCTACTGATTGCACTTTTGAGAACAATGTGGCATTTAAGTGAATTAGTAGCCAGCCTTCCACTGACAGAAAGCTTGGAGACAAAGCTACTCCAGTGTTTTTAAAATTTCACCTTCAGCAGTGAAGCAGAGCTGAGAAGACATCAATAAAACAGTTCCCAAAACCTGTTAGAACTAAGCTTTGAGCTTAGTCTGAGACTATAATGCATAACATACACCCATAGTAGTGAAATAAAGGTAGTGTAAAATCAAACGAAGACAAAAGACTTCTGTAATATTTCTTCAATAGGTAGTTATTTCAATCAAGAGATGTGGCGATTTTGAAACTTGTGTTAGTTTTTGTGCAGGAAGAAACATTCCTCTTTGGAGATAGCTTACTTCAGGGAAAGGGAGAGATGCACGCACCTCCCCTGCAGTTCCCCGCTCTTCCACCCCAGAAAAAAGAAGCCAGACAATTTTCATGCTCTTCCGCAAGTATAGAAGCAATGGGGTCTCTGACCACCCTTGGTGACACTAGAACTTGTGAACTCATGCAACAGAGCAAACATTGCAATGCCAATCAATAATAATGATTAATAATAATGTCTTCTAACTAAAGCTTTCTCTAAAGCTCAGGAAATTGTTAGATGCCCTCGTTTCACTGATCTATCTATTAGATAGACTGTCTTCAATATTCAGTTTTTTTGATCAGCAGCTGATCATTTTCATAACTTATTTTCATCTTGAGGCTCTGCTCTGATTAAATTTTGTTTTGCACCTTGGAATTTCAGTAAACCCAACAGATAAATAGATATGTAAATTAGAAGCAAGTTCAAATTAATTTCTTATGTCCCAGATATATGTACAATCAATGAAGTCATGTCTTTTTCTCTGAAATGTGCATATTTGTTTCATACAGAGTACGTGGTATCAGGACACTACCGCTTAGAATTCTTTTATTGCATCCTTTAACTTCTTTTTTAATGCACTGTTCACTGTTATTAGAAGATTATAATAAGGCACTGATTAACCATTGTCTTTGGCAGTTGCCAGTGGTTCCAAAAATACATCTTTACACTACTAGTACTCAAGTCCCAGGTATAACCCGTTAAAGGGCTGACTAAATAGGCCAATGTTTCTCTGCAAGCTACTGTACATGTTAACAAAAACTGATAACTGGCATGCACTATAATGTTAGCAACTATAATAGTTAATTGTATAATCATGGACTCATAGAATAGTTTGAGTTGTAAGGGACATTTAAAGGTCATCAAGTCCAAGCCCTCTGCAATAAGCTGGGACATCTTCAACTACATCTGGGTGCTCAGAGTCCTGTCCAACCTGACCTTCAATGTTTCCAGAGACAGGGCATCTACTGTCTCTCTGGGCAACCTGTTCCAGTGTTTCAGCCCTCCCATTGTAAAAGATTTCTTCTTTACATCCAATATATATCTCTTTTTTTTTTTAGTTTGAAACCATTACACTTTGCCCTATAGCATCAGACCGTAGTAAAAAGTCTGCCCCAGTCTTTCTTATAAGCCCCCTTTAATTGCTGAAAGGCCGCAATGAAGTTTCTCCAGAGAATTCTATTCTCCAGGCTGAACAAACACAACTATCCCAGCCTATCTTCACAGGAGAAGTGTTCCATCCCTATGACCATTTTTGTGGCCCTTCTCTGAGCCTGCTCCATCTCTATCCTCTACTGAGGACTCCAGACCTGGACAGTATGTTGTAGGTGGTGTCCCACCAGAGCAGAGTAGAGGGGCAGAATCACTTCTTTTGGCTGGATAGCCATGCTTCTTTTGATGCAGCCCAGATATGGTTTATCTTCTGGGCTGTAAGTGCACATCGTTGGCTTATGTTCAGCTTTTAATCCACTAATGTCCCCAAGACATTCTCAGCAAGGTGGCTCTCATACCCAGCCTTGAGTGGGATGTGACAACCAAGGATTGCTCCAGCTGAGGCGCAGGATTTTGCACTTGACCTTGTTGAACCTCACGAGGTCCACATAGTCCCACTTCTTGAGCTTGTCCATATCTTTTTGGATGGCATCCCATCCCTCAGGTATGTCAACTGCATCACTAAGCTTGGTGTTTGTTGTCTGCAAACTGAGGATGCACTTCGTCCCACTGTTTATGCTATTGATGAAGCTGAACTGTACTGATCACTGATCTCCATCCAGACACTGAGCTGTTGACTACTGCCCTCTGGATGCAACCATCCAACTAATTCCTAGTCCACCAGAGTCTATACATCAAATCACATCTCTCCAGTTTAGATATAAGGATGTTGGGGGGGATTGTCTTTAGTCACCTTCTTGTCCTCCAAGTTTCTTAGAATAACTTCTAGAAGGAAGAATTGACGGGGAAGACCTGCTCCATGGTCTTCCCCGTCACTGAGGTGAGGCTGACAGGTCAGCTGTTACCAGGGCCCTCCTTTCTACACTTTTTAAAACTAGGCGTGATGGTTTCCTTTCTTCCAGTCATGAGGAACTTCATCTGACTGCCACAAGTTTTCAAATATCATGGAGAATGGTTTGGCAACTACATCAGTCAATTCCCTCATATTGCTGGCAAGCCTCTCATGGGGTCCCATAAATTTATGCATGTTCAGGTTCCTAAAATGGTTGTGAACCTGACCTTCTCTTACAGTGAGAGCGACCTTACTCTCCCAGTCCTCATCTTTCAGTCCTTCCCCTTGAGAAATGTGGAAAGAGAGGCTGTCAGTGAAGACTGAGGTGAAAAATGTTGTTGAGTACCTTATCCTACTCTTTATCCATTGCTACCAGTTTGCCAGTCATGTTCTTCAGCTAGGGGTATACTTACTTTGATGTTAATTTTTTAGCTGACTTACCTGTAGAATTTCTTCTTATTATTGCCAGGTTCAGGTCTATCCACATCTTGGTTCTACTGACCCCATCTCTTAAGAACTAGGCAGAATCCTTATACTCTTCCCAGGACACATGAAGTTACTAACTGGAACTATAGTAGCTCAACAGGTGTCCTGCTTGTCCTCTTTATTGTGTGGAAGTGAAGAATTAATTAAATCTAATTAAGCCTTTCTTTACATGTTAATTTGTACATGCTATAGTGACCCTTCTCAGGGTAAAGGTCTACATAATTTTTCATTGCCTGAACTACTTTTTCAAGTATGCATTAGTATCTATCACTTCATCAGTTTATAGTTCTTATTTGTGCAAAATCAGTGACTATAGCTATTATTCATTTTGTTCACTAACACACCTGGCAATTCTTGCCCCAAATCATGGACTTCTGTATCAACAGGTATGCATAAAGACCATAAGATTAAAATTCTGAAGACCATTAAATGGATTATTTGCTGTAATCGTCGTTAATTTAACATTCCAAATTTTACCGCATGTTGCTATAACATACTTTTACAACATTTGGTGTCAAAGAGGCCTAGAAAGTTCCTCCTAAATTTCATCTTACTGTCTTGTATCTTCACTTCTAATTTGAAAAAAAAAAATAGATTTAGTGAAAATTGTATTTTTTTTAAAGCGGGAATTTTTACTGTTTTGCAACTTACATATATTTACAAAATATCACTGAAGATGTGTTTGAGAGGTTTGACTAATTTCTTATGAAAGTGGCATTGTTAAGACCTCTTCTAGTTATGCCTATGGCTTTGCAGTCAATATTTCATGCCTGGTCACGTGCGTCCCACTCTACTAAAAAAGATTTTATGCAGAGCTAATTTTACAGTGAGAAAAGCATTTCAAGGGCTGTTATCATACCTGTGATATTTGAAATACAAATTCAAAATTTTCTGCTTATCAACAAAAACACATTGCCTTTCATAGAGGTTGGCTAGTGAGTTCTAGTACAGCAGTACAAACATTTACTTACATCATGTTCACAGCTGATAAACTGCAGGTGCTAACAGTTTATTAATTAGATCTTAGTTAAGCTTTGTACTTCCTGCTTTTGTGCAAATCTTTAACATTTGAGGATGCAATTTGCATGCATTGCGTCAGTCAACACAAGCACTGAAGGAAGTGCTTGTGTAGGTAATAATATAAGGAGGTGCTCTCTTTACTTTTGGGTTTTAGCTGCCACAGAGGTATCAGTTCCCAGGATTCATAGCTGCAGCTTATTCAGGCAGCTCTGTGCTTTGCGCTGCATATTAATTTCTGTCCAACATGGGAATTAAATTTGTACTGTACATTTCATTTCTTCACAAATTTAGATTTACTTCATGTTCTCTGCTTTTAATTAACTCTCTGGCACAGCTGCTGGACAGGATATAAAAACTCATTGGTCTCCCTGTGTTACGAGTACACTACCAATCATTTACCACTTACATGGTGGTGCAGGATCTATCAGTTTCCATGGCAACCAGGGCCCTGGTGATTGATTCCTTGCCAGTGTGGCATCACCACAGGGAGCAAGGCTTGTGAATTTTCGTACGCTTGCAACATCCATCTAATTAAAATGGGATTAGAGAATCATCCCTGTATATGTTCAACAACTGCACTGCAAACCATTTATATAAATTTAAACTCTATTCAACATGGTAGTTGGAGTGTTTACGAAGAAACGGTTGCTTTGCTCCTAGTGTCGTCTAATGGGGGTGGGTGGTATAAAAAGAGAAAAATACACACAGACTTATTTTGGCTCCTTAAAAAAAAACAACCACAGAAACCCAACCCAAACCCTTTCACTAATGCTTCAGTGCAATGCAAATCATATCCTGCTTCTAAATCTAAATGACTATAGGGAGCAAAGATGGCAGAGCTGTTACAGCTCTGCTGATGTGCTGATGACTAGCCCAGGAAAAAGTGCTAAGCCTGTCCTGGAAATTCATTAATTAATTTAGTGGACATGAATTATTTATTTGTCAAAATCCTTTAATTCAAATTATTGATTTTAGTTCAGCGGCATGTCCTGAGAGCAAAGTAATCCTGGTACTCTCATAATTTTTCTTTCATAGAACATTCCACAAGATTTATATTGGTTACTTGGAAATTTGTGAAGTCTTTGTAGATCAGGCAAGTTAACAGATGTGTAGTATGCAAGGAGACTCCAGATGCAGAGGGAAGGTAGATATTTTTGGAGGGCTAAAAGGGAATCCAGATTCTTCAAAGGATTGCTAGATATAAAAGTAAATCAAAAAAAAAGAGGATGAAAAGGACACAGAATGACTGATCTGATAGGATTTTTTCTTTACATATCACTCTTCTGCATAATGCTGACAAAATAGTCTGTTAATATGAAAAATGACAGTTTGCAGTACTTAATAGTCTCACGTCTGTATGCATATCATTTTGTAATCTACTTCTACATTATAAAACTTAGAACCATAGAAATTGTAGATGAAAGTAATAGCCCATGGGATTTTATCTAAAAGCCCATTGATACCAGTCACATGGCTAATTTTTTTGAAAAGGCTATTTCCTCTCACAAAAGAAGAAAACTGACCGTATAGCAGGCAGCTATATACAAGTGGTAGAAATGCCACATACTACACAGGAATGTTGTCTTTTATCATGTTCCCATGATAAAATCCTTCCCTATGAACAAACCCAGCCCTAATCTGGAGACCAGAAATCACAGTGTCAGAGAACAGGCGTGAGTGATTTTGGTACAGAGGAATCATTCTAGTGGAGCAGCAATGAAAATATGATATGACTGGTAAGAAGTACAGAAATTGAGACAATCATGATGAGAACATAGTGGCTGTTTCTGAATGATATCTCCTTGAAGTTTCTAATAAATCCACCCGGCCAAATTACCTGAGGGGACGTGCAGGACACAGGCACCCCAAAGTCTCCATCCTGCCCTGCTTCTGGAGGAAGACAGCCCTCTGGAAGAAGACAGCTCCCTTGACAGAACATCAGGGCTTCTACCCACAGAAGTAAAGAGTACTTACACTTCTTCAGTCCCCAGGACTTGCACGAGTTTCACACACAATTCATTTTATGTCCAGCTGTACTTGAACTTGAGGAATAACTCTTCAGCCCAATCCAAGCCTGCAGAAGAAAACAGGGATCCATTCCTTCACCTCACACAAAGTAGAATGTGCTCAGGATAAAACCTCAGCCAGACGCAGGTTGTACATTACCACCTCCTCCATGTCCCTTTGCGAGTAAATCATTGTTGCCAGAGCTGTACAGCTATTCCAGGTCCTTCTACAGAAACTGTACAGGTATGGTACTGAAGGTTGGTGGTACCTCAAGCAAGCATTTCAAATAAGTGCCAGAACTGCTTTGGTTC
The DNA here is from genome assembly GCF_017976375.1 of Cuculus canorus. Classification (NCBI taxonomy): domain Eukaryota; kingdom Metazoa; phylum Chordata; class Aves; order Cuculiformes; family Cuculidae; genus Cuculus; species Cuculus canorus. Next base: position 48,386,394 of record NC_071441.1, read on the forward strand.
AGAAAAAAAAACAAAAAAAAAACCCCAAAAAAAACAACAAAAAAAACCCCAACACAGAAAAAAGCCAAAGTTCTCTTATAAAAAGTCTAGAGTCCCGTCTTCCTCCTTAGGATAAACCCAGGAGGCATTCAAGGATCTTGACTTTTGACACATTTTACCTGATACAGAGCAATCCTGCCCTGAACATAATCTGAGTGGGAATTACTCTTTAAGAGATTTCTGGCACTTGCGCTTCATTTTCTTACAGAGATGATTCTCTCAAATCGTTAAAGACAGCACTCCCTGCACATTAAAACAGCCTGATTACACCTGCCTGGACTTTCTTCTCCTTCGACATCTCATGAGTTGTTCCACTTGAACAGGAGAACGCTTAGAACTTTATTATCCAAAAATTCAAGCAGCTAAGAAATAATATCTCAAACTGCAATATTTTAAATGGAATAATCAGCTTAATAAATCCTACAATTCTTATAAAAGTGATGATCAGTTACCTGCAAAATGGCAGATTAAAAATATTCTAAATACACAGACGCAGGCTGAAGGGCACTAAGGAGAAAATTTTAAAATGTTTTCTCTACAAAACAAAAGGAATAATTTCCTAAATATATAGATAGAAAATTCATTGTTCTCTTCAAATATTAATGTGACAAAATTACAGATTTGATTCAAGTACTGAAATGCAAAAGCAGATTCCTGTCCCTGCCTCACACACTTTTCACAACATAACCGTCCTTACAGTTCCAGCATCACCAGCTCTAGAATGTCCTGGAATTATGCTGCGCTATATGTGGCCAGTGGCTGGTTTGTCTGTGTAATACTTCTGCAGGTAATGCAGCTTTTCACCAGCTCGCAGTTGCTTTGTTAAGCAATTTCATCTGCTGCACAACAATGGAAACGAGAAAAGGTTCTCCAAGTATTTTGAGTAAGGTTTCAGAAGCTTAAGAGTATGCCAAACATTCTTTGGGGTGACAAATAAAGCGTTAAAATTGGAAACTGAGAACTTTATGCATGATTTTAAAAATGCACAGATTTTTCTATTCATTTAAGTTCACGTTGGCTCAGTGCTGTGTTAGGATTAGCTGTCTAGCCTCTCTCGCTTGGCTTGATATCAGAGGCACTCCAGGAACTGCTTTTACCTGTAACACTTAAAGATGATGGTGAATAGTTCCTCATTTGCAAGTAGCATGCTCTTGCTGTTTCCCCCTGCAGAACAAGAATTAACTCAAGGTGATACAGTTAACCTGTCATAGCAATATGTAAAGGATTGCCATAAGGCTGAATAAAACATTGTTGCTGAAGAAAAGAATTTTGAAAAAAACAGTTCAAATTATTCTGTGAAAAAATTTAAACATTTTAAAACCCCAATCCAATAGAAGAAACAAGGTTCAGACTGTGAAATAGCCATGTAAAATAGTGGCAATAAAGCTCAGTGTTTTGAAACAAAGTATTGCAATGAAAATAAAATTATGTAGAGAATGGAGACTCCATCTACTTGTGTGCAGCAAAAACCCTTCATATTTCAACAGACAAAACTATCTACTCCAACTTTGTCCCCAGCCTCCTTTCCTAGCCAAGTGGTACTGCTGTCTTTCATTCCTTACAGTTAGCTGAGTATGCCGATCAGGGAGAGGTGCCAATCAAACATCTGTGTGCCCTGCTGTAGAGCAGCCTGCAAGGACAATAGACCAACAAACTTCTTTACCTTCTTGATGTGGCTCAGATATGCTCGGGAGGAATCACTACAAATGGTGTTTAGTATTTCTTCTCAACCGGTTCCTGATGTCTCTGATGAACTCAGAATACTCTTTGTCATATATTCACTTCCAATATAAATAATATTTTTATTTTCAAGTGTGGGTGACTGCTCACTGAACACAGCTGACGCAACCCAATGGATTTTATTAAATTAGCAGAAAGCCCATAGATGGTCTATTTAGGCCTATTTTTATATGAAGCACCCTGTGCTGGCAGCATCCTGCTACCTCTGACAGAAGGTGCTTTTAGTCTTTAACACAGATAGAATCCAAATGCTATTTACCTTTTCATTTTTTGAATAAGCTTTTACTTACTATGCTGATGGAGAATCCTTTGCAGTGTATCTTTTAGTAGACTTTTATATATCTCTAAGAGTGATCTGAATCGAGTTTGGCTAACCATTACTGTTAATTAATAGCTGCAGAGATATAGCTAGTGAAGTGAAACTGCTGATCTCAGCTTATTCCCCAGTGTGGAAAATTATTGAATGTTGAAAGCAAGTCATTTTTCTCCAGAGGTTAGGTTTTGCAGGTTTATGGCTGAAATATTAATGCAAAGCAATACTCATATTGCAGAATTTTACAGTTTATATAAACGACCAGCCAGGGACACACCCAAACCAGAGTTTGAAATCCATGTTTGTGCCTCATGTATGGTTTCATATTTCTGTCTCACTTGCAGAGCTGTCAGTGTTCATAATACTAGGATAGAAGGGAGTATGTAGGGGTGAGAAGAGAAAATTAGAGACTAACATCTGGTCATAGGTCCTGCCTTGAAGATCTTCATCTGCCATGTGGTCTCATGTTCTCCATTTTGACATTTGACAAGGAATAGAGCATGATTTTACCTCAGGCTGTGACATTAAAGCCTTTTGGTTCACTTGCAAAGCACAATAACTTGTGCATTTGATATTATTTTCTTCTACTACAGCCTGACAAACCATGTTGGCAGAAATACAGCTTCATCGGCCCTGCTGCTTGTCCTGTTTGTGCAGGACTTTGATTGCAGACAGTGCTTGTGACGTTTTCAGGGCTGGATGGAAGTCACCTGGGGCAGACAAGTCTCCGTTTTCCTGAGAACATAGAACAGAGCTACAAGGAGAGCATCGTTCGCGACTACGCACATTTCAGGTCCCTCAGACTAACTGTTTTCAATAAGCACAGATAAAAGTCCTAGCTGGTAGTTTTCAGTCTGTAGAATGAACACCAATGGAGTTCTCCTTGTTGCATTCCTCCTTCTCTGTCCATTGTTCCCAAGATCACCTCTGTGGGCACGTGGGTGATCTGACAACATCTTAGAAGAAGCAATGTTTTTAAGAGACTTTACATGTCTAAAGTGGAACTAAAGCTGTTGCTGGTTTTCTCACAGCTTTGAGAGATATTTTAAAATGTAGATGCACCATGCAACAGAGGAATTACTATGTAGACTGGCACTTGGCAGGGACAGGATAGCTTAGAGCAGTAACGGCTCCCTTTGCAGGACCTGGCCTAATGGGGCTTCATACACAACCACAGCTGAGACTTTTCATCCTGCAAAACTACAGAACAGCATAAGGATATGGTTTTCAGTTTTTATTCGCTAATACTTCTAGGACCCTTTTTCTGGACTCCTCCCTTACGTAATGGAAAAAAAAAAATCTATTTTCTTCATCCTTTATCTGTTGATGCATTAATTTCTTTGGTGCAAAGAATAAAGGACCATCACTCACTGAAGCTTCAGAGACTCCTGAATAAAGACAGTAGGTTTGGCCTCTTTCTTTCATAGATGTCTCCCCTAACATTCATTTTCAGGAACAAATTTCTAGAATAAATTATATCACCCTGCACAGCACAGCCCAGTTAGGCATTTCAAGTTAAATTAGGAACTGTACTAAAGGTAAGCATGTGATGACTCTTGTATCTTTTACCCTTATATGGGTGACAGAAATAATTACCTCTAGACATATCATTGCACTGTGCATAGTCGGCACACAGGAGATTGCCAGGTGTTGGATGCGATAGGAAATGTGCAGCCTGATTATAAGTGCTAGAATCTAAGTGCAGCCAAATCTCTTTTAAATTTGATGAGGAGCAAGAATTTAAAGATAACCATTAAATTTTTCAACTGCACCATTTTTTTTTCAAGAAATACCAGTGTTTCAAGATGAATTTGTTAATCACATGGGACTAGGGATTGTATGTGGTAATAAAAGACTGGAAAGACATTTCCTAGCAGGTAGCAATAACTGTTCCAGTCTGTTTAAGCTGGTTGGATTTTTTTTTCCTTTGTCAGTTTAATTTCACCTCCTCTGCTGACTACTCCAATTTATTTAAGTTGAAAGTGAATGCAAAGCTGGTTGAAAGCATCATATTTGTGAGTGTGGAAAGAAAATCTATTTGGTTGCAAAGGCTGTGTGAAATTTACCCTTAACAAAGGAGTCAATGCAAGATCTCAGCACCACGGAAGATCTCCACACTGCTGCCTTGAGAAGAGGCCTAAGTGGCTTCTCCAGCCCAGCTCCATGGCTGTGGCTGGTGTGGTGGTAGCAGGATAAGCCTCATATGTTCCATCATCTGTGCTCTCTGATATTTGCTTAGGCAGGCAGGAACTTGATTTTACAACTCTCTTGGTTTCACCTCCCTATGTGGTCTGCTGGCAAGGACATTGAGCATCATCAGCTGGAAAGGCAGCTGCTGGGGTAGGGAGCACCTCATTTTCTAAGCACATCAGCTCCCTGACCTGTGCCCTGAGGCAGCTCTCAGGGGTACATCAGGTACATCCTCCTTTTGAGCCATGAAATCCCTCTAGCACCTCACTGTGCTTGATGTGTCAGTGAGTGACCAACTCTGAGCTAGTTGATAGCACACTGTTCAAAAACATGGTCTCAGTACAGACCCTTTCAGAAAGTCTAAAGAAAACTACGCAAATTCGTCATTTCTCTGAATGTGGAGATGGAGTAAACAAATTCACCTCCAAGGATGCCTGGATTATTTAGAAGCACAATGACTAAAAGTTAGTGTGCACTGCTTAGGCATGAAGGAACACATTCCTCCAAATTCTTCATAGCTACTTAGTTAGATTCATATTTGAATTCTTTTTTATGTATTTATTCCCGGTATGTATACAAACAGATGCTGAGTTTTTCTTCCCTTATGTGAGCGTTTGAGAACAAGAGAAGTTTCTCAAAACAATTTCTGTGTATTTGCAAGTGTGTCCATGAACAAATAGATTGCATCTTTCATTACTATCTCTTAAAAATGAAAAAAAAAATGCTAGATGTAATCAGAAAGTGACAAAGAAGCCACATAAAAATACAACTTTTCATAGTATATGTTTTTTACTTCTCAGATAATCAGTCACCACAGAAAGGCCTTTCAGGGCTCCTCATCAGCTAATCTACCCTTTCTGCTCATCTAAAACTGGCTCTGGTATTGCTGTGCAATTGCAACAATAAATTTCCCTCTACTTTTCTGAGACTAATAATTCTCGTAGCAACTAGCTTCGCTAATAGATTACCGTTCACATTAATGTTATTCACTTGTTACTCTTTTCCCTTCACCTGCACCTCTTTTTCCTTTCACGTTCTGCAAGAGAAAAAAAAAGAAAAGCCCTTCTATTCTTATTTTCTATCAAAATCTGCCAGTGCTTCTATTTTTATCTTAAAATTGATACAATAAAAAGCAAGGCATATTCTATCCAAGATCCTGAGAAAATTGCACATACAGACTTCTCTTTTTTTATTTTCAAATAGGGTCCTGAACATTTCTGGCTGTATGTGGGACAGACTTCTCTTTTCATAAGATATGGTTTGTTCCATGAACCCATAAGTTGGTAAATAAGATTCACCAAAAAAATCACATTTGCTGAACCAATATTTTTACCATATGTTCAGTGAGGAAATGAATCAACTTTGGAATATGACATGTAGGAATGGGACACTCACACTTTCCACATATTTTGGAGACAGGGCTCCTGTTTTATCCTGATTCTTTTTTGTCCATGGTCAGTTCTGTAGGGCTTAACCATCTGAAGTTATTAGACCTGTGGTTGTTGATTAGCAAAACACCAGATGTAGGAGGTTAAATCAAAGTGTTTGTAACCCTGGAGGCTGATAAAAAGGGCATACTGACATAACAGCAGATGTATATCAGAAGTCCAAAATTCTGAAAAACAAAAGAAATTTGCCTTTCACTACATTTTTTATTTTGGTTTCTTGCTGAAGTTGGGACTGGCTTCTTTGCCATTCATTCAGCAAGATTATCCCCACTCCTTAGGTGGCCCTGATTATTTACTTTTTTACTGCTATATAGTATGCACTGTCTGTACTAATAACTAATCTAATCTTGAGAACTCGTGAATGATTAAGTGCACTCCTTTCATGATATTAGAAGAACAGAACAAAAGGAAAAGGCATTAAACACTGCAGAAAACGGGCATCTGGCCAATACTTCAGGAGCCAAAAAGATGGAAGGTCAAGATAACCCTGATTTCGAAGCTTGTATGGAAATTTCAAATGCCAATGAAATAGGGTGGGGTGGTGCTTTGCAGATGTCTAACTCAATAATAGACTGTGGGGAGCATGTGGAAGAGGGAGGACACTTATTATGATTAGTATTGGGAAATGTGATTTATATGCATGATTTTTATGAGAAATGTAAGTTCAGTGTATAAATAACTTCTACTCATAACCATCAGCATACACACTAGGTGGATCAATCCCCTGTATATTTGGTATCAAATTAAAAGAACACATGGTTCTTAAGACCCCAAATTGGTATTACGAAGTTTCTTTGCCTCAGTGACAAAAGGACTTATTTCTCCAATGCTGTGACTTTATCGTCAAAGTGACGTTCAGTCTCCAGAGCTACAAAAAGAAGACAGTTCACTAATTACATTACGGCCTTATAAAATTAAATAAGTTTTAGAATTCGGATGCTGGTTTTAGTCAGTTCAGTTAGTGGGCTTGATGAAGTTCTGTTATTTTTTCTTCTGAACTCTGTAACCCCTGATGCGTGTTGACTCAAATGCTCAAGTACACAACACATGTGCTACAGAGACCAGCAATTCCATGAAAGAATGGCAGAAACCTTATTAATAAAAAGCTAAACTAACCTGGATGCTATTCATAATGCTATATACTGCTTAGTGCAATTCTAAGGCAGTTTTTTTTCCCTCTTAAAAAGCATAGGCAATTTACTAACAGTAAATGTTTGAGAAAGAAATCTACTACATCTGAGCAACTGTTAGAGGATTCTTAATAAACAATGGCAGAAAAATGAAGACAGAGGGAAGTTGATTCCAGCTAAAATAATTGGCAAAAAAATAAATGTATTTTCTCTCCTAAAAGTCACCTCCTTTTTGTATAACTCTTTCCTCATACAACTAGAAATAGTCAGATTCAGCCACTATGAAAGTTCATATCTGCTCTTGGCTATGACCAAGACCTTCAGAAACTGTTTAATACAGAGATCTCTAGACTTCATTAATAAAAATTCTGAGTTTTTGAAATTCATGTTGATTTTAACACTTGTATGATGAAGTTTATTTCTTGGAATTGGAACAGGCGCTACCCTTCTCATCACCTTTGGCTCAGGGATTATTTGCCTATGAAAATTACTTGGTAATTGTCTGGGTAATAGAGACTTTAACATGACTTTGAAGAAAGATTGTAGTAAATGCCTGGCTAGGCCAGAAAGAATTCAATAGTACAACAGCATAGTATCTGTTATACTCCAGAAATTGTTCTTAAATAATAGAAATGTCAAGGGTTAATTCTGGCCTGAGAGGATTATTTTGCTAGCACATAGAACTAGTGGCACTCCACATAGTCTGTGTGGGTAAAAAATGCAACAAACACACAGTTCTACAGTGGAGTCTGGTAAGCAGCATTACCCACGCTTTCCAGCATAAAGTTTAGAGATGAGACTCTTGGATGGATGTGAAATCAATCTTCTGGAGCAAGTTCTCCAAGACCCCTCTTCACCTAGGCTTCCTACCCTTACAATAGCTTGTGGCTATTATGGAAAATCATACCGAGGCTGCTTTTTTATGAAAAAAATGAAGCGTGACTGTTCAACTTAAGAAAATTATAAATATTAGCTTCTAGAAAACATTAAGGCACTAGTCTTGCAAACTACTCCCAAGCATATATATATATATATATATATATATGAACTCTTGAAAGGTCAAGATCCACACGTGTTGCACCCAGTATTCAGAATATAGAATGTAAAATATAGAATCCAGTCTCAGAGAGGAGATCCTACCATCAGCTACTGTGTGACCTTGACTCTCTGCCTGTGAAATGTAGATAACGGTATTTTCTTACCTCAGGGGTGTGAAAATGCATTTGTCAAGAGAGGCATCCTTCAGAACCCATAATCGTGGAGACTGACTAGGTATCAAAGAGAGCTAGTTGGTCAGGAAAAGTTTCAGTTTTACAAATATGACAGGCTGGGGTCAGGTGGTGTTGGGCAGCGCATGAAGGTGAGATTATATCAGGTAATTAAAAAAAAACCATGGAATCAAGCCATCTAAGAATTTAGCTAAGAATGGTTTGTATGAAAGCAAGCATAGCCGTATACAAGTAGTTCCACTGAAGTCAGGTAAGTGTTAAGTAGGACAGAGGCTGATCTGTCAGATATTAGGACTTACCTGTGACTGATTCAGGAAGCTATTTCACCCTGTCATTTCCACAAAACATGAGTGCAGTTCAGAGGAAGATGTATCAGAATCACTAACATAACTTCTTCTGAGCTGCAGTTTCAAGTAGTATCAGAGCACAGCCTGCAGCAGCTGGGAATACAGCAATACCGGAGGAGAGAAGTAATGATTTTCTCTGGGTTTGACTGCATCATTTGTTCAGCATATTAGGAAAGAGGATCTTGAAACTCGCTTCCACTTCCTTTCTGGTACTTTTTTTTTTATTCTCTGCAGTCAATGGAATGCAATTATCTGCCAAAGCTTAGGTGAGGATGTGATCAAATTTTAAAGCTGAAGACAATATCCCACGTTATTATTTTGTTTATGCAAAATTTTGCATAAGGGCATTCCTATGCTTGCAGTGATTTGAACAAAACAGCACTGAGTTTTCTTTGCATCAGGGTCTGATTAAAAACAATTCTGGAAGCTAAGATACTGTCTCAGAAAAATCACTGATACTGATCTGAAGTACTCAGAAGTAATCTTCTTGTGTGATCTGTTTAACCAGGTCATTTTAGAAGTGGCATATCAGAGCAAATAAATCATGTAACACTGTGTGTCACTGATTTATTTACCTTTCTGAAGTCAATCTGCACATCCCAGATACCTGCTGTCATCTGCCATAGGGTTACTATCTCTACCAGCATAGTCTACTAGAGAAGAGTGGGTGATGATCAGACTTTATGTTGACAATACAGAACAGGAAAGCATAATAAGTTGCTGCTTTTTATGATTTGAACTGGAAATCTGTCTTTGTCATAATTTAAATGATGAAGGAGTACACAAGCCTTTCTAGAAAATAAGGGATTTTTTAAATTGGTGAAATATACTGTGTCTAATGTTCCTTTCATAAGTAACATATTTCTACACATCTGTTCTATGTGTTAACTAATGGCTTGTGGTATCACAGTAAGTAATTTACACATTTAAGTCACTTTATGTTCTGTTTACCATTTTTGTGCTTCATTTCTCTTATTGGAATTAGAACACAACTTCCTTTTCTTGTTCAGTGCTAAATTTCACTTGCAGTATTAAACGCAATGCTGTTGTGTTTGGATTTCACTTTCCAGCATTATGGGTGGAGAGGGCTATTTAAATGCCAGCTTAAATTAATCCATTTCCCTTGGAATGTGAGCAATTACATTTAAAGTTTTCTGTTACCAGTGGGTTTGTTTGTTTGTTTGTTTGCTTGCTTGCTTCTCTTTTAATATTTCTTCCACATTTCATTAATACTCACTCAAAGACTTAAAATCATCTGAAAAAAATTAAGATTTATTTAATTTCTATTCAAAAAATTACCCTGCCCCTCTCCACCTCCCACTTCTCTTCTAATTTATTCATTTAATTAGTCAATTTTGAGTCAGATATTGGAAGCTATAGAGGCAGTATTTGCTTTGTTTGCTAGTAAACTTGCATATTTGTTTTGGTTCACAGGCTGAATTTTGTAATAGTTCTGTATACCTCTCATGTACAATGAAGCATTAAAACTAAGAAATTTGGCAACATGTAATTACATTTTCTCATCACTTCATAAGAAATATTCTTGAGAACACGCTTTTATGATTTTGATGGGTCAGTTGTTTTAGATTAAGGGTTCTAACCGTTTTTTATTGTTTGAATGATAAATGAATGGGGAACAGAGGTTAACAACTTCTTCAGTGTGTGTTTTTCTTAGCTGTTCTGCTGAGGGGAGGGAAGTCATGGGAGGCAGTGTATTGATATTGGGGGGAGGTAATGTAAATGGGAGAATATATTCTTACTAGCAAAGCTTTGCATCTAATTAGCCTTCAGTACGCATCACACATTTCCACTACTAGAAGCAGGAAAAAGTTCAATAAGCTACTAAGTAAATTAAACATGCAGATGGTGACAAGCTAATGTATATGTTTAGGCCCTTAGTCAACTCCCACCAGCTGCATCGGATTAGTGGTCCACAGGTATTTTTGCAGACCACTTCATGATTTTGGTTTTCTTATGTCAAGACCAGAAAACCTCATCAGAACTCACTGCATTGCAGCCAGGCTGATGACTGCACAGGGCTTGGGACATTAGTCCTTCAGAAGCCCATATGAGAACCTGAAGTCATCCTTGCCTTGCAATAATGGTGCAATCCATGTCCTAGGGCTCATCATCCATTGGGACTCCTGCTTGGTTGAAAATTTGATCCCTGGTTCTGGGAAGCAATTGCTTTGGTTCCAGGAGGAGATCCTCAAAAAGTGGTACCATCACATTTCCGGCTCCCCTGCTTCATAACACCTTGGCTGCAAGCATTCCCAAGTGCAGAGGGACAGAGGCCCTGTGTGAGAGGGGAGGAGATTCATCCTTTCTGAAATGTAACTTAAGTCTTAACAATTGATGATCAAACTGCATGATACTCACAAGTAGATTCAGGAACATTCCTATTATTGAACCAGCAAACTGTGTTGGTCATAGAGCAGATTTAAGCCGAAGGAAACAAACTAAAAGCCAAACCCTTTACAGACTGTTCCCTAGAAGCTGAAAAAAACAGTGATGTATAAAAAAAAGAACAGCAAAAACATTTCCTTACTTAAAAGGAAGATTAAGCCTGTGTGAAACAGGGTATCAAAATTCCCATTTGTACCGAAAAGCATAAGAAAGAAGTGCAAATCTTAATTATTATATGAAAAATAACACTCATCCCTTATTGGGTGAATGCAGAAAGAAAATAAAGTGATAAAGAATTACTTAGTGAATAGAAACAGGATAGTTAAATATTTGAGGGATAGAAGTTAAAGTTGTGGGAGAGGTGGTAGTTCATGCATGTTGTTCTGCTGCTTTACTCTGCCTTACCTGTGACAAGCCTAAGAAAAGAAAAATCCGCATCTCACTGCATGGGATTACTTTGACAAAAGACCATTTGCATGAAAGAGTTCAGTGCTCAAGGAAGTCTGAATGGCTGCCACATTTCTTAGGTATAGAAATCAAGACACAAAATTGATGTCTTGTAGATGCTGATTGAGACATGACCAGTCCCAATTAGTACCCAAGAGAGGAATATAGCAGCTCACTACAGCTCAGATAGGAAGCAATTTCTAAAGACCACCTTCTGGTTTTAGGCAGGCCTATGTCTCAGATACTGGAGACAGGAGTGCAGAAGACTGGGAAAGATATGATTACTCTGGCTGCAAGAAGACCAGCTCTATTGTGGTTGCAGGATTACTGAGTTCACAGAGCAGTGCTGGGCATCTGTGTTGATGTGTCCTGCTGGATTGCTAGACTGGGTAAAATGTCACCTCAGCACAGTCTCCCTGCAGATGAGCCACCACCAATGCTCTAGTGGTAAATAATTCATGTCGATTGACTTGTTAAACAAATTACATGATTTTCTGAATCTGCAAAGAGACCACAATTACCTCAAACATTCCTGTTATTCTAAATTGTTCAATGACTTTTTCTCTTCATGAGAGATACTTTTCCTTATCATTTATAAATCTGCATTAGGATCGTGTTGCCTGCAGATGAGTAGCAGGTAGAGTTGCTTACAGTAAAGCCCTTGCTTTTTCTGGAGCAAAAGAAACTCTAAGTAAATTTAATTAGCCAATATACAGGTTACCTACTAATTCTTTTTTCTCAAATAAGAATATTTTCCCCAACATAGGCTAATGCACTAGAACCCTTTTCCCTCTTATTACAAAGTGTATTAATTATTCAGCTTTTATTAAATCTGAATTTAGCTTTTCTGTACTCTTGTAACTACAGACATCTCCAATGTTGATAAAAATACATGAACATCTACCTTTATTATAAAGCTTTGGAGGCTTAACCAAATCCTTAGTCTTTCATGCTCTTATAACTCCTTCTCAAGTTTTATTTTAGCTTTTGTCTAGAGCAACAACATATCCAAGGAACAGGGAGAGGGGATGTTTTACCCAGCATAATAAGCTCAGTTCCAAAGGATTCCCTCAGCATGAAGACTTAATTCATTTCAGCAATTATAGGGCACAATCCAAAGAGAAATGAGAAATATGCTTTATTATGTCAGCTGTGAATTATGTTACGAATGCATATTGAACTGATAATCAAATCCCTTCAATTCACATTTTATTTGTTGTTACATGAACTATTTTAAATTATTATTTGGGGCAAGTTTCTCCTGCTTTGTGCAATGTCTCCACTCTGGAAGCAAATCCTTTTGTCAGTGAATGTAGAGCTTACTCATATCACTCAGTTATCTTGCATGTCTGACAATTACGGTAAGGATCTGTTGGTGTTGTTGCACTTCTCCATTATTTATCCATACTGCTTTGTACCAAATAGCTACGCAGATCATAAAGTGAGCAAGAGTCCTTTGGTACCATAGTGAAACGAAGAGGTGTAGTAACTTATTTTCTTTCTATGAGTACAGACCATCTATTTATCCTCCACCTTGCTGCCAAAATGCCTGCAGTTCCATTTTGCAGTCCAGGCTTGCCCCTTTCTCCTGGTGTGAAAAGTCACACTGAATATTTTCATGATGACTGCACAGGATCTTTGCTGTTCCCTGTTTTTTTTGTTTGGTTGGTTGGTTGGTTGTTTTTTGTTTTTTGTTTTTTTTTTTAATAGACTTACCAGCTGCTGCACTGCTTGACTTTGTAGCTGATATCCTATATTTTCTTTGCAACTAGGACACCCCTGGACTTGATTCTTAAGTAATCCTCCTAGATCCCAAAAACCTACCATTTGCTTACCTCTTGCATCAGTAGCCTGGTCAGAGCAGCAGCCTCTAAAAATCACCCCAGTGGGTTACTTTCTCCCATTTCCTGTCCTTAAGTTTACAGGTCATGGCATAGTACAGAACACAGACAACTAATTCCGTTCCATCAGGCTAAAATATTAACTCCTTCAGCCCTGGGACACTGTGATTTTGTTAGATATCTCACATGCAAAATCAGCCCAAAATGAGATTTTACTAGATGTCAAGGCTTAAGTGTAAAACTGTGAACAAGATAATCAATAATCATATGATGTTTCTAACAATCAAGGTACTTAAATTCAGATAGCTGAAGATATTTATCTCATTTCACACATCTTAAGTGTGATATCTAACCATGACTCTACTTCTGAGAAAAAAAAAATCTTGTATGCTGTTTTTCTCTGTCTCTAAGTGCCTTTCGCACAGCTCTGATACTTTGGGTCCCTGTATGGGCTACCCAGGGAGTGGTCTAGCAGATACCTATATGCCAAGCCCCTATTAGCATCAAAAATTTACTGAGGCTAATAGCAGATCTTGAGCATTTATGAAAAATTGTGTGGCTTTATGTAAGTAAAATGTCCTAAATGTCTTTATGTCACTGTCTTTCAAATTGCAATAATAATCCTTTCCTCCCTTACAGAAACACTGAGAAGACTTTAAAGCCTACATCAGGGCTCTATTATTATACTGAGCAATTAGAGTTCAAAAGCCCTTAAAAGTACATCTGGTTGCAAAACATCTACCAAAAAAATAATGTGTGCTTTAAAGGCTAAATTTGTTTCACTTGGCAGTGCACTGTCAAATATGCTAAGTTAATTGTTGAATCATAAAATGTATACGAGGTTGCTACTGTCACTTTATTTGTTAAAGGTTTTTTATATGGTGAAGACAGTTTTCCAGTAATCACAGACAAACTGATGCAGTCTTGCAATTGTAAAAACTGTGAGGGTTTGTCTAATTGTGAAAATAGGTCTTTTAACAGCATAGCACAGTAGCAACAAGTCAATGCTACAGTTTTGGTTTTGACAGAAAGTAATGAGTGTAAAAAAAAATTCTTGGCTGTTTTTAAGCTGATGAAGCTGTACAATTGGGATTAAATTGTTAAGTAGGCATGGATGATCTCAGGTAGAAGTAGAGAAGCAGAACACACTTACAAGGGTCTTGCTCGGAAACCCCTGAAAGTACTGCAGAAAGCCTTTTCAGTCATTTCTTGGTCTTATCTCTGGAATATGAAGTGTTTTAACTCTTGTGAAACAGACTGTTCAGGAATTCTCAAAGGGAACAATTTTTCCATCATAGAATGAAGTTTCACCAGATTTCAAATGTTTGCAGAGACATTTAGATCTCTGTGAGATTGTGACAGGCCAGGCAGGATTTTGAAACGTGGCAACAATTGTTTCTAACATCTTTGCAGTTTACCTGCCTGTTGGAGATTAAATAGCTCCTAAACTCTTCAGTTCCTTGCTCAAGTGGGAATTGTAAGTTTTCTGGGAATTTCAGGTTTCAATTACCACTCAAGCTGCCAAACATAAGAAGGAACTGGGAGACAAGAGCTGTATCTACAGGCTTGGAGCATGAAAATGAGCACTTCTAGGGTTTCCAAACTCCAGCTGTTAATAAAGACCGACTTTTCCCTCAAGCTACCAAGTTCAGCTATAATTCTTAAAAAAACATTTTGACATTTTCAAGAGGTATATTTTTTTAAAATGAAAATTCACAACTTCAAAATTGTATTGGATTTGATAATACCCAAATCCTCTTAAAAATTAAATTACTTTACTAGCTCATTTTGTTGTCCAAAATGAGGAATTGTTCCCCTATGTGCAATAAGCCAATAACTATATCACCAAGAGAGACATTGCATCTTTTAGGTTTGAGCAAATCCCAGGTGCTTAGAGGTTTGCTTCTCAAATCAAAAACAACATAAGGGGCTTGCCACTTTAATTTATAAAAAAAGTTAGAGGAAACCATTCATTATTTACCATGCTTGTAATCATATATTATATATAAATACATTAATTACTTTACAATACAATAGTTACATAAAATGTCAACTAATTCCTTGCACCTTCTGCGTATGCTCTGAGGGAATCTTTAAGGCTATCTAGTAGTACATACCCCAAAAATCACCTACAGAATTCACCCATTGGTCCACTCCTCCCAACCTCTTCTCAGTCTCCTCCCAATTATTGGCAGTATCTCCAAACTGCTGGTTTGGAACTTCTTAATTTAATTAAAGATCCAATTTCCCATTCAAAATTCACACTAATAAATTGCACTGTTTTCCAACCATACAGCTGAACAAACTTTAACCCTCTACTACTACAATTACAAAACATGATCATTAACTGGGACATATGTTGTCTAAGTCTCCTGTCTGTCTGATGATCCTAAGATATTTTTTAAGATATTTAAAATATCAAGAGCTTTTAGGACCAACTTCTTTTAGTCACTTTCCAGTTATTTTCAATGTATTTACTTTATATTCAGTAAGATTCACTCATTAAGGTTCCAAATTCAGCCTGCTCTTTTTTTTTTCTTCCCCTAGTCACTGTGTATAACTGCTGACATGACTACTATAAGCTGCGAAATTTGTATTTTTCACGAAATCATAGAATGGTTTGGGTTGGAAGAGACCTTAAAGGTCATCTAGTTCCAACTCCCCTGCCATGGGCAGGGACACCTCCTGCTAGACAGGCTACTCAAGGCCCTATCCACCCTGGCTTTAAACTCTTCCAGGGATGGGGCATCCACAACTTCCCTGGGCAACTTGTTCCAGTGCCTCAGCATCCTCATCGTGAAGCATTTCTTCCTAAAAACTAATCTAGTTTTTCCACCTTCCAATTTATGGCCATTCCCCCTTGCTCTATCACACCGTGCCCTTGTAAAAAGTCTCTCCTCAGCTTGCCTGTAACCCTCTTCAGCTACTGGAAGGCCACTATAATGACTCCCCAGAGCCTTCTCTTCTCCACGCTGAACAACTCAAAGTCTCTCTAGTCTGTCCTCATAGCACAGGTGCTCTAGCCCTCTGATTGTCTTTGTGGCCCTCCTTTGGAGCTGTTCCAACAGTTCCATATCCTTCTTATGATGGCGATTCCAGAACTGGACACAGTACTCCAGATGGAGGCTCATGAGAGCAGAGTAGAGGGAGGCCTGTTGGCCATGCTTCTTTTGATGCAGCCCAGGATATAGTTGACCTTCTTGGCTTTGAGCACACATTGCTGTCTCACGTTGAGCTTCTCATCAGTCAGCAAAACCAAGTCCTTCTCTGCAGGGCTGCCCTCAATCATGTTGTCCCCCATCCTGTATTGAAACCACAGATTGCCCTTACCCAGGTGTAGGACGCTGGCCTTGTTGAACCCCACGAGATTCACATAGGCCCACTTCTCCAACTCATCCAGGTCCCTCCGGATGTCATCCCACCCTCCTGGTGTGAGAATTACACCACTCAGCTTGGTGTCATCTGCAGACTTGACTTGCTGAGGTTTCACTTGATCTCACTGTCTAGATCATCAACGAAGATATGAAACAGCACTGGTTCCAGTATGGACCCCTGAGAGACACTACTTGTCATGGATCTCCATCTGGACTTTGAGCCATTGACCACTACTCTCTGAATACAACCATTCAACCATACAGTTGAATACAACCAGTTTCTTATCCACTGAACTGTCCACCCATCAAATCCATATCTCTCCAATTTAGAGAGAATGTTGTGTGTGACCGTGTCAAAGGCTTTAAGGAAGTCCAGATAGAATACATCCATTGCTTTTTCCCCATGTCCACTGACAGGGTCATCCCATCATAGAAATATAGCTCTTTATATCCTCAGGGTAATCAACGAGAGATGTGCTTGGTCTCACCTCTGCTTTTTGTCTTCTTCCTAGACTTCCCATTAATCAATACCCTTGCGTTAGTGCGCGCTGCTTTCATTTCTCAAATACTTTTACACCAGACTCCCAGAGCCATTTGTAGTCCTTGCAAACTACGCTGTCTTTCATTAGTTTGGTTTATCAGGTCTAATTCATAGATTTGTTGTTTATGAAACTGACAGCCTTTATCTTCCAGTTCTATTCAAGCTGCAGAAGATAGTTTATCTGTGCTGATAGGTATATTTCCAGGAAATCGACATACCCACAGCAGATCATTGTACCGGAAAAGGTGTTTGTTTCCCTTTTGCTGGGTAACTATAAAAATTTAGAGAAATGTAGAGTAGCTTTTTTTAAAAATTAAAATCTACAGCACAGTATCTGGGCATTAGCATTACCATTACCATTATTTGCTCCCTTAGAGATTGTACTCACCTGATTTCTCCCAGCAGTGCAGGGAAGGCTTTAATCTGTATTCCTGTTTGTCCCCTTCTGATTTATTTCCCCTTCCTCTCTGGTTTCTCATTCTCTTATTCTTACCTATTTTTTTTTTCTCTTCCCTCCCCATACATCCTTAGGAGAACTTCTACAAAGCTTTCATTCTAATTGCTCACAGAACAGTTTTGACTCAACCCCTGATTTTAAAACACAAGAAAAACTATTAACGCCAACAGCTTCTCACCCGGCCTCCCCTTCCCCCCCCCCCAGCTTGATGTTCCTGTTAGATGGTTCCAAGCATCAACCATCTCCTTTGTCTATAGCTATTTTTAACTGTACCAAAGAACTTCCTGTGAATGCTTAACACACCTATTCAGTCAAAAATATTCCATGATTATCTGTCCCCCTTCCTCTCCTCCTCCCCCAGACTCTTGATGGTGGGCCATTAGTACCTCGTTCTTGATAATTAGAGGCAATGACAAAAATAGAACCTCTTATAAACGAATAGTCTGCTCAGTTATCTCTGTCCTGCAAACAGTAACTGAACTTTCTCAGCTACTGTTTTCATGTTAGGTTCCTGCTTAACCCTTTGGGAACAACAGAGGTTAAAATACAGCAGCCTTGTACAGGTAGGGCTCTGAAGCTTCGTTTTACTTGGGACACTGGCAAGTACTAAACCAGAGTAACCTGGTTTACACTAGAAAGACGGCAACATTTTGTTTATCAGAATGTTGTCCAGCAGTTTGGCAGAGTCTGAGGTTCACTTGCCCCACGGATTGCACAGTTACAGGAAATTATAATTCTAACCAGAAAGAATTTAAAGTGTGGAGCACTGAAATCAATTTAGATGCTAAATGGCTCCTGTGTTGTTTTAGGAGGGTTTGTTTGGGACAAAGTAATGAGCTGTTTTCCGGTGCCCCAGTTTCATAGCTGGTGAAAACAAGGAATGAAACAATTTGTAAACAGTGAGACAAGATAAAATATCTTACACGCACTACAATGTGTTAACCAGGCTGTGTTGCAAAAAAATAAGATAAACTTCAACGACTCTGGGTTGCAAGAAGATAAGATTGACTTTAACTGTGGAATGACTCACCTCCTGAATATGCAATTAAGTTCCAGGATTAGGCGTGCTTATGTTAATCATTTTGTGAAAAAACACCTATGAATATGTAAATATCTCTGTAAATATAAACTCTTTTGAAATCGCTGTTGAGAAGGAGCACTTCGAGGAAAATGCCAGTGTGTTCCCCCCCCTCAGCGCTGCAAATAAAAGAATACCTTCTGAATAGTCACATTGGCTATTGAGTCTATTTCTTTGTTTCACTGGGAACTGTAGTGATGTCTGTTAATCAGTTCTTGACAGACTAGAAAAAAAGAAATGTGAAACATCTCTCATGAGTGTGTGAGAAGTCATGTGTTGAGGTCCCTGACAAAGGCCATGTAAGATCTGCCTGTGACTTCTCTCAATGCTTCAGTAAGTGTTCACTCCTCCTGTTGCCCTTGCCTAACCTTATGGAACAAATACGTAGTCTGAAGTAAAATCCAGAGGTCCACGGACACACAGAAGACTACTCACTCTGTGAGCACCATAAATGGGGACAGAACACTGGCTGTAATCTCTCAGCTCCCCGTTGGTGTCCTACTGCTGATCTACGCCGCCTCAGTTTTTCTTCACATAGTTCACACCTCCCTGAGTTCTGTTTTCAAGATGTTTTTTTTGTTTTCTGATGATGGCAGAAGATGGTGCTCTGGTTTGGCTGTATTCTACATACACTGGTCTGACACAGTGCCTCTGGCTTCATGATAATTTTCCTGGATTATAAAGTAGTGTAGGAAGAAATACATTTCTGTTAGTATTAATAATTTGATTGTTCTCACCACTGAAAAGGCAAAGAATAGCTATTTTTGCTGTGGTACGAATTACATTTTTGAGTCTTTCAGGCTTTAAAAGTAAAATATAATAAATTACTGGCAGATGTAGTTTACCTACAGGAGAGAACAACTATTCCAAATCTCGTTTATACTAGTCATGTGTCTTTTGTTAAAAAATACTAAGAATCCATTGATAAGAAGTTCAACTAATGATGTTAATGTGTATTCCAAACAGGTTCTTGCTGAGAAATTATTCCACAGCCAATAAATAGGAACTATTTGACATTCAATTGAAACATGAAAATGCCTTCTAAAATTAAAAAGTAAATTATTCTGAGGTTGGAGAAACACCTCCAGGAGTGGAGAGGGATAATATGAAATCTAAACTGCCCGAAGTCTCAGTGGGCAGATGACAGATTAGATTAACCAATCACACTATTCTTCAATAAACTCTCAATTTCAGAAAATGATAGACAAGAAGATAATTCTCTGCATGTTCCCTTTCCATTTTTTCCAGACTTTTTAACCTCTGGATGGTTTCTACGAGAATCTTGGGTTATAAACAATAGAGCAAATGCAACTTTGGCTGAGCCTCCTCAAACTGCTCCTTAAAGGGCCTGTGCAAAAATTGTTATTCCTCTCTCACTCCAGATTGTGAACTCTTGCTCTAAGTGATTTAATTTGGAAAAGAAATATTGCCTCACTTCAATGAGAAGATCTATACATCTTCAAACCAGTTTCAGAATCCAGCAACTAAGTCGACCAGTTAAAGTAAGTAGCAGTCCAACCCTTGACTTGAGGTAATAAAACAGTCGTGGACTTGTAAATGCATAACAACATCTTGTCCTTGTGTAGACTACATTTCCACAAATGTGTATAGCATACTCGTTTGTCACAATCAGAGGAAAAATAGCTTAGTAATACCTTTCTTAGAAACATATGGGCTTTTTACCACAAATAATTTTTTAATATGAAGCATGTAGGTATGCACTCAACAATGGTTAAAGTGGATCGAAGTGAGTACAGAATGTTCTACTTATTTTAGTGGCTTTGAAAATTTTTGTATTTTTCTCGAACAAAATATAATAGTTCCTCTATTTTCTGTTTAAGCCTGCTGAAAATAACATCCCAACAAATTAAAATACATCCGTGTAACTGCTTCATATAAATTTTACTTCTGGGTCATGCATAGACGTCCACTGAATTCTAATTCTGCTGTTGTCATTGTTATTGCTATTATTGTTGTTGTTATACTGTTGTTGTTATTCTTTCTTTCCTATGTATTCAGATTCCATTTTTCTTTCCTTTTGCTGCCTATTAGTAGTAGAAAAATATGAAAATGCATGAATGACTTAATAGTCTTAATATTCATGCCTTCTGTAAAAGCTTCATTACATATGGTTTACCGGAAAAGAGGATGCAGTTACCATTAAAACCTTTCCTTATGGAAACTGGTGTTCATAGTCTTACAGAAGACAGCCCTGTAATCTTATTACTGGACATCTGTGAAGTCTTGTTGAAAAGTAGGAAAGGGAACCTAACCTATCAGGTTACTGCATAGACATCACGCTCCCCTTGATGTCACACAAGGTTGCTACTCACATCTTCACCTGAAATCATGGGGCCTGCCCAAAGGATTTGTGGAAGAGGAAAGGAACAGTAGGTGTGTTACCGTGGTCACTGGACTTAGATTGGGAACATAAGTATGAAAGTGTCTGATACAAAAGAAGGAAGAAAATATTTTTTGCTCTTGCCTTTTTGCAAGCACTTGCTACCAACAAAGTCCAGCTCTTCGGAGTTAGTTTATGAGGGGTTCCAAGAAAGACTGAGAGGTGGTCATTATGCTTATTCTTTAAAAAGGTAGCTTTGTTTGCCTTTAATCCCAAAGGACGTAATTCAGCTCCTGTTCCTTTCTTTATTTCTCTTTTACCACGTGGTTTTCTTCCCTTAAACTGTAGCTCCAGCCTTGTGCTCCCCCATGCATATTTCCCATGTCTTTTACTTCATCAGACAAGAGCTATATTTTCTTAGTTTTCTCACTGCTAATCAACTGATCCCCAGATTTCCTAAAGCGTTGCTGCATAGACAGCAAAAAAAGCCAGAGCGAGCATCATAAACAGATGATAGCTTTCTGAGTAATCTACCTATTACTTCTGTGCCAGCTGTCTATAATAGTCAAGGAGAGACAGCTGAATTGGTTGTATCTGTAGGACCTGGAGAAGAATAGCATTCAAATAATTTTTTAAGCTATTTATGCTGACTGACTGAACGCAAAATTATGTGAAATCTAATACTGTGCAAACTGTTTCAGAGGCAAATATAAACATCAGTTTCAAAGATTCATTCAGTGCATTTCTGAGCACCCTGTTATAAAATGTACAGAATGAAAATGTTTAGCATTTAGCTTCTTCATGGCTTCTATTAGAAATTAATCTCTATTTTTCACCTAAAGACGAAGTTCTGAATGGATGGATAATAAAGAATCTAAAGGAAATACATTCAGATGAATATAATGTGTTTATTGAAGAAGCAGTCAAATTATTTGTTCTGATGTTCAGTTGCAGAATGATGTTACAGTGACTCCTTCTTAGCTATGTGGTTTTGTAGTTTAATAGCTCTCAAATGGCACGAAGACTTTCTTTTCCTAGCAACATTGGTTTTTGAAGTATCCTTGTCTTGTTTATTATCATCGACACGTCTACCCCTGGAATTACTTTGAGCAATTTCTTTATTGATTCACCTTTTAAACCTCGTAACCATTGACTTTACATTTATATTCTTACACTGGCAGTCATATTGGCCTAATGTACTTTTTCTATGGCTACTTTTCTTCTGTGTCTGTCCTCTTGTTCTTCTGCTTCTTTTGTTTCATTGTCACTCCTTCTTCCTTGCATTCTGACATTAAAATTGCGGGCTTATGTTTGCCAATTTTCTGCTATTACTTTATACCTTAAGATTTCCAATAAAGTTTCAGAAAAAGGTAGAACACAAATGGCAGAAAACAGTGCACATAAATAAGATTCATACAGCTCCTGGGTCAGCAAGAAATGTAATTGCATATGTAAATCTGTATGCAACTGACACTATTTGCATGTTTAAAGTCACCCATGCACTTCCTTCCTTTAGAATCTGGGTCATAGAGAGGGAGGGGAAGAATGTGCTCATGATTATAGCAGCTTTAGAAGGCTGCACTAACATTTATTTGAATAGAAACCATGAATCAGCTTCTATAGTGTTCAGAGCTCCTTTCATTTGCATTCTCCAAATGTTTGTCAAAGCAAATTTTTCTTCACAAGAATGTTCAGTGCAAAGTAAAACATCAGAAACAAGGATGTGAATGCATACTGACATGAGTATTGACACTGGAAGCATTCACATGGCCATCTGGACAGCTCTATGGGTTTGGGAACCATTCAAAAAAATAGCATGTGATTTGGAAATTATAAATAGAGTGCAAATAGCATGTAGCAAGGTGGTGATAGTTTCAGCATTAGTACAGTGAGTCATTTAAGAGTAGTCCATGGAATGAAGTTTCACTAACTGCTATTTTTCTTAATTTACAGTCAGCTGTGGTCTGTCAAGCTTGAAAAACGTCATTTTAAAAAAATGATGAATATTTCTGTAGAATTCCCATATAAGTAATCAGAATGTGAGTATATGCATAAGAAACTTGCCGTTATTCAAAACCAGTTCCACATTTGCAAAACTATTCATCACTTCTCTTTGAATAGCAGACAAATCAGTTAGTTAAAAACTTATTTCTGAACTGTTACTATAATATATACCTCAGAAAGAACAATATAGAAATGTTATCTTCATCCTACTTTTCTCATGGCATGCCTAGCTGCAGAAAGAAAATGTAGCAAAACCTATTTATGGGCAGACTACAACTGTGTGCAAGCCTGGGCTTTAGATCATTGAGAGATCACTTTATATACGTCCGTATATAAATGAACCATGCCTCTTGGCTTTGTTATAACCATGACTTCAGTAAATGTGATTGACTAATGTTAACATTAGTAACCTCCAAAGCTATTGGGCCACAGGCTACAATTGCCAGTTGCAAGCAAATTCTCCCAGTGCAGATTTCAATCCCAGTACACAGTCCCCAAGCAGCAACCTTGTCCTGGAGACTTACCTGATTTATTACCGTAGATGTGGGCTTTTCCCAGGCAAACTGCAATGGTCTTACAAGTACTCAGGTAGCCCATTTGGGCTAAAGCTCAGAATGCAGATTAGTGCCATATTCATCATGTGACAGCACATTTTTTTCTGTGGAGAAAAAAATCTATCAATTTTCACAAAATGTGCAATAACAGAACAGCATTAAAGATAAGAAGGCTAAGCTGCAGCAGTCTTGGACATGAAGGTCATAATGCAAAAGCTATGCTATGTGGGTTTCTTGCCTAACTCTTCTCAGTAAGTACTAGATTTCAGCAGATACTATAGGAAGAAGTTAGTGTTGAGAAAGTGCATGCTGTTTTCCTTAAGTGGATGAACTTTTAGCTAGTGCTCCTCACTAGGCAGAAAAGGTACCTTTTAAAAGTGTAATCATTTGACTATTAAACCATGATAAAATTATTGTTAAGTGGAAGCCCATATCAATCCATTACTAATAACAGCAGAAACTTTCAGCTGAAAAGAGGAAGGAAGTAATTGAAGAAAATGGGCCATTCGTATTGAAACAAAGAAACTTACACCTAATAGTTTAATTTAACTATTAAGACAGGTACACTTTATACAGTGCTGGGGAAGACCTGGGATTTGTCCTCAGAGTGCTTCTACCCAACAGTGATTTCAGAGAACTTTATATACACATTTTATATACATATTCATGCCTCTTACATGAAATGACAAGCACACCTTATTCCTGGAACCTCACTGTATATCCAAAGGGGGTAAAATTAATCCCACACAGAGATGTTAAAGCTTGGCCATACCTGAGCACTTAATGTTAAGGACTCTGGGCAACAAGAAGATAAGGGTCGTTAAAGTTATCTTAGTCCTTAACCTTGCTTGAACACGTTGTAGTTTTCATTCCATCTCACCATTTACAAATCACCATTTCAGTATGTTGTCTATGAAAATTTGTTACTATTTCTGCACATTTTTTAGAGATTTTTGTGTTTTTTCCTGTCTTCTACCTTTATTCTAACTCTCAAAAATCTTTCAGTGAACAAACACATAGATGAAATCCCAAGAAAAAAACATTTATGTCTCCATTTAGACACGTTTTTTTGCCTGGATAGATTTAGCTTTATACTTTTTGTCATGGCCAGCCTTTAGAGTAAGACATAAAGCGTATATGGTGTTTGGCTCCAGCTGGGAAGAACCCCTTTTTCTTAACACCTTTCACATCTTGCAACTTATCCTTCAGACCATGGATCATGAAGTTATACATTAGTATTTTGCCAAAATCTGGACAATTGACATGAAACTACTCTTGAACTAAAATTGTATTGATATCAAAAATATTAGCAAATAAAACTCTCTAAGACTTGTTTTGGAGTTTTAGAAAGCAAGCATCCTTTATCAGGCCTGGGCAGTGAGTAAAAGTGGTTTCCGATGATCATGTGCAATGTGACAAAAGCTGGTTACAGAATAAGTTTCCAATTTACATGCATATGTATAAATTTCCCCAGAAATCTTATACATATTCTATTACTTTCCAAGGTCTAATTTTAATGTTATGAAACTTTGCAACAGTCAAAACTCCCGCTAATTTGGAGCTGGCTCCAGCTTTCTGCTTGACCTTGTCTTTCAGATTAGTTTGCATTCCAAACAGAGATGATTACGGAAGAGACATCTGTTCAGCACATATCATACTTCACACAATACATTATCATTTTCAAAGAAAGGACAGTGTCTGAAAAACACCATTTTAAGGAAAAAGTGCTATCAGAGGGACATTCTGTCTAACTTTCAGAAACCACAACTGCTCAGACAAAACTTAACTGTATTTAGCTTAAATCAAAATATTCCACTTTGAAATGTTTCACATTTTATATCAATATAGCAGTTCCACAGAGCAATGCAATCATGACAAAAATCTAACTTTTTTTTGTTAAGCCATTTAAAGGATGTCACAGAATTACAGCAGTAAATATATTTGCAGATTTTCACAGAAAAAGAAGTGAAGGTAAAAGCAATGATATATTCAATTACTTCAGTACCCATGGAAGCATCATGCCTGAACAACAAAAGACACATAGATTTAGAGCCATTCTGGGCCCTGGATACTCTTGGTATCAACAAGTTCTTTTGGGAGTTCTGTTGGTATTTTATAATATACTTTTAAAATACTCTTTAAGTATTTAAATTGCCTTTAATCTTCCAAGTGTTTCTATGAGCTTAAGGACAAGTTGGTCTTCAATGGATTTTTTTAGTTTTCTAAGGAATCTGATCTTGCAGCTAGTTCAAAACCATAAAATTCTAGGACCATTACTGTTGGTTTAACTGCAGATGAGTTAGATTCAAAACATTACTGTTCTTTGTCAACATCCACTACTCACTCCCCATCTGTTCCTGAGGCCATTCTGATCCACCACTACCAAGAAGTCATTTATTTTTTTACACCCTTCCTGGGAGTGACAACTTTCTTCACAAAGACTTTATGATTAAAGTTGCTTATGCTAAGGGGAAACATTTTCACAGGTGAATAGTGAGCAGGTCTTGCCAGCAAAACTGAGCAGAAGAGACCATGTAAAAATACTTGGAGAAAAAGCAAAAACTGATATGGTCCATGAATAAGAGCCACAGAAGTGTCATCTTTAATTTCTGAAAGGACAAGGTGTTCAGGGGTTGTATTGGGAGAGAATGTCCAGAATCTGGGAATCTGTTATAGAAATTTGGCTAATTCCAGGTCAAAATGCTTATTTTCTGAAGAAGACTTTTAAGCAGCAAAGAAAGACTCTGAAAGGAATGAGGGAAAGAGACAGTTGAATAGAAAAAGTATCCAAGTATTTTGCCCATTCCAGGTGAAAAAAAATCTCAGACAGCTGAGATTGCTAAAACTAACGTTTGTTGTTCCTGTCACTGAAATCAGGAAAAAACTCCTTAACACCAATGTAGTCTGAAGAAACAGGCGTTCTTTTATATGGTGCCAGATGCACAGGGGACCTCTCCACCTAGTGTGCATGCAGTAGTTATAAGTAACTGTTATTTATACACTGAACTTATACTTATTAATTATATTTATCATAAAAATAATGTGTATTAATTGCATATCTCAATAATAATAGGTGTCCTCCCCCTTGCGCTTGCTCCCTGCAGTCCTTTATTGAGTCTGAAATCTGCAAAGCATCCCCCTGATCTATTGTGTTGGCATCTGTCCTTCTTTGAAGTTTCCATTTAACATTCACAAACCGGGTTATCTTGACCTCCATGGGTTTTTTGGCTCCTGAAGTACTGGCCAGATGCCTGCTTCTGTTGTCTTCAATGTCTTTTGCCTTTGTTCTGTCATGTCTTTAGTTTCAGGACCTTGTTTAGCTTATTCTTCAAATATCAGAGAAGGAGAGGGCGTAACTGTTTACTAGTTCCTAAGATTAGATTAGATATTGTCATGAACACTACATTCTACGTATTACCTAACAGCAGTTTATATTGGTTTGCTCAGGAGTATAACACTATAATGGGGAATTCTTGTTAAGATGAAGCAGTGAGTCACAAGGAATGGAAACCTAAACTTGTTAATTTCCATGTTAAAAAATTCCTTTTAATTAGTTTTGGCTGAAATCTTCTGCACCTGACACTTTTTTTGTATTTTTTAAGTCATCTGAAGATGAAGAGAGAGACAGAGAATGAAAAAAATAATAATTTCTGTGCCATTTACATAGATTTGAAGGCCACAGAAATAGAAGAGGTAACCACCTCTATATTTTGACTTTCATGCAAATAGAATATAAGGAAACGAGGTCTATGATGCTCAATATGGGTGAATCAAAAGAAGTAAGGAAGAGAACTGACTAAAGGGAAGGAAGTTATTACCTGAAGTGAACAGAAAAGAAACAGTGAAAAAGAGACACAAAAAATTATCTTTAAAGATAACACATCCATTTTGTGCCATATAGATAATATTCAGGTTTTCTGAGAAAGATGACAAGCAGAGATGGAGGAAAAGGAAGGAGAGTACTGTGCAGAGACACATTACTCAAAATCTTCACATAAGAAAATCTCATATTAGTAAATTAATTGATCATTCCTCTGCTCAATAATTGAGGCTGAGAGCAGTGATGTGAGAGGGAAGGAAAAAGAGAAGGGCAGGAGGAGGATGCTGTAAGAATTAGCTTCCTGCAGGGAAGAACTGAAGGTAATAACTGATAAATCCTGCCATTTCACCTGGTCAGATTGATGCTACTGAACGGGATCCTCAGCTGAAGTAAAGCACATGAGTCTCACTGGTTTGTGTGGAATCATCCTAATTTATGTTGTAATTTCTACAGCATGCTTATGATGTTCTAGTCATAAACAAGTTGCTGGGGGAATGTGTTTCATTTAAGAAAGGATGAACTTCAAGTGCTGGGGTTGCCTACTCTGAAGCAATATTAAACTCGCAGATTTAATATTTTTTAAGCATATTACTGCCAGTAAACAGATTCAAACAAGTTTCAGTGATTCAAATGTTAGAAAGCAGCCTCCTTCCTATCCCTGCACCTCCTGTGATTTGTGACAGCACAGCTGTTCAGTAGTTATGCTGTGATCTGTGTCAAGAAATTCATCTGGCAATAAAGCCTCAAACTCTCTTGATTTCAGTAAAGGTTTTTAGCATCTGATTCCATTCCACCAATGTGGTTCTCAACACTAGCTCAAAGGCCTGAACTGGCAATAGGGAGCTGAAGCAGTGGGGAAGAATGCGAATGGCATTAGCTCTCTGCTGGTGAAGTGACTGTGGGACTGTAGCCTGAGATACTCTTTTAATTACAGCTTTTTTGCCCACCTGTGTCCCTAGCAGGATTTCATATTTGAAGTTTTTGGGGTGCCAGAAAAAAATTGCTCTAATTCCATAGCTATTCTCCCCCCTGAAAAAAACAAATCTCATGAAAACTGCTGACCAGCAAGTACTGCCTCCCCCTCCACTGCTCACCATAAGAAATCCATGAAGTAATCCTTTTTCAGCAAAACTCCTACCTAACAAATTAGCCTCTCACACCAGCATCCAGTTGCCTGGCCTTGCCATTAGGTGATCCTTCTCTAGTTTTGAATACAATAATTTCTCTCCTCATTTCAAAACACTTGTCCTCTGCCTTACTCTTCGTAGCATATTTCACACTTGTGAGTTTGGTATTCTGGTTCAGTTGTGGATTCAGTGCCCATTTTTTGTTCCTTTTAGTTATTTGCAACATACAGAGCCTTAGGAAATCATGTTTTCATGCTATCACTTTTTTCGTGTGTTTATACCCAGAAGTCTGTCTCTACCAGCAGGAAAGCATCTGTACTACCCTCATCTACCCTCATCTCCCTCCCTCTATTTGTCCTTCTTGGAAAAGTGTTTCTTGAGCTTTACTAGTGGCTGCCCTTGCTGTGGTTGTGATGCATCAAGAAAGCGATGTTGCTGAAAAGAAAGCTTCACTTTGTGTATCAGCTCTTCTGATTCACCACACAGAGTGACAAAAGCAGGCGCTGATACATTTTAGGGGTAGATGGTCACAAAGAGATGCTGAAGCTGTTACTCCATGGAGGAAATCTTTGCAAGATTGTACATGAGGATGTCTGCCCAGAGCATGGGCAGACTGAAAAATAACCTCTCTCTCGTTATTGCCATGGGGGTGGATTCATTTGGATCACATCCTCAGGCTGGTTCTCCTCATGGCCACACAAATGTTACCCTAGTTACTTTTTCTAAAGATGCTCCAATAATTTCATGTCAGAAAATCAGCCTGCTTCTTCTCTGAGTCTCTTTCAGGTTGCACTACAAAAGCACAATGGGCTTCATAGCACCAGCTAGTTGTGTAGTTTTATCCTCAACTTTGAAAAGGAGGATTTTTGTACCTTTGTACCTTTTTGCACTTAAATATAGAATTTGTGGAACAAAGACGGGTCCAGTGAAAAAAAATTTAATAGCAGAGACGTTTTCTTATACAAGATAACAATTCATTTTTGCTGAAGGCTAATTTCCCAAAATCTGAAAGAAATACATTCAAATTTTTTTTCAAAATTAAAATTAACTTCTTTTAATTCATGTTCTGTTGAGCATGCAAAATATATTTACCATTCAATCATTTCCTAAGGTAGTTTTTTTACGTGGCTAATGTTCTAGTTTTTCTTTTTACATATGAAAAGTGAGGAAAATTCCATAACGGTGTAACCTCAAGGGGTAATTTTGTTATATGTGGTAACTTGTGGTAACTTTTCCAGACAGCACTAATAAAGATTGTTACTGTCTGTATTATAAGCTGTTTAAGGTGTCTCTCCGAGCTTCTGCAGTTGTGACTGATTCCCTTCAAGGGAAAAAAACCCACATCCTTTTTGATTCTGGTCCTTTGCTACTATCTAAGTATTTGCTTTACAGCAGAGCTGCAGGCTTCTCATCTGAGGCTGATTAAATGTAGATGCTTCTGAAAACCATAGGTGTGATTTGCAAAGAGCACAACAGTTTTGTGGGAATGAGAAAAATGAAATAAAGTAATGAAAACTATCCATTACATTTAAGGCTGCAAGGCAAAATTCTCTGTAGGTGTCGCTCCACTGACTTTGGTGGCGTGATGCCAGAGAAGCCTCTGGCCAGGAAGTGTAGTTCTTAATGTCGGTGAGCAAAAGCACACCAACAGCAAGAACAGCATCATGGCAACATTTCACCTAAAGCATGGCTAATGTCCGGAGTGCTGCACTTGCCTGACTGCAGCTAACCATCTTGCAGGGGCTCTAAGGACCTCTGGTGGACCTCTTGAGATTCCACCATGGGCTGCAGAACCTGGGATAAGGAACAGCACTAGTGGTGCATTTTGTTGTCTTTATTGCAGCAGGTCCCACTCCCTTGTTCACACAGGTGTACCTTCAGAACCGGGGACCTTCAGGAAAATGGAGGAGACCTACCTTCCTGCTAGCAGCATGCATGTGTGCCCAGGGAACCTGCAGGCTGTTTCTTGATGGAGCAGTTGACTGTGAAATCATAGAATCATTAAGGTAGGAAAAGACCTCTAGAGTCATCAAGTCCAACTGTCAGCTCAACAACACCATCCTTCTAAACCATGTCCCAAAGTGCCATGTCTCCACATTTTTTGAACACTTCTAGGGATGGTGACTCCACTACTTCCCCGGGCAGCCTCTTCCAATGCTTCACCACTTTTTTGGTGAAGAAATTTTTCTGAATAACCAGTATAAAACTTCCTTGGTGCAACTTGAGGCCATTTCCTCTTGTGCTTTCTCTAGCTACTTGTCACATTAAACAAAGGTGAGATCTGACAGGTGGCTGAGGACACCCTCCTGTTGGGTTATGAGGTTGAAAATTGACCCCTTTGCTTACTCAACAGCCCCTCAAAGAGGAGCCCAGGTGCAGCTAGATCCATTTCTAGTCTCAGACTGGGTCGTCAGTTTATGACTAAAGGATTGTGTGTGTGTGCTTATACATGTTTTTGCCACAAGTAAGAATTTGGTTACATGTGAGAGTCTTCTTAGAGACTGGTATAGTCAGGGCTAATATGTGGGGTTCACAGACCAAACAGGACACCTGAACCCATGGTGGCTCGGCCTGATCCCCTGGTTGTTCTGCACCTGCCCAGTGAGCGCATTCAAGATGGAAGGCTCCAGAATCTTCCCTGGCACTGAGGTCACTCTGGCAATCTTTTCATCATTTGACTCAGAGCCCTTTGTCATTACAAGTGGAAATGGGCAGTTTTGAGATTGAATAGTGCTGATCTACTGCAGATCATCATTAGCTCTAGAGTTGAACCAGTGGTAGTGAAGGAAGAGGGGAGTACGTTTGTTTTCTCTGTCCTTATTGAGTTAATAGTTACTCTTGGTAAAATCAGTCCATATTTTAAACTAATAAATATCATGTAACAAAATTACCACTAGTTACTTCCACCCAAGAGGAAAAATAAATGAGAATATATTTTGAAAGTGATTTCATTTCCTCTCTGAAGACGATTACAATTACAAGGACTTACTTGATTCAACTTCCCTCCCTTGTCTGTTGCAGAGGATGTCAGGGACTAAGAATATCGGAAAAAAACCCATATTTAAAGGTCACAGCTAACAGTACCTACACCACTTTACTGTTGTCTGTTGGCACTGGAGTGGTCTTTCCTTGCCATGTGCATAGCAGGAGTTGTCATGACATACACAGATGTGCATATAAAGTGCTGGCTGAGAGCAGAACATGAGCAATAGAAACCATTTACTGCAACACTACACAAGGTGATGCCCAGAGGCTTGGAGACTGGCAAGCAGCCTCTACTTCTCCACCTCACCCTCTTAATTATATTGTCTACATGATCTCAAGATGCTTTTTCCAATGTCAAGAGATAATATTTGGAAAAGAGACCAGGGAGTCATGATGTATTTTTGTGGTTGAGGACATCTATGATGATCAAAACATGCCTGGAAAACAAGATGGGCTGGTTTTGACTGGGATAAAGTTAATTTTATTCATAGTAGCTCATATACACCTGTCTTTGAAGTTGCGTTGGAAACAGCATCAAGGCCATTTCTACTTCTCACATCATCCCACCAGTGCGTAGGCCGGGAGTGCACAGCCGACCTCAATTGAACAGAGTGATATTCAATGCTATATGATGTCATGCTCAGCAATAAAGCTGTGAAGAGAAGAAAGAAAGGGAAGATGATCAGAGTTAGGGCATTTCTCTGCCTAAGTAACTGTTATGCATGATGGAGCCCTGCTTTCCTGGGGATGACTGAACACCTGCCTGCTGATAGCAAGTAGTAAATTAATTCCTTGGTTTGCTTTGCTTGGATGCACAGCTTTTGCTTTACCGTTTAAAGTGCCTGTATCTCAACCCATGAGTTTTCTCACTTTTGTTTTTCTTTGCTCCCCTGTAACACTATGTGTGAGTGAACAAGTGGCTGTGGGCTGCTTGGTTGCTAGCTGGAGTGAAACCATGTTACAAGGTCAGAGACAATAGCAGATTATATGGTCTCTGAAAATCGTACTGACTGTTGTGCACGTCAAGATGCCCACAACATGCTAAAGCTTGTGCTGTTAATGCATGGAAATGGTTAGCTGCCAGCATCAGCAACATCTGTGGCCTCTGGAGAGCCTTTTTTTTATGCACAACAAGCACGAATGAGCAGGTGGGTTGGTGATGATGATCACACCGGAGGTGAGTATCTGCCCAAAGACCAAAACCATGAACTCACGCTGTACCATCTGTCCTGCAGCTTGCACATGCAGCACATGGATGCTGCCTCACTGGAGTTTTAAAGGAGCATTAACCCCTCTAAAAGAGGTTTAGAGGACATTTTTTTCTGCATCTTGTTTTGCTTATACCCACATGCATGGAGAAATAACCTTTCCTGTGTGGTTTTCTTCAGCAGTTTGCCCTTGTCCGTTCACTTCTTCTCTTGAGAGAGCTGCAGCTTATGTAACTGACCCCTTGATGTAAAATGTGCATGGATCCACACAAATAACTTGTAACGTTTAATTAAACTAAACTATAATCAACAGACTTTATATTTTACTACTGTGTACCCATAAAGCTTTATCTGTTGAAAATTAACAGTAAGATTGGCTTGACTTTTAAAGGCACCATGTGACTTTCTCATTAGCCTTGTTATAATTTCTGAATCATAAATATGTAAATGATGAGTTTCACACGTGAGATTTAGTTCTGTATTCTTATACCTGATTAGCTGGAAATACACTCTGTCTCTGTCAGATAACTGGTTAACGCTTCAGACCAATAAGCTATTTCCCTACACATTTAGAAGCAGATGAAATTAAAGAAGGCAGGCACTGTTATATTTTTGACAGTTTTATAACACCAACTTGTTGAAATTTTAACTCAACCATTAATACAGCCTATAAATTATTAATTCTTTCTTATGTCAGGAATTAAATAAAAAAACCAGAACAATCCCAAAGGTCTGAGCTCAGAGAATAAACGCTCTGGGAACTAGATTTCTCTCTCTCACCCCCATTTCTTTTCCGATCTAATCTCCAAACAGAGCACATACATTTAGTTTGAGTAAAGGGGAGGAAAAGCAATATTTTTAGGGATTTGGAATTTAAATGCACATCCGAAACATATACTCAACTTGTGGGATTGTTTGGGAAGATTTTTTTCTCTTTGTCTCTTTTCTTTTTTTCTTTTGATTTGTTGACATAGCTGGCTATATGATAACTGATGAAGAGCCATAGTAAATAGAAGTTTCCAAATAAATATAGGTGTGGTAGGAGGTGCCAAACACTAAGGCAAAATGAATTGATACTTGCATAAATCTTGCTTTCCTTAACTGAATGCAATGGAAGAGAAAGGATCATATGGAGAAGAAGTACTCTCTTAGCAGTAAACTATTGAAATACAAACAGATTGCCTCTCAGGAATACTTAATTTTAATACATCATCCTTCTGTAGACTTTACTTTGTTGCTTTTGTATATATATAATTAAATAATTATATGTATAGGATAAAAGCAAACCATAAAAGCAAAAGTTCCCTACTGAAGTGAAAAAAGTAATCACATGCAGACACCGGTTATTTTAGTATTAATGTAATGGTTGAGAGATTTGGTGGATTTCATATTCCCTTCCAGGTTTAAGAGGAGTCCTTTTTTAAGTGAGCATGTAAATACCCCTGCACAATTCCATTTGCTTTCTCCTTCTCACAAGACCAATTTTAAGTTCTGCTTTTGGCAAGATGAGTTCCAGTTTTTAGCAAGTATTTCACACCTCTTGTCCACATGAGCAGTCTCCTTGGCTCAGGAAGGCCAGTCCACGTCTGTCTTAAGGAAGTTTCTCCCCTCCACGAGTGGCAGCTCAGTTTTATCCACTTTCCTGTCTTGCCTTCCTGTTCTACTTTTCTCTTGGTTCTACACATCCAGGTCTTTCACAATGCAACAGTCATCTTTGCTGTCTGTCTTCAACATATTTTATAAAGTCATAGAAATAAAATTTACTTAAATTGCTCAGACTGGAGGGTGCTCAGTCATTCATAAGAAGCCTTCTGACTCTGACTCTGCAGAACCAGTAGAACAGAATCAGGAAAGATTTTAACTGTAAAGTTTTGGTAATTCTTCACAGGACATACACAAACTCTGATTCTCAAGCTTGTCATATGCCATGAGTGGGTCAGATGTTTGTATTTTCATGTGATCTGTTTAAGGAAAAAGGTATTGACTAATAATTATTTATTTACTCATTTTTAGTGACAATTCAACAAGAAGGTTTTCTTTGTTTTAATTTTCCAGAGTGCTTAAACCATTTTTCACCCACCAAATTTGAGCTTTCCTATTTGGAAAACCACTAGCTACAAACCATTAAGACCTTTGATATGAAAAGAGAGTCATGTAAGGAAATATTTAAAAATTGTCTTACCAACTCAACGTCTGATGAGGATGGTGTATGTCATCTTTTTATTGAGTTTGTGAAATTCATTGATATACCTTTGTGGGCGAGCCAATGTAAAATAGAAGAAGGATTATTACTGTTGTGCCACTAACATCAGCCCTTATTTCATTACTATTATTGCAGTGATTATTCATCATTGGTATTATGATGATTTTAGTAAGTTTAAAAAGACCATTTTTTCTCTGTTCCTCAGCTTTCTTTTATTGTTATGATCCTGTTGACATTAATGATTGCTAGACAGTCGATTTAAAATCTAACAGAGATGGAAAATTCCTTACTAAATCAGATGAATGCAAGCCTACATTTTCTGATTTATAGTCACTTTGCAAAACATTAAAATAAAGCTTTTCATTTAATCCATATTGCCTTTTTTCTTCTTTTTCTATGTGTTCTGAAAAGTGAACAAGAGTACGATCCCCTGCAAATATTCTTTTTCCTTGTTCTGTGGACCAAGAAGTATGAGCGAGCCTCTTAAATTACAGGCTGTTGCCACAATATTTCTTAATTTTAAGAGCACTCTGTTTGGTGAGACACACAAATTATTCTTTAAAAGTTTTTGAGAAACAGCATTCTGTGAGGATGTAGGTGACAACCCCCAAAAGTACCGAGTGCAAAGTAAGTTTTAAAGCATCCACTGTGTCCACCCTAGTGTGAGAAATCTCCTCCTAGTCAATGGAAACTTGCTTAGATGAATTCCTTAGTGAATCACACTTTATTCACATTCATGCATAAAAGGGTGTCCCAACAGTTGGGCACGCACGGGTACACACTTAGCATACCTTTTACCCTTAAGCTCCTGACCAGTTGTCCCCCCTTTATTTCCCTATCTGCTGGGCTGGGCTTTACAGGCTATCTGACCCTTTACAGGCTATCTGATCCTTCTAATTAATCTACCAAGTTTCCTGCCCCTGTTCACATCCAGCGTATCTCCCAGTCACCTCCCTCCCTTACTTAGGCAGTTCCATCCATTGGTTTTGGCTTCTTTGGACTCTTCAGGCTTGCCCCTTTGAACTCTTTTTGGCTTGCACCATATCAGTTTCCATTGATATTACCACATGTTATGCAAAAACAGCATCAATCTGTGTTTTAGTCTCTTGATTGCAGGCCTAACTTATGTGAGGCACAACGTCCAGCTAATGGACAGAGCCAGGCTTGTTGCTTGGCTTTGTTTAAGAGCACAACAGTGGTTAGGATCACGGACCTGCAAAGGTGAGGTTCAAATACAGCAGCATGCAGCTTATGTATGCTGTTATTCAGTATGTTATGACAGCTTTTTGAAACTGCAAAAATGACTGCAGTTAAAAGCTGAGATCTTGGCAGAGACCGCATGATCCACACTGAGCTGTCTGATACCAGAGATACCATTGAAGAAACATCATGCGCAAACGTTGCAAGTGGAAAGGTAAGACTTTTCCCCTCTTTCACAAGAAAAACCCTTTTAAGACCTCAATTCTTCACACTTCTGAGAGCAGCCAAAAATATTCCACCAAAATGGGTATTAGGATTTGGTGTGGAAGAGCTGTAGACAAACTGCAGCTGGCATGAGTTCTTCCTTGGTATAGAGGCACAATTTAGGCATTATTTAGATATTTTTTAACTCAGTATAGTTGGCCCTCTCTTTGTCTTTTACGCTTCAGCTGCAGCTGAATGCAAAGCTATTGGAGGAAAGAACGGTCCTACAATTTAGACATGCCTGAGTCAGGTGTTAATTGTTGATTTTCAGAAAGGCAAGTGAATAATAATTTATCTTTACATCTAACCAGAAAATGAAAACAACAATTAACTGGAAATTCAAAGGTTGAGAGTTACTGTAGGGCAAGAGTTCTTTGTGTGTTGTGAAAATGTGTGTCTTCTTCTGAAGTTCATGTGAAAGGCACTTGGAAACTGGCCAGATTTTGAGGGGCTAGTTTTATTGAGGCAAACAGACACAGTCACATCAGCAGGATCTGAAGACTATGTGTGTTAGATAAATCAGTGTTTTCCTTGCTCTGCCCTTGTGTGTTTTACAAAATGCAAATATTTTCTGCGGTAAGGTGGCATAATCATAAATAATCTAGGAAATGTTAAAAAACACAGAAATGACAGGGATGGTCAGGGACAGCAAGTCTTTTCTCAGGCTACTGGAGGCAACTGCATTTTAATCCTTTAAGTGAAGAATCAACTATCTTAGAAATGGTTCCCTTCTACCCTCACCTTCCCATATTATCCTGAGAAGGCAGTCTCAGAGCTGCACTTCTTTACAGGTTAAAAATCTTCCTGTTTAAAGTTTAGATTTATTCATGACAGCATATACTGCTGTGGTGATTGTGTGTCCAGTAACGTCCTTCAGCTCAAATAACTGTTTCCCTCCCTGGATTGTGTTGGGAACAGATATGATTGTTAGGTTTTGTTTTGCTAGACTAAACACAATCTCCTTTTAACAGGACTGGCTTTCTGTGCCCTGCATCCCTGCAAAACCTGTTTCTGCTTCAATTCTGTTTCTTGAAAAGAAATAACCATGAGAGTACTTGGCAAATTGCTTTATTTAATTCTTCCTCTTCTCTGCTCTACTAGACACGAGCTTCCCTGATCGCTGACTGCATGGCATTTTAAGACTCTTGCTTAGGTCAGCTTTGCCCCACATTTAGGCCCAGCAGACAATTGCTCATCTGCTGTGATAAAAGACAGAAAATATACCAACACCTTCACCAGCCAAGCCGCTGTCCTACTTAAGACAACTGAAGCAAACAACAGGAACCGTTTGCAGAAAATAACCACTGCTAGGCAGCAATGCAGCCTAACATTTCTAGAAACAGCACAAAAATCATGTATGCCTCTACTCTGGAGAAAGCCTAGGTTGTTTTCTTTACTGTCCCTTTCCACGCTAACTCCATGCAGGAGCCACCTTCATACTCAGGAGATTACAATGCAGAATTTGCTAGATTGTAATGCTGGCTGCTGAATTTGCTAACCGAATTATTCATGGAGACAAAATGCTTTGTCTATAATCTCACTACGTTATGAGCAGATTTCCTTGCTGTCCAACATTTCACATGAAAGGTGGCCCTGAACAAGTTCCTCCGTGGCTACGGCACTGGAAATGAAAAGCAAAGTGCCCATCAGGACTCAAGGGTCAGTCAGATCTGGCAGCAATGGGGAATTGATTCGAGCCAAAAGAAAAGGCAGACAACACAGAAGGAAACTCCTGTGTTTGTAGGCTACAACAGCAAAGATTATCGATGCGATATGTGGGCATTTAAGATTCAGGATAAAGTATAAAATGAGACTAAGGATTATGATTACTATTTCTAGCACTGATGATGTTTTCATGTGCTTGTATTCCACTTTTTTGCCCCCATTTCTGGTCTTGCAAACTGTCTTCCTAGGATCACATGAGAAAGATCACAACAGCAACTCACAGTGATCTGCTTTATTAACATATCTTACATATTAATATACCCTACCTATTTTAATATACCTTACATATATATACCTTACATATTTTCCTAGATTTAAATTCATCTTGCATCTTGCAAAATTAGGCAAACTGGCAGCAAGACCAGTGTTTTTTTTGCAGCATATCAAGACAACTTGTAGGTCAGCCAGAAAGGCTGGAGATCGTGACACGAGACACTTGCACTCTTTTCTTAGTGGTTTTCGCATCTCACTCACTAACCAACAAGTGTGTGATCTGCGTGACTACAGCAATATTGAAACTACAGCTACAAGCTTTTGGTGTGCTGTTGCTGAGAAACAAAGAGGTATCTATCTGTGCTAGTTCTGTCTTGGAAGAAGCGTGAAATATGTTTGTAATTTTGAAGCCACATTTTCAAATACAAAACCAGAAAAACCAACAAAGCCTGAGGGCTTTTTTAGTAAAGCAAGAAGGAAATAATATGAAGAAAAATTGCATGCATGTATCATGCGTCTACACAACCATATGGTTACTGATATGTATAGGCATGAGCTTTGTCTACATAAGTGATTACTACATCAGTAAAAATAAGGTGTAGATGTGGGCTTTTATAAAAATAGAAATTTGAGATTCTATACAGCTGACAAATTGGCCTTTCATGCCCTAGCAGTAAATACAAGCAGTTCAAAGACGTTTGAAATGGAAGTGCCACCGAGGCAGTCTCCTGGTTCCTCTGCAAAAGCCTGGGGACAGACGCTTAAGCACGACCTTAGACAGATGGAGGACCTGACTGATGTCCCACTATAAGAACTCTCTGTGGAGTAGACTGTCAGTTTTAGCCTCCACAGAGCTGCGGCTAATGTCTTGGCTTCTCCTTGATTGCCCTGTCTGTAGGGTGGATCTTAGTAAAACTACATTCTCTTGGCTTATTTTATTTATTTTTTTTTAACATTTACTTGTCTCACCAGTACTGCTCTGTAACACATTTTTTCTCTTCTCCCTCTAGCTGTGTTCTTTAATCTTTATTCAACAAATACATGTGAGATCATTTCAGGGAGGTAATGATCTAATTTTAGGGAACAGAGAGAGAGAGAGAGAGAGAAGGAGAAACACAAGTTTGGTTGCAATGGAAAAGGCTTGCAGATAATCAGTGTGATGCCGAAGCCCTTGATCTAGTCTAGAAGTGTTTTAATGTATGTGTCTACGATTAGGATAAAGGAAGAAATTTTCTTTATGTCTGCAGAAGTGAGTTCATGCTAGGATTATTAGCTGTGCTATTTTTCATGTGTCTTTCCTCTTTTTTGTATGTCTCAGGCATGATTACTAGAAGCAGTAAAAAAAAGCTAAACAAAGCAGTAACTCCATCTTGCATTACATTGGTTTTAGAATCAGAGTCCACCAGTGGGTGTTTTTTTCCTGACCTTCAGCACACCTATGTCTTCCTCACTTGTTATTCCAAGGAATGAACGTGCATGCCAGATGGCTGCACAAGGTGGAACAGCAGAAATTACAAACCCACCACAAACTCAGGCAATTTCTGCTTTGCCTTTATTGCTAATTGAGATTGCTTCAATAAGAATTGCTTCAACTGTGAGAAGAGGCTCTAAATTTGCTCTTCTATTTTCTGACACGAACATTTCTGCTTCTTGCAGAATAGGATCACCTATTGTTATGTTTTATTTATGAAGAGGCAGGAACATTTTTCGGACTAAGCCATTCTTTTTGCTCATATTTTATTGAATTTATCTATAAAATATTGGTGAGATCTAGAGACTTACCCTTTTCTTTTTTTTTCCCGTGTTTCTTTACTGATACAAATTGCACAAAAATTTTCAGATTAAGAAGAATTCTCTAAAAAAATGATGCATGTAGAAGAACTGAGGTTTATATAAAACTAGTCTGGAAAGCCTTTGCTGGCATTGCACTGGTTGGAATAAAGTGGAGGTTTCTTCACACACTTACATGTTTACTCCTGGACAAGAAATTGGCTTCTTTGAAACTGATGTTTTCATTGATTGTTCTGAACAGTGTGTTGGATTCTGGAGCTGTGCATTTCATGGAAACTTAAAGACCTACTCAGTGTCTGATGACACTTTTTCAAAAAAAAGTTAGAAGAAAAGAATATCATATGAAACATTTTTTTTTTTAATCAGGGCAGAAAATAAAGAAATAAGTTGCAAAGGTCTTTTCTCATAGCAGGCAGGAATGTCTTTATCGACCTATTGAATTCTTGTTTCTGACAAACCATAATTTATCACCAATTTTAGGAGTTTCACCTATACTGGAGTCCTGTATAAAATGGGCAGAGGCTTTCCCATCATCCAAGAAGAAAGGGTGTAAAATATTCATGGATGTTAGTACACAAAGCTAGGAATATTAAATTGGTAATTACAAACCTTTATCAAAAAGTGTTTAACCTTCAGCCTTTCCCTTGTCTGACACAATTCTAACATTTGCAAACCCATAATTATGTGACTATTCCTAGTTTTCTTGCTTTAATTGACCTATTTTTAGACAGGAAAATTACAAATGAGCATGAGTGACCTTCAGGCACCAGTGGTACAGATAACGAAAAGCCACAACAAGGACGGTCAGCCATTGTTGTTCTTATGCTGGTAGTATGTTGGGGGTTTACATTCCATGTTGAAAAGTAAAAGCTAGATGCAGATATTGAAAGATCATAGACCTTAGGTATTTTTCTTCTTTCCTATATGAGATCTTATGTGTTTAGTTTTCCTGACTTTCTAAATGAACACCAAGTGCCTGAGTGCCTTCAAGGACTTAGATATTACAAAGCTTTTGAAAACTGCACTTGAGATCTGGTTTGGTTGCTCAACAAAGCTAACATGCATACAAATGCCGCCAGGGTTGGATTGGGAATATAGTGAGTTGTGGTTGCATCTAGCATTGAAAGAGCAGAGTCATACAGCTCAGGAAGAACTGTGATATTTTTACACTTTATCTCATTCAGAATAGCAATGAAAACTACTTATATTCATATTCTTTGGCAAATTGAACAATTACATTCAGAGTCCACAAATGTGATAAAATTCATTGAAAAATATATCACGTCTGGAATTTTCTAACTGAAAGTCTCCTGCAGTGCAAAGACTTCCTTATGCATGAGCAGCTGTGTGTAAGTCACATCAAAAGTTACTGATGAAAGATGCCTCAAGTTAACAGCTTGGACTGGGAGCATTGGATACAAGACTGGATTACTTCACAGTTTTCCTATGTGGCTTCAGGCAGTCCAGATTACACTCTAAGTTTCCCACTTCCTACAGAGAGATAATAACATTTCTCTTTCTCACGGGGTGTGTACTGCAGGTAAGTGCGTTGAAGTTTGTAGGGTCTTTGAACATGAGAGTATGCAGGAAATGGATGTGCTTTAGTGTTTCTCTGAGGAGGAAGTAGTTAAGAAACTGTTTTGGCAACAGGACCAATGCACAATCACTTTACACTGACTTTTTTCTGTGTCTATCATACAGTCATAGAGTAGTTTGTGTTAAAAGGGACCTTAAAGATCACATAGTTCCAGCCTCTCTGCCCTGGGCAGGGACACCTCCCACTAGATCAGGCTGCCCAAGGCCCCATCCAACTTGGTCTTGAACATCAGGGATGGGGCAGCCACAACTTCCCTGAGCAAGCTGTTGTAGTACCTCACCACTCTCATTGTGAAGAAATTCCTCCTTATGTGTAGTCTAAATCTGCTGCTCTATAGTTCATAGCTATTGCCCCACTCCCGTCACTACAAGCCTTTGCCAAAAGTCCCTCCTCAGCTTTCTTGTAGGCCCCCTTCAGGTACTGGTATCTCCAATTATAAAGTAATAAAGACAAAAATTGATAGAAGGCTAACTGGAGAGAATTCATAATAGATTTAAAGGGCGAAACCTGTCCATTTAACCATTAATAATATTAATTTTCTGCAGTATGTAAACATTGCCTGTGGTTAGAAAAACTGAGAATTCAAATAAACTTTAGCATTCTGAGAAATTAATAATTTCATAGGTATGTCAGGAAAAAGTTTGAATGACATACTCCTCCACCTTCTCCTAGAAGAATTCATTGCAGGCTTTCTGGAAGGCATTGCTAAATAAATAAACCCAGAAGGACTCAAACAATAAACATTTCTTGATTTGCCAAATACCACCACTGAGG
Source organism: Cuculus canorus (assembly GCF_017976375.1). Taxonomy (NCBI): domain Eukaryota; kingdom Metazoa; phylum Chordata; class Aves; order Cuculiformes; family Cuculidae; genus Cuculus; species Cuculus canorus. Next base: position 48,428,780 of record NC_071441.1, read on the forward strand.
CGGATTCAGAAACACAGTCCCTATTGACCCCTTGATTCCTCCCTCTATGACTTTCTCTGAAAATTAGAGAAGTCTCACAGAAGGGCCTTTTCAGATCTTATCAAAATGAATATTTAATCTGATTCAGATTAAATCTGTTGAGTTTTTAGTACCTCTCAAGCCATATTTTATTGTTTTGTAAAGCTTAATACTTACTTCAATATTAATGCAGATACGAACGGATTTGCTAACTCACTTTGATTGACAGTCCATGTAGTGGGGCTTGCGGGAGAGAAGGGGAGAAAATGCTTTCCCCCAGCTGCTGCCTGGAAAGGTAGGGAGGCTTTGTCCCTGCTGCCTCAAAGGCAGCTGACCTCAGTGTGCTCCGCTTAGGTAGGCACAACCTGCCCATCCCTGTGGAGGTTTGCACCCTGGGCTCTCAAAGGGCTCATGGAGTAAGCCTGAGCTTTCAGGAGTAAGACTAAAATATCTCTGTCATCTGTTTAGGCTCTCTGTGGTGCAGCACAGTCAGGATTTCTTTTGAATGCAGAGGAGAGTGTAACCAACATCTGTGTGCAGGATATGTGGAAAAAAACTCTGCAGCAGTTCTCTCCTTGAAACTTGCTTTTCTCTGTATCCTATTGACAGAGAGACTTGTGTGCCAAAGGGTACGATGGAGACAGGGTTTTTTGAAACAGAGCTGTAGGAGCATCACAGAACCCTGCTTGTCAGTGACAAGGGGGCTCTTAGCCTCCCATCCTGCATAAGGCAGCAATGATCCTGAGCAAAAGATACTGTCTTGCTTTTAATTCCTTTTTTTTTTTCCAGCTGAAACTTCAGTGTAAAAAAACATTTCATGTTTGTCTGTGTTTTCAGAGACATTTGCAGTTTTCAATGAAACCCCCCAAACAAAAAGATAGATGGTTGTCAAACACATTTTTATCAGACTTGGGAGGTTGCCATGCATACATCTTGCTTTGCACAGTTTCTGGGTTTGCCTGTTTTTAAACAAAAGAGGAGAAAAAAAAGGAAACTATCAGATAATGTTATATATATAAAATATATATGTATTTCAACTCAATTTCAGTGGAAGTTTTTAACTAGCTCTAGTTAGACTAGGTTAATCAGCTTTTGTTTGAATTACCCTGAAATTCTATTTAGGTACTGGGATAACTATAGCTTGCTGAAGAAAATTTAGTACTGTTTTTCGCTGAGTACACTGAACAGTCCTTTGGCTGAGTGGTTCATGAACTGCCTGAAAGGAAAGGTCTGGTACATAGTGAGATTAAAGTCAGAAAAAAAACAAGGAAGGAATAACAAAATTGAGTTTGTCAGTAGGTGTGTAATTTCCATCCAGCATGGCAATACAATCTCCCTTTATAGTTGCTCTCTCTCACCCTTCAGTTCTTGTACTTGTTCTTGTGTATCCCAGTTTAGCTGGAATTTCCCACAGAATTTTTCCAGTTTTACACAGTGAGAGAGCTTGTTGAACCCTGCTTTCCTACTGTTGAACACTGTTTCTTGTTTTAATCAGAGTACAACCTTCTTTCCTCTAGTAGTTGTGGAAGATTTTAACCTGGGTTTGTGACTGACACAACTGCTTACAGCAACAGCAGCCAGATGCAATGGCATTTTCTGTCATGAAAACCATGTAAGAACTCCTGAGTCTGTGCTGATGCACATCATAAGGTGTTTCCCAGTTCTTGCTTTGTCAGCACTCACACGGTACTTTCATTTCTACTTCAAACTCCCTTTGTTATGGGCTCCTCCTTGCAAGCTGAGTATATAAGCAGTTTCAAGTCATCAAGTCAGCATGGCATGTTGATATTAATGTAAACCATGTTCATGGTAAGGTTACTGATAAGAAAAACACATCAGTTAATTCTGCATTAGGAATGAATGATGTGCACTTTTGTAAGAATATGAGAACAAGAGAAGTGGCTAGTTACAAGAAAATCTTTCCTCTGGAGGTGTTTTTTTTCTCCTTCTCCCTCTGGGGCCAGCAGTGCACTACACCAAGCTGCCACAAGGGAAGGGAGCTGGGCTACTGGGTGTCCTCACACATCCTACTCCAGCCCTGTTCCAAAAGGCAAACATCATCCGAATCAGACAATTATAAATCCCTGCTCTTCCCCCCAGTAGTCCTTGTGGTCATCACTCTTGAAATCATATCCATTCCTGTTTCTAAAACTATCTTTCAATTATGAGTTTTAATGCAACCAATACTGCTTCTTGCAGAAGACAACACAAAACTTCTGCATAAACATAAAGCTTTACTTAATTTGTCATAAATTCTATTCTAAGCCAGGGAAGGAGAGTTCATTCTCATGAAAATGCATGTCTTTCTCATGTGCTAACACTTTTAACCAGAAGTTTTTGTGGCAATCATCGATCATTGTGGTCTTTGGACCTAAGATGTTGGGCTTTGAAATGACAGAGGAGATGCTGATCCTACACACACAGTCTTCTCTTTCCTGCACCGCCTATTACAAGGAAATTAAATTTAAGCCTTCTGAAAAATATGGTGAGATTATATGGTCTCTCTGTGATAAATATATTACAGACTCAACATGCTGGTTGTAGATACTCTCCTGGTTCTCATAACTTTCAACAGATCCATTGAATTCACACTAAGAGCCATTTTATTTCACAAAACAAATTTGTAAATGGTATGCTTAATGTAAATAGGTAAAAAGCCATTGGTATACTAATGCATAGAAAACTTGACTGATAAATGCATGGATTTCATCCAACCACACTGGCAGTAATAGGAACTGGGTCGAGTGTTGGACTGCAGAATTTTCTTCTCCCTTAAATGTGTTTCCCATGACTATTTTTGCTAAACCTATCTAGCCACCTGGTTGTTTGGTTGAAAGCTTATTTTGAACCTCAAAAAGAGTTTTTAAGAACATCTCTGTCTTATAGAGAAGGGAATTCCAAGCATGTTCAGCAGAACTCATGGTCATTTATGAAAGGAAAAGTTTACTCAAAGTCCATAAAGCAGTCTTTCTGCAAGCAATGTCTCTGATCCTGTCATGAGAGCTATATGTACACACTTGCATATATAGGTCAGCTCACGCAGGGTACTGCTCACATTGTGTCTGGAGACTGGATTGTAAGCCTAAGAAAGTTTAAAACAGCTAAGAAGAATAACAACAAAAAGAGAGCAGGACTGACTTTGGCGCAGGTTGTTAACCAGAGTACGTTCCCAGGTGCTCCAAGCTTGTATGGTCCAGCTTTGAAGTTCAGATTCCTTCTTGCTACTATTACCTGGCTCAGATAGTTTAGCAAAATTTCCTTGTAGTTTCCAGTTGTCCTTCCTAGACCCACATTCAGGTTTTTCAGGCTTTTCCACATGGGTGAGCGTATATCATAAAAAAAATGCTTTGCAAACTAGCTAAGCAGAATAAAAATGCCTTCTATTTCAATTTTGTGATTTTAACCTGATCAGAGGCCAGAATTGGAGGAATATTTCAGAAATGGAAAATAGATTTAAACAAAAGAATATCTTCTTGCACTCCTTCTCATGGCTGAAAATTGAGCTGTGATTAAAACCTTGCTTGCAAGGCTGGAAATGGCATAGTATTTTCAGTCATTTTCAGTCCTAGGCTATGCATGGGTCAAGCTTATACTAAAATTAAGAAAAAACAAATGCACATTCTGTGCAAAGTAGCAGCCAGTGTTCGAAATAGTGTTCAAGAGTGCATAATGAGAATGGGCTGACACTTCCCATGTGAACCACTGAAGTTAAAGAAATGGAACAAAAGGGAAAGAATCTTTTATAAGAAACTGCTTGACACAGTCATAAAACTATTGGAAAGACATATTCTTTGACAAGTCATTTTTCAATACTTTTTAAGAAAAATGCCCAGACAAAGGGGTCTTTTACATTATTTGAATCCAGCAGCTGAAGTGGGTTAGGTGCTACAGGGTTTTGGAAGAAACAGCAGCAGATACATTACCCTAGATCCTACTTAAGTGCAGTTATACGTTTGAATCTTTGATCTTTTAAGTGTTGTGGGATAGAAGCATTCATTGTTTTGGACATAAATCTGTGCTAAAATCAATTTATTATAGCTCTGACCACAGAAAAGAACCTCTTACAAATGACTTTCAACTTATGTCACTCCAGGTAGTCTATGCACTTTTGAGTTAATTAGCATCTCTTTGAAATTAATTGCTTTCCTGTTGCGTGGACTGGAAAGAATATAAATTACGAATAATCTATTTAAAAGTAATTTTAGTGCGAGAATATAACAGGCAGAGAGAGAGAGAGACGTAAACAGAAATGTGTTGGTATGTGTAGTGGTTCTCCTTACCATTCTTAATATATATAAAAAATCATATCTAGCATCTTAGTTCCCAATTATTCTTAATAGGCAATGCTTTCTCCCAAGTCCAACACTCACAGTAGCATGGATTAATTAAGAATAGTAATGAAAGCACAAGAAAATTCTGCAATGGGTCATTCTTGTTATCAGTACTTATAAAAAAGACAGTTTGAAGTTTTAGAAAGAGGGAGGAAGAACTGCTTACTTGTATTTAGAGGTCAATTCCGATGTAAAATTCAGCACCAAGTTATGCGATAAAGAGCTCTGAATAAAGTGTTCTAAAGCAGATACTTACCAGACTTCTGGACCTTGAGGAAATTTTTATCAACTCCAGTAAATTAACAGAAATGCAACACTTCAGAGATTTGGTTTTCTGAATCCAAGTATTGGAATACTAGAAATAAGTAATAGAGAACAGCTGTATTGACTGCTCAGCACAAGTTTCCCTCTGTTCTTTACAGGCTGCCGTATATCTCTAAAGAACACTAGCCCCAAAATCTACCCCCATCCAGCTTTGCAGGTGGCTCAGGACTGCCAGGTGCATATGTGCCTCCTGCTGTGTAAACCTAGAGACCCTTTCCACAGTTGGGTTGGTCTCCTTCTGCAGCACAGAGTTAGTAAGCAATGTTTTGCTGTCCTTGACAGCACCACCTAGCTTGAGCGTTCAGCCTGGTCATACAGAACCCAGACACTTTTTGACCATGCATAAGAAGAAATACTCTTTTTCTCAGTGAACAGTCCTAAGTGGTCGTCTTTGCACCTTGTTTTGATTAAGTTTATATAGGAATGTCCCTGCTGGTGTACCTGTTACACGCACAAGGGTTCTAAGTTTTACAGGTCTGTCTCTGCGTCCTCTCTGAGTCCCTGTGAATACAATCATGTGCATCCTAGAACTGAAGCATGAGGACATCCATTTAATCATGGGTGAAGAAAACAACAGTTTACAGTCAGAGAGTCTGGTTGCACACATACTCTGTTGAAGAAATTGTCTCCAGCAATCTTTTCCTGTTACCCAGCTGCTTTATATTACCCTCCCAGGCCAAAAAAAAAAAAAAACAAGAAAAAAAACCCAAGGAAAAATAAAGTGTTTTTAGTGAGAGACAGTCATTAAAAGAAATACACAAATGTCACTAACAAAATGCTATATATCATTATAAACTGAAAGGTAATAATATCTGAAATTAATTTTGTTTTGAAAACTGCTCATGAATTACCAATGTTAACTTACATTTTAGACTAACTGTGATTTGATACTGTGTGACTGTACAGACTTTAAGGAAAGTGAAGATTAGACTTAGAACTTATCAGGGCTTCCTAACAAATATTTACTGAAAAAGACCTATCTTTTTTAATGAAGCAGGTAGTCATTTTATTAAGAATGACTCTTTTTTTACTTCCTCCTAAAATGCCTGTAAGGCATTGAACGGAATTTCCACATCAGCCTAGCACTGGCTTTTTATAACTATTGAATGCTACCTGTATACGGACTTTTCCTGTAGGAGTTTGTATCTAGTAATTCTCATATAACAGATTCTGTTTCTAATGTCGGTCTTCCTCATAACTTCTTCAAACCAGCATTCAATGAATGGAGCAAGGTCTAATCTGCTGGAGTGAGCTGAAATATAGGACTGAGAAACACGTGGTCTGGCATGAGGTCTGATGTTAGTGTCAAGGTTACCAAAGCCTTGGTACTGGCTACCAAGCCTCGTAAAGCCCATTGGCCATTATCCACTGCTCATATTTAACATGGGTACCAGTGGTATTATCAGGAGCAGTCTGAGGGGTATCAAGAACGTTTACAGAGCCCTGAGAGCAGTGGTAAGGGACTCCAAAGTGCAGGTAATTTTCTCATCAATCCTCTCATTCAAAGGGATGGGGTTTGAAAAGCCTTCAGGACTGGTGCTCCAGCCAGGGTTTTGGCTACTTGGTCAGTGGGACTTATTCTGAGAAATCTGGTCTGCTGGACACTGATAGAGTCCATCTCTCAATGAAAAGGAAAAGCATCCTTGGTCATAGGCTTGCCAGCCTGGTGAAAAGGGCTTTAAACTAAAGTTGCTAGGGCAGACAAACCTCAATCCATCATAGTCCTACTAGTTTGATGCCACTGCATATGTGAAATAAAGAAGTGACTGGTGACAGCCAATGTGGTTTCACTAAGGGTAAATTGTGCATGATTGATTTGGTGGCCTGCTCTGATGGGGCTACAGCACTGATGGATAAGAGAAGAGTAACTGACATCATGTACCTGTACCTGTCCAAAGCATTTGACAGTGTCCCATACAACATTCTTGTCTCAAAATTACGGAGACACGGATTTGATGGATAGACCACTTAGTGTATAAGGAACTGGCTGGATAGTCATACTCTAAGAATTGTGGTCAAATGCTCAATGTTGAAGTGCGATGTCTGTTGTTGTGCAGAGGTTGGTATAGGGACCAGTGTTTTTTAACATCTTTGTCAGAGACACGGACAGAGAGATATGGACAGTGGGATTGAGAGAACCTTCGTCAAATTTTTAGGTGACTTCAAGCTGCCTGGTGTGGTTGACATGCTGAAGGAAAGGGAGGCAATCAAGATGGACTATGAAAGACTTGAGAGGTGGGCCTGTGTGAACCTCATGAAGTCCAACAGGATCAAGTGCAAGGTCCTGCACCTGGGTTAAGTACAAATATAGGACAGGTGGAGAATGGATTGAGTAGCCCTGAAGAGATGACCTGGTGGCACTGGTGGATGAGAAGCTCAACATGAGCTAGCAATGTGCACTTGCAGCCCAGAAAGCCAAATCCTGGGCTGCATCAAAGAAGTGTCACTAACAGGTTGAAGGAGGTGATTTGCCCCTTCTACTCTGCTCTTGTGAGACCTCACTTGGTGGGCTGTATTCAATTCTGCAGTCCTCAGCACAGGAAGGACCTGGATCTGTTGGAGTGAGACCAGAGGACAGCCATGAAGATGATCAGAGGACTGGAGAACCTTCGCTATGAGGCTGAGAAATCTTGCTTTGCTCAGCCTAGAGAAGAGAAGGCTCCAGGGAGACCTAAGACCAGCCTTCTGGTACCTAAAGCTGTCCTGCAGGAAAGCGGAGGAGGGCCTCTTTGTCAGGGAGTGCAGGGACGGGATGAGGGGTAATGGTTTTAAGCTGAAAGAGGGAAGATTGAGATGAGATATTAGGAAATGTTTTCTGTGAGGCTGGTGAGGCACTGGCACATGTTGCCAGTTGTGGATGCCCCATCCCTGGAGGTGTTCAAGGCCGGGTTGGATGGGGCTTCAAGCAACCTGATCTAATGGAAGGTATCCTTGGTCATGGCAGGGTGGTTAGAACTGAAAGATCTTTGAGGCCCCTTCTGATCCAGACCATTCTATGATTCCATGATCTGTGATTCTATATTCTGGTACTAAAAATGTATTCACTGAACATACATCTAAGACAAGACTCATATCTAAGCTGCTCAGTGTATTACATGTGTCTTTGCTGAAGGAGAACATTGCACTCAAAAAGGGAGGCTTGTAGAGACACTGCATAAGTCAGTTCATGAGTTTTGTCTGGCAAGATAATTATTGCTTGAATCTTATGCTAGTGAGATCTGGTCTCATAATCTGTATGAAGGTAGCATATTCTGTTTAGTCTTGCTTGGCTGTCTGTGTTTCCCTAAAGGTATGCAAAATTAAAGGAAGTCTGAAGTGCCTATTTGCTCAGAACAAAAGATACTTCAGCTCTGTCAGCTCTGTCAACAAAGTCAGGGAAGTGAAATTAAGCAGTCAAAGAAAAAAAAAATAATCATGCAATAATTCAGTCTAGAGCTTTGTAAACAACCTCTTAAATCTATGATTCATGTACCTCATTCAACTATGACTGTTCGCACTATGCTGACACACTTCTGTAATACTAAATAAATTAGTAGTACATTTGGCATTTGTAAGTTTCCTTCCTCATGCTGATTCTAACGTATCCCCTCAAAACCCAACTTCTTTCAGGATTCCTTGCCCAAACACTTAACCTATTGCATTTTATTGCCTGTCATGAGATTTCCTACATTGAAAGGAAAAAAAAATATATGTAGACAGAACTTAAACTAAGTGAGTTATTTAATAAACAGATGTCAAATGGAAATGCATAATTTATTTTAAATGTGTATAATGGAGCTTTAAGGCCACAATGTTCTTAAGTCAAAAAAGATTCTTCCATATATCTTTTAAGTCACTAATCTGCTGCTCTTCAGACTAGCAGCAGAGTGGAAATAACACATTGTTCTGTGAAGACTGATAATGCTATGCCTCCTCAGGTTTTACTGGGTTGTCTTCAGTTAAGATGGTTAGTTGAACTTGAGCTAGCTGCTGAACATACACGGCCTTTTATTACCCACACCAAGTAGTATTTTCATTTCCCATTCTCCTCTGCATCTCACTTTGGAAGCAGTGATGAGAAGGACCTGCTGTGTGTTTTACCATGACAGAGACCGATAAAGTGGACTGTAGAACACCAAGAGAGGCAGACAAGTTAATTCCTTAAGTATTAACGATTATCTTCAAGACCTCATGGACAAAAAAAAGAGTCAAGTGTTATAATTATGTAAGAGAGGGGAAACAGGAATTAGAGGGTACAGACTAGCCCAAATTCATTACATGAACAGCCACTGACATAGATACTTAACTTTTAAGTTTTATATGGTTATATCACAGTAGCTGGTCAAAATACTGTCAGTCTGAATTAAAGTTTATACTATCATGAACTACTGTTCAATGATTTCATAAATTAGGGTCAGGCATGAAAATGAGTAAAAATTGCACAGACAAAAGATGTCAAAAGTTTGCAATATCTTCAGTGGATGTCAAACTAAAATTTAGCCAGTAATCAATTACTGTAGCAACAAAGGCAAAGTCTGATGTAGAATGATGCAGTTAAACTCCAGATAAATGACAAGTTCAAACCCTCTTGATTTAGTGTGCTTATCCAAAGTGTCATCAGCCCTTTATAATCCAGAGGCACAATTTCTTATGATGATCAGAATATTTAGCTTTTTGAACAAAGGAACAACTAAAAGTGACTTGATTATATTAGGTTAGATTAGATAAAATTAGATTAGATTAGATTAGATTAGATTAGATTAGATTAGATTAGATTAGATTAGATGGCTCAGAAAAATAAATAGCTTAAACCAAATTTCCTCCACCCCCACCATGGATTAGATTCTTGATGTGGTGGCTTTAGAAAGATCAGGAACTTTCTGAGAGGCACAAGAGGTCTTTTTCAGCCCCTTGGTCCATGGGAAGTCTTGCTTTATATATCTTCTGAGGCCTGGTAGTGATTCTATGAATTCCCACCTCTCTGGGCATAATCTAGAGGCCATTGTCTTTCTTCTGCTTGCACTTGAACAGGGTCACTATTTTCCATCTGTTAGAAGAAAGTGTTTTATTCAAGGACATGTAATAGTATATTAATTCTCTCTGAAGCAACAGTTGACATTTCTTGCAAGTCCATTGTCACAGATGACAAATTAGCTTAAACTAGCTGCTGCTCTGAATCAGATAGTAATTATCTGTTTGGGTTTACAACAAACTTCTCTGATGTCAGATGAGCAGTAAGCAGTAAGTGTGTATTTATACTTATTTATCCAAGTTTGTCACCCTCTTTTCTGTTGTGCCCAGTCTCTGATAACTGAATGAAGATATGTGTTAGGGTTTCCCTTTGGTGTGTTTCATCATTTTGAAAGTGGCACCAATTACATGTGAGGAGACTTGTGCTTCTCTCTGCAGCAAGTGAAACAACCTAGAGAAATGCAGTGCTGCTTGGTGGGCATATCTATTAGACGACCCCTGAGGAGCACAGCAGGAGAGTGCCTGCATGTGATCATTCTCCAGAGTGTTAAGGAAAATCTTCATTTGCCTCAGGCTCAGGCCAAAGCTATCAGGTAGGGTAAAATTGGGAAATAAGATTCTTCTCTTCAAGTCAGAAGGCAAAAGAATGTCAAAGTGCTCCATCTCGCTTCTAACAAAACTCGAGCACAAAAGATCTTTTTGTGCCACCACAGAGACTATCAAAAAATCAAATGATTTCACAGGTAGTCTTTGAAGAACAGAACTCTAAAAATACTTTTTTAAAGGTATGATCCAAAATTATATCAAGTATTATTTTTTGTATGCTCTTATTTGATTAAGCTCCAACTCTTCATAGATAAGAGCTACTAGTGGCATCCCGAAGACAAGACACAGCTGTGAGACAGATTCTAAAAGAAAGTGCCACACTTTCACCAATAAATGGTGACATGACCACTAAAAATAGCAATAATTTCCATTATTCATACATTAGCTTGTGCAGAGCCTCTCCCTCCTTTCATCATGGCAACACAACAAGTGGGGATTCTGAGTTCCTAACTGCAGAGACCAGTCCCAGCTCTCATTAGAGAATACCCTGGAGATGTTTCCATTTGCATTCTTCATGACAGAAAAGGATTTGGCAGAGGTCAGACACGGTATGTGCAAACACATTCTTCCAGGAAAGTCAGACAGTCAAGAAACACCCACATGAAAGGTGAGCAAGTGTTGGTGGGAGTTGGAAGAGACTGGTAGACAACTGAAAACACAAAGAAGAAGTTGAAGATATGCCTCCCTGTATTGCTTGAACAGACAGCACCTCAGGCTGCTTTGAATAGTTTTTTGAGATGTATTTGGACACCTGATCACCGAGGCAGCAGCTCTGTGCCTCTCACATGGAGCTCTGTGTCACTCACATGGAACGGTATGTGCTCTTTCCTCTGCAGCACATGGGGCTACAATGCAGGGAAAGAGTGAGAGAAGGGCAAAGGGGGGGGGGGGGGACATGAGCTTGGGAAGTATCCTCAAAACAAATAACTAACCTTCCTTCCTGATTTTAATCTGTGCCTGTGGGAAAGGTTGTGGGACAGAGGTAATGGTCATTCAGAAATGAGACAGCAAGACAGGCTGCACTGGCTGGGATGTAAGGAGAGTATAGCAGGTGTGCAGGACCTGTAAATGTGTGAAACAGCCACAGATGTCCACATCCATGTGACTGGCAGCAAGGGATGCTATGCTGCCCAGTTGTACTGCAGGCAAGTAGCTGCTAGGTAAATTTGTGTTGCCTGGCAACCCTCAATCCAAACATCATCCAACTTCCTCAGAGAAGGTGCACAGGCAAGCACGATTGGTTCTGGACCACATCAGGGCTGATCCAGCCCATCAGGGCAAACACAGCTTACAGCAATGCAGGGAAGCACGTAGCCTGGGCTAAGTGAGACAAGCACTCTCCCAGAGGAGTCATTCCACCTGACCAATGCAATGTTGCTGGTGAGGCAACTCAGCTCTTCACATCCCATAGGGTGTCTGAAGGTGAGTGATGTCAAGTACAGCACTGTCACACAGGTGGGATGCATGCTAGCAGACATCAACATCAGCAAGGATGATTGCTCTCACTCTGAGGCATCCACACTGCCTCGAGGAACATGAGGCATCGTGTAAAGAAAGCCCAGGTCCTAGTCTGACCTGCTTCTCCAAGTGATCCATTGATCAGACATTGACAGTGGTCAGGAAAATCTGCCTTGAAGATATTTAGGCAGGGATGCACAGGCTGGGTTGCTCTTACACGACAACATAGATACAGCTTGTGAGTACTTCTCATACTCCATGGCTATTGTTTTTAAGCAAGATTAAGATGGAAATTTTCTTGAGATCTTACTCTCACTTCAGCATTCATGCAGACACAGTTCAGAATTTGTCTCTTTATGTGTATCTGTATAAGTCCATAGCAACGAATTATTCATAAAAGTAAGATGTACTTTCAAAGAAAGAATTAAAATCGATAATGGTCCTATTATCTCTCTTACAGTCATCCAGGAATGGAATTTACAATGTGGCACCTTTTCTTCCTGAACTATCACTTCTTCATCAACTTCCCTTCTCGTCTTTGCTAGAATCAAGACTAACTCCCACCTGTTGCAGCCTAAAATATAAATATTTCTAGTGCTTCATGCGCTTTGTCCAACTTCAAGTGAAACAAGAATCTGTCTTGAGAAAGAGATGTACATTTTATTCAATGCAGTTTTCAACAATTTATTTCTATTTGTTTCTTTGTATAGTGTTAAATGAAGGCTAACCAGAGCAAAGGCCAAGCCTATGAAAATCATTCAAATCTTTCTACTCAGAAATCACCTTCACACTTAAGCTGCTGCACAGCATTATTCTTACCTTCTTGCACAAATAGCAAGATTTACCAAAATGCAGAAGACAATCTGTAGTCTGAAAATTTATGGGATTATTGACGTGCTGCAATTTAAACACCAGTGAGTGTTAGCAGGTCTTAGACTGTTGGATCTTTGGAGCTAACATCATGTATTTGTTTTGTGGAGAAACAAGTTTTAAGTAAGGACAGCAGGGAGCTCTGAGGAGGTATTTAAATGAAAGTAAAATTGTAATGGATGAAATTGTGGAGCTACCTTAGGCTTTGATCATGACAAATTTAATCCCATGATCTTCAGTGGTATTTTAGAATAAGCATTGTACAGGTTGCCTCAATAACAATAACAATGGGTAATATTAAGATGTGATAAATAGTCTTCTTACTTTTGCCTGCACCCAGTAGATTTATTCCTCATGACATTGACAAGATTACTCTTGTGCCTATGTGTTCACTATTTCATAAGACTGATATTCTGGCTTGTAATATGAAAAAGTTTTAATTCTATTCACTATATCAAACAGACACTCAAGAAATGGGAACTAAAGTCACTGCAGTATTAAAACGAGAACTTTTTTTTTAATTAAGAAGAAATCTTTGATAAGGCGAAAAGCCACTAGCTTGTGACATTTCAGTTTAAATTATGTCTCTAATAGGAAGTCTGAAGCTTTTAACTTGTGGGAGTTCAGTTTCTGTGTTTCCTTTATATTTTATTACCACCTTCTGCATGTAATACATTCCAAATATTGACACCTCCCTTTTCCTAAAGATAGTATGGGGAACAAGGACAGCTGAGAAGAAACATCATCTGTAAGATACTCAGTCCTGGGTCCAGAGTACCCTGCCAAGTTTTGTTCACAAGTTTCTCGTTTCTCCTGGTTGTCACATTTGCAAATAGATGAAATTTTCAAACTCATTTTTTCCAGAAGTGCACTGATTTTTGTCATTCTTTTCAAGATAAGGGTTTCTAAGGTCCAGGGGAATACTTTCTTCTCTTCTCTACCTGGAGTAGAAAAGTCTAAAGCAATCTAAAAAATGCAAAATTATCTCCCATTAAAGTATTTGAAATAGTTTTCTTGCTCAATGCAGATGAGGTGAGATAAGGATATAGGGCACGTGAGAAAGAGTTCATTTGTTTTGTGTTGTACCAAATTAGAATATAAGTTCTTTGAGACATGGACTGTTTTTACTTAACATTACAATAATCTGGGCCATCAAAATGAAGATAAATGAGAAGGAATTATGTGACAGTTATAAACAAGTTAAAAGATGCTTTGCCTTCCATCATTAAACACAGACCAAAGCCTCCAGGCCTCTTCATTTTCAGACATCCAGGGCTCCTGTGTTCAAGTAAGAAAGGAAATCTGGCAGCCTTTCTTGAGGATCTTGCTATAGACTGCCTGTTATCTTCAGTGTCATCTTCTGAGAAGTCCAAAACGGGAGCTATCCACTGAAACTTGGTGAAGACTTGGTGAAAACAGGGGTCTAGCAGTACCCTTAGGGTGTCTGAAAATCTAACTTTTTGACCGTCTGACAGCTACAGGCTCACTCAAAATCACATAGGTCCAGAACTGACCATCCAGCAAAGGAGAAACGGAAGAACTAGCAAAATGGTTTTTTACCTGTATTCATTGCTGCAGAACCTAGAATGTAAAAGTACTCTTACCACAACCCACAACTGATGAGAGAAGCAAAGCATCTTCCTTACTGTTTCCCTGTTTGAAGAACATATAACAGATGCCCTTCCTTTGTTAACAAGGAAGCCTCAGTTCTCCTTGACCCTTTGAAAACACACAGTCTTTCTCACTACATCCTCTAAGTTCTGGGACCTTCCACTTCTGCAGGACCATAGAAGGTCACTTGCTGAATCAGACGCTGTCCTTGAGAGGGATAAGAGTTCTCTAAATAGTTCTGCAAAATCTACAGGAGTATATTTTTCGTCATTAGTGGAAATACTTTTTGGAAAGAAATGTGCCAATTCTTCTGCCTTCTTTTAGATTTCAAATAATGTTCAAAACTGCAAAACCAGAGACGTTCCGCTACATATACTAGATAAACAAACCCTGACTTTCATAGAAGCTTTTTTGTGGGAGTAAAATTGATGTTAACAATAGAGTACATGCTGGATAAGGCTAGATGGAAATACAGTAACAATCATTTAAAAGGAATCTTACCGAGAAATAAATTCTTCAAAGACAGGCTGCAAACATTGTAGCCATGTGAAAGTAATATATCTATATATCATCATTCTTTGCATCCGTTAGAGTGGAAACCAAGTCTTGACATTGTTTGACATGCACATAAGTTGTATTTTTACATGAATTTTATATAGTGACTTAAAATTGTCATCTCACATACTAATTTCCATTTTCTGAAGTAATTTTTTATTTCAGTATCACCGTATGTGTTTTGCCTTTATACACTGCATTCTCTTAATATTTTCCTTTAATTTTGTTTCCTTTGATACCCTAACAGCTGAGTTTAAGAAAGTGTTGCTTTTATTTTTTATCACCAGAGGCAAGGAAATCAGCCCCTTGATGGAAGGCATACTACATGTAGCGTATAGGTATTACAGAGCATTTCCCTTCACTGTGATTAGAAAAAATTAAAACAGGCATCATAATTTTCAGTCACTTTACTTTCTTTTCTCCGCACACTGCATTTGCAGAATGACAGCCATGGAAATGTAAGTTCTGAAAAACAGCTCAAGCCTTACTCTTGACTTTGTTGTCAGAGGACAGCAGCATTAATGAACTTTCTTTTCCACACATGATTTTAGACCATGCTGTAGAGGACTAACGCACTAGTTAACCTTCTGTCCTTTTAGTCTATTCCCCACTGCAGCTACAGCTGTTACCTCTGAAACATCCTAGGGTTCACTGCATTTAGTATTTACAGGCTAGGTCATGAGTAACGTTGGGGGCTGGAGGGGCCAGAAAGAAGCCTGTGTTTGTTCCCACCTTCAGGAAGCAATAATCTGTACAGAGAAGCATCTAGGAGCTGTTTGAGTGAGATTAATTTGCTGCAAGATGCATGGAGAAGATAGGAAGTAGTAGTAGGCATCTCCAGTACACTGCAGAGAAAAGGAAACAGGCTCTCCCCCACAGGACTCCTGGAGAAATGTATTTACCTGTTGTTTCAAAGAGACAAACCCACTCCCTGTTGTAAATAATGGCTTTGTAAATTCCATCCTCTGTTTACAGCAGGAAGGATTTTTATAGAGCTACTCCCCAAAGATGCAATGAGAATTTGTCTTTGCGATCAGGGTCTCATGGCCTCTGAAAATCCACAGTCCATTTTTCCAGCCATGAAGAGAAACATATTCAGTGATGAAAGGTTGCTAACTGGGAAATGATAGGGGCACTCACACTATTTACTTCTAGGCACCTAAGTAGGTGTTTGTGTTCGTAGGTTTGTCTCTCTGGTATCTTACAGAGTAAAAGAAAATTGTTCCCCTAGAAAATGATTTAGGGCAGAAATCTGCTCCTGGTCCTCTGAATCTCCTTAAATAAACCTGTCTCCACAAACCACAGAAAGACCTTAAGGAAACTAGGCTCCTAATACGAGCACTATGGATACTTCCTGGAAAATACTCTGTTATTTAATATGCATACTCCACAGATAACTAACTAGACAGAAAATGGCGTGCTTGTTAGCTGAAAGCAAATAAATTGGAGAATACTGGGAAAATACAGGAAATGTTAATTTAGTGGGGCCCTGTATCAAAGGTCAAGATAACTTAAATCTAGGACCGTGTGTGGCCCCTTGTCATTTCCAAGGGGAACATAAAATGCTGAAGAACTCAGGGCCAGGGATGCTCTGTAATTAGGAGTGGACGTTCTTTTTTTTTATCTGTCCTTCATTTTGCACCTGGACCTCGGTTTTCCAGGTTAAGGACTGGTATTGACATCCCTTTTAACAAATGCATGCAATTGTGCTTTGGAGATTTGGGGTGTCTTGTGTCTTAAGTGCAAGCAAACATCATATTTTGCTTTCACAAACAAAAATAAATAGAGAATAAGAAAGATATGGTTGCTCCTACTATCCTTGTTATACCTATAGTGTATACTGTGATCTATGTGGACAAGTACATCAATGGGTCCTTCTGCAACAGATTAGTGTAAACCAGGCTCTCTGAAGATATTGCCCCACTCCTGTAAAACTAAATCTTCTAAATAGCCCTATAAATGTCATGTGTTTATGCTCTAAATTTGTCACATCTTTAAAAACAGTGACCTTATCTGGGGTCTTCTCTCTTCTGCTTGTTCATCCAACTGCAACTTCCATCTGGCACTTTACTAGACCTTGAGATGTGTAGTTGTGCTTTGTGTGGAAAGCTGTATGAACATCAGGAAGGATTTGGGCATGCAGCAGTGAAGAGGAGGTGTTTAAAAACATTATAGAAAGGCTGCATGGCAAACTGTAGCATTTAGTTATAAAACTAAAGACAGAACTTCCTAAGACTGACAGGAGAAGACATTAGAAAGCTGGCAATTACCTAACACTCTAAACTGTTAAAACTAAAATATCAGTTGATCATTTCCTCTCCATTTCTTACTCATAGTAGAGTCTGAATCCTTATTGCTATATGACTTTCTTATGTCTTATTTTCTATAACATTATATTAAGAAAAACTCTTCCAGTCTTTGGGCCTCTTGACCA
Organism: Cuculus canorus; assembly: GCF_017976375.1. Taxonomy (NCBI): domain Eukaryota; kingdom Metazoa; phylum Chordata; class Aves; order Cuculiformes; family Cuculidae; genus Cuculus; species Cuculus canorus. The sequence goes on from NC_071441.1 coordinate 48,445,937, forward strand.
AAACCAGAAGGGACCTCTCCTTTCAGAATGTTTTACTTTGTTTTGACAACACTGGAGGGCTCTTTCAGCACTTTAGAATAATTCTGGCACATTACAAGGGCACACACTGTACTTCATTAACAGGGACACTGCAAAAATATGAAACATTTTAGAGAAAACTGCAGAATATTTAGTGTCATTTCTTCCTGAGATTATGCAAAGCAGATAATGTGCAAAGTATCCATTGTTTTCTTATGCAGCAATAAGTAAACACTTTAAATTAAGAATCATAACCAATCTTCAGGAAATCTCATCACAAATTTTACACCAAAACAGAAAACATCCCATATCCAACACATCTTTAGATCCTCAGTGTTTTCTTTTATTCTTTTCCATTTCTAAGACCTATTTGTTGGGAATCCTACTGATTTGGTGGGAAGGATTGGGAACAGGTGCTCAGCTGGATAATCACTCAGGAAGACATGTAAGCAAACAAACAGAGCAGTGACAATTGATAGAGTCCTTGTAACTTATAGGAGCAAAGGCAGATGAGGGCAATAATGCTCCTGCTGCACCACTGTCTAGCCCTGAGTCTTTCTAGCTGTTTGAAATATCTACATGTTTTTTCACTGTTTTTTTTATGTCCTAAATTAACACTGCTGTATGCCTTGATTTACCTGACTGTAAAATGCATTCTTTAAAAAAATATCCTCAGTTATTTAGATCAAAGGCCACAGTGATTATAGTAACAAATACCAATTAACTTCAGTGACCACAGTATTATCCAGACAGACCTCTAGAGCTATCACTGTTATGGTTCACTGACTGGATTATTTTCCCTCTAGAGAAAGGGAACTTCATCTTACTAGATTTGAAGAACACGGTGTGAAAACTTCGTATTTGCTTATTGCCAGGCAGTGTTATCATTCCCAGAATGGCAATAAGAGCATGAAAAAGAGGAGGATCCGTTTTCAAAATGGAAAAAAAACCAAACAAGTGAAGCTACATTTGAAAATTATTTGTGCACTGAAAATTACTATTCCTTTAGTAAAGTGTTTTTTTCACAGCAGAGAAAGTGATGCTGAGGTCTAATAAAATTATTAAAATAAAAAAAATCATGCTCTTAAATTTTCCTCTAAATGATGGTGATATGAATTTTATGCAATCCCTTTAATTTCAATAACACTGATTTAATGAGTTAATCTATATTTACACCAATGTAACTGAAAGTACAGTTTAGGCCACAACACAACAAAGGACTTCCTGGTACACAGCACACAGGTGTAGAGTGGGAATATCCCACCCTGTGAAAAAGAGCACGTGCAGTGACCTGAGTTCTGGTAAAGGAAAGAAGCAAGAGGAAAGCCTAGCCAGCAGTGATAGCCTTGGAGTGAGATTTTGGAGATGAATGCTTTCTGCAGAAATGCTTCTCTATCTCTACCTCATTTCTTTGTGTGTGTTGTAAAACAAGCATTCCCTTTCTCTTTATCTGTTTATATCTCGGGCTAGATTTTGAGACCAAATCTTAATCAATAGTGATTCACCAAACAGATAAAAGTATGTAGCTCCTGAGGTGTGACAGGATAGCTTAATGAGAGAAGGGATGCAATCAGTTGCTGGATGGAGAACGCAGGGACTATCATAGTATCTAGCACAACAGAGACTTGAACTCACCTGACATACTCCATGACATATGAACACAAATAATAAGTTGTTAGAGGAGAAGTTTAAAGGAGAAGACAGAAACAAGAATTCTGAGCAGAGGTGAAAACAATCAAATCAGATATCAAAATTCAAATAGAGAAGAACTGGAGTCTTCAGCTTCTCAGGTTATGACCCTGTATTGAGCTGTTACCTTGTTATGAATATTCATACCAACCAAGTGACAAGGAATGATGTATGATGTAAGGGAGGCAAAGGAGTATATTTAATTATGCCTAGAAAGGAAGAGCTTCAGGAGCTTAAAAAAACACCAGCAAGGCTCTGAAGTCAACCTGCAACTCCTTCAGCAAATAACATAATGTCACTGACACCTCTAGAGAACATCTTATCCTACCCTGTACTCAGAGGATCAAGGTTACCCAAAGTGAAGTCCAGTTGGGTTTTTTAGTTTCTCTAAGGATGAAGAATATACAACCTATCTGGGTAACATGCTCCAGTACTTAATCAAACTCAGATTTTGGAAAATGAACTGTGTCATGCATATGAATAGGCTAATATATGTGGATATTGAAAAACAGGAGCCCAGCATGCAGGCTAATAGTAATTGCTTTTCTTAATTTTCTCTTTCTTGTACATTTCTAACTCTCTAACTCCCATATGAGTTGGTGAGCTATTATTTAGAGGCTGCCTATTAGATATAAAGCTTTACAAGCTCATTGTTGATAATGTCAATGTCACGAAGAAAATTCAGGCCAGTTACAATATGTAGTACAAAGCTATCTAAAATTGTAAGTGTGGGCGTTTCAAGCGTGGGTCTTGTCTCATTTGAAATTGAAATATGTTTGCAGTACTTGAATGTGGGAAGATTAATTAGCACCTCTGTTTCAAATAAGAAGGAGTAGAAAACCATCACAAGGAAAAGAGGAAGTGACACTGTCAAAAGCTAGAGAGAGAGGGTTTTCAGCTGGAAAATAGTGCAGTAAAGAAACAAAAGCATCCATTTCTCTAATCTGAAGACATGGAAAATGGTATTTGATGCTGACTGAATTTTTCAAAACAATCCCATGGCCACATTTTTCTTAATTGCCAAGTAGCAACAAGATAAGATATTGAGTTCAATCTCAGGAAGCTACTAACTTAATCATATTTCAAGACATCTGCTTTCCCAAATTCCAGTCTCAATTCCTCCAAGCAGGTAAAATTAATGAAGTTAGAAGGTAAACAAACAAAAAAGCCCCCATGCATATTATGGCACATTTCGCTCTGATGTATTTCAGGCTGGAATACATTTAGCAGTCCTAGGTGCCATCTGAAAGTAGCTCTCTGTTGCAGTTTATGAAACAGAAGCTGCCGTTTCCTTGTTTCATCTTTTTTCTATGATCCTTTACTGGTTGGGAACAGTTCCCTTTGATATGTCATATAAGATCATTCACAGATGCTTCTTTTATTCTTTATAAAAGCAGTCTCAAGGCACTGGTAGTCGGTTCCGCCCTTCATTTACTATCAAAGGTTCTTTATATAATTTACTAAAATGACACTGAAAAGCAGCCTTCTTTTAGCGGAACGACTTTGTTAATGGGGTTTGGAGATTGCAAGGTAGGTAACTATATCATGTCTTACAGTAACAAGATGAAAGGGATATATTCAAGCCCTTGAAATCCCTGCTATCCCACAAGTGAATCTTTGTCTTGTTCCAGGGAGCTCAGTAACAATTGCCAATCTGACATTCATTTACAAAAAGGGCCAGAAGGATTATCTGAGGAGCTACAGGCCTGTCAGCCTGGCCTCAGCACCAGGGAATATCATGGAACGGTTCACCTTGAATATGCTCACCAGGCATGTGCAGAACAATCACAGGATCAGGCCAAGCCAGCATGGGTCATGAAAGGTAGGTCTTTCTTGACCAACCTGACCTGCTGCGACCAGGTGACTCACCTAGTGGGTGAGGGAAACATTGTGGATGTTATTTTTCTCAACTTTAGTAACGCATTTGACGCTATCTCCCACAGCACTCTCCTAGAGAAGGTGGGGGCTCATGGTTTAGACAGGTACTTTTCACCAGGTAAAAAACATGGCCAGAAGGCCAAGCACAAACAGTTGTGATGAATGGAGTTAAATCCAGTTGGCGGCTGGTGTTCTCCAGGGCTCTGTTGGGGCTAGTCTTTTTTTTAATATCTTTATTAATGGTCTGCACGAAGGGATTGGGTGGCAGTAAGTTTGCATATGACATCAAACGGGCAGGAGCGTTGGTTTGCTTGAGGACAGGAAGTCTCTGCAGAGGGATCTGGACAGTCTAGATTGATGGGCTGAGGTCAATTGTATGAAGTTTAACAAGGCCAAGTGCTGCATCCTGCACTTTGGTCACAACAACCCTGTGCCACACTACAGGCTTGAGGAAGAGTGACTGGGAAGCTGCCCAGTAGAAAAGGACCTAGAGGTGCTGGTCGACAGCTGGCTGAACATGAGCCAGCAGGTAGTCAGGAAAGCTGGCAGCATGTTGGCTTATATTAAAATTATAGTGGCCAGCAGGCCTAGGGAAATGATTGTGCCCCTATACTTGGCCCTGGTACGGCTGTACCTCAAATACTGTGTTCAGTTTTGGGTCCCTCCCTACAAGGATATTGAGTTGCTGAAGCATGTCAACCAAATTCCTTTTAAACGAAGTTCACATAAACCTTGACTCTTGCTACATAAATGAATTAACTCAGAAATTTACATAACGTGAAAATTCTCAACATTTCTCAACAAATTCTCTCATTTTAGAGTAAATATTTCACCTTTCACTTTAATCCATTGAGAAATCAGTGAAATAATATATTGTGTATTTATTGAATAGACTCCCTGAATTTGCTGCTGTGGGGTTTTTTTTCGGTTAATATAAGTCCTGCAGGGGTAGTTTAGCTTAGTCAAAGTCAAGCTGCCTTGTATCATCCTTTCACATCTTGAACAACCATAACAATTCCTGAAACTGAATCTGTTTTGTAGTATATTGATAGTGTTGATGTTGAACAAAGCAAATAAAGTCAGTTTCATTTACCTATATTCAGATTAATCTGCAAAGCACAAAGTAATGGAAAAGTAATTTTGGCTATCAAATTGAGCAAATATGACAGCATTTGTCAGGGGGAAGCTTGTGCCAGGCACATACATTAACTTACCACAGCAACGAGCTGTAACATTTTGTACTAGCTCTGTTTTCTTCACAGGAGTGCCTTTCTTCAAAATTGCTTTGGAAAGAGAGGAGAGTGGAAGAAATTAAAAAAGCTTAAAGACTTGAATTCCTTAGAAAGAAGAAGTATTGAAATGGCAATTTAGGAAGATATACAGTGAAAAGGATCCCTACAATGAGTTCCCTTAGTACAAGTTACCAGTCTGCCGTGATGGGATGTCCCACAGAAGTTGTATGCATTGAAAGTTAGTTACTCACAGAACTAAATTTAAGTACATCTATTGAGATTTCTCTCAGATTTAGCTGGAAGGCATCATCTGTCTAAAAACAGGTATTTAACAAAGCCTGTGGAACAGTCAGCTCAAGTTCCTCAGTTCCTTGTGGGCTCACACATCAATATGCATTCCGATGAACAAGAAATTACTAAATTTACCAGATTTGGGAGCTAAATAGTCATATCAAAAGAATCTGTCAAACCTAGGTGCTAGGAACATAAAGACCAATATGATCTGAGTTGAGATTTGAACTTAGGATGCCAGTATTTGTCAAACCAGAGAGAGATGTATAACCATTGCACAAGAACATTGCATTTCACAAGGTGCAGGCACTGTCTCACAGTTAGGAGTGTACCAGTGCTGAGTAACATTCTTAATCAAGATAAACTAGGGGGAGAGGAAGGCGGGGAAATTATAGGGGCCTTCTAAAATGCTTGTAACTTACTTTGTAGAGAATTTGTAAATGGAAGTGGAGATGATTTTTAAAATTTTTGTTGTATACCACATAGAATGAATGCAAAGGAAATTTTATAGTTCATGCTGGAAAACATAATTTGCCTCTTTTAATTGGTTAGAGTACTGCAACACTACCCTAGAGAGGGTCACACAGGACTTGTTCATTCAAATGATGTGTTTTGTACCACTGAGATTTCCTTTGTCCATGAAGAAGAGGAAGGAACATTTCCACTGCCTAGTATATTTAATTTTTCTGCTGGGTGGCTTTATAACCTGGCAACGGCTCTGTAGAATCTGAAATATCCGTGATTACCATCAGGTACAAGAAAATACTTAGAGTGGAGGAAGACATGAAGTGGGTCCAAAGAAAGTAATGCACTGCAGTCACCAATGTAAACAAACAGCAGTTGGTACATTCCTCACCCATGCTTTTGTTTTCAGTTAATGCTATATGTTCATTGTCTTTTCTGTCTTAGTGGAGGTAAGTTCACAATGGCATTACAGGGGTGAAAAAGTATCCCTCTAATTAGATTTTTATTGTAAGTTAATTAATTGTTTATGGGCTGCTGGTTTTGAGGACAAAAAGGACAAAGCAATGTTTTTCATTAATGGGAGGCATAAAATAATAGCTCTCTTTTCCATCCAGACTTTCCCAAAGACATTGTGCTGAGTGAGAAGGCACGGACTACCAAAGTATGTTAATCAAGTAACAAAAATACTGAGTTGGGATGTTATAAATGAAGAGACATAATATTTACTTTTCTTCAGCAATCCTAGTTGAAAAGAATGTTACATATTCCAGGTCAAAAATGACAGAAAACCTTCAGGAAAGAAGAAAAAGTAATGTGTGGCAGAAAAACAAAGACTTATTAACCTGGAGACAATGGGCATATTAGATCACAAAAGAGTGAAATTCTGGCTGTGGTGTAATCCATAAGGCTTACACTGGGTATTTTTAATGGTTCCAGGACTTCGTCTGATGTATTAATGACAACTGAACTGTAAAAAAAAAAAATGAAATTAATACATAGATTAGTGATAAACTGTAATCCAAACAAGACTCCCTTTTTTCACTCAGATAAATATGAAGGTTCACCATATGAAGGAAACAACATCAGAACTGCAATTATTCTTTTGAAGGCGCAGGCTTTGTAGGTAAAGCTGTACATTTGGAAAATAATCATAACAGGATAGTCTATAAGCCACTAGCTGCAGAGCATACTTGGAAGTAAAAATGTTTCTTGAATATGCATGGTAAAAAACAACTTTGTGAAGATTTCATTTCATGGATTAAGGAACCTGGTACTGTGAAACAACAGTGCACTTGTACCAGCATCACACATTGCGTGGATTGACTCATATGCAGTCCCATCTATTTGGAGGAAAAACACACTGTGCCTGTTCGTGACTTTAAACCAGCAGCTGATATTTCTGAAAACACTCCTAGAGGGATGTCTTTTGAAGGTTTGGAAAACAGGACAGAATTAAAATCTGACTGGAGAAACAGTCCACTACCAAAAAACATAGAGCCTGGAGCAATTCAAATAAAACTACTTTCAGATGTCACTTGCATTGTTGCAAACTCCCATTAAAATAAAGCCTGACCTACTTTTCTTTTGTTTCAAAACTTGTTCCCTTTGACATTTTGTTGCTGTTGTAATTGCTGCTTCTCTCTTGTTCATTCTCTACTCTGGCATTCGTTATTGTAGTGTGCTTTTGCTGTGCTTTCTGCCGCCCAAAAAGGGATCTAGCAGAACGTGCCACATGTCTGAAATGGCCAAGAGCATTACAGTACTCCTGCTTTGCTGGATATGGCAGAGTGTGAGTATATGGATTGAGATGGATGCAAGTTTTCCTTTACCCAGGGGCAATCGCTAGCTTTGACAACAAAATAAGACAAAGGGCATTTGGTTGCATACTTATCTCCAAACTTTTATACCTTGGAAGGCTATTCCCTGGCTTAGCAACTCACGGACATGCTAGTCCAAAGCACACTACGCACACAGCTCAGTCTGTCTGTTGTGCATGTGTTACCATGTGTAATACTGTTAAAACTACATAAAATATTTAAACAAGATGTAACTGCATTAAGAGAACAGACTAACGGAAAAGTGGATTGTTGACAACACCTCTCTGGGTTAATTCACAGTCCCTGAATAGGTTTTCCCTTTCCTTTCTCTGCTTGTCCAAGGGGACTACCAGTATCTACTGTTCCGCAGTCTTTCCCCTGCTGCATGTGTGTGGTAGCAAGACATGCTACCACAGATGAGATTTTTTTTCAGACACATTGTAATATACATACAGGTAAACAAATATTTTTAAGCTTTCTTGAAAGTATTGCTTAGATAGCTAAACAATAGGAAACAGAAGGTGGAGGAAATGGAGTCTCAAACAAAATTTTTCTCTCGAGTCTGTGGTTAGAAAGCAGTACTTATCAGTTCCATAAATAATGACTTTGTATAATCTTACTGGTGGGAAAAGGTCTTACTTGAAAGCTTTGAGGAAAGTGGCAGGAAACTCAGCTTTTCAGAAGGATTCTTCTTATTATTTTGGTTTGCTGCACTGCATACTCTTAAGTGACAATAAATCTTATATATTGCTCCTCACTGTCAGTAGGAGATTACTCACACAGAGATACATTTAGATGATGTTTTTGTCTAGCCAAGCATATGAGGAAAGAGTTGCTTTTTGTGTAAAATCTTAGAAGTAATTTTTTTTCCGCTTTGCTTCCTACTCTTTCCTTGCTTTTGTAACACAAAAGAGGATTGGTGCTCTTTTCTTGCATAAGATACTGACATGGAGGGCACATTTCTCCTTTATTGAACAGGTCACTGTCATTGCACCTGAATCCCAGGCCAGACTTTGCCTCTCCCAGGACGATGATTTGGTTTAGTGGGGGGGAATTCTCTATCAGGATTGGGCAGTGAATGTGGAGATTCAACACTTTCCCTTTGCCAGCCACCCAGCTTCATACCTGTCCCAGTATCATTATTCAGCGAAGCCCAGGTTTAACAAAAGTCCATACTGGAAAAGAAGATATTTGCTCTACTCAAGCAAGAGGAAAAACTGCCCCTTCATTTGCTCTGTAGAGGCAATTATAATTCAAATAATTCACAACTAAATAACAGAGAGGATAAGGCTCACTGTATCTGCACCACCATGACTGTGGCTGTATTAATAGAAATGCAGAAAAGTAACCATAGAGAAATACAGAAATGATTAAAAAAAACCTTCTCAAATATATCTTTACTGCCTTCACTGTCCCATTACAGTCTCTGTGATGATAAATTGTCCTGCCAGAAAGACGATCAAAGTCAAACCTTATTTAAGTACATCTTTTACCTGCAGAAAGCTAAAATATTCAAATATATCTCTCTTTAGGAGATTTCCAATCCAAAATATCCATTCATTCCTCACGAGGCTTCCACATGAATATATCTCTGACTCACATAAGGGTCAGTATGTAGTTCCATGTCCAGGGATCTACCAAAATTGATTTTACCTTTCGTTAAGTATTATCTTAATACCATGGAGAATAATATAATAATGAGACTAATTTTATACACAGGAGAAAGTAAATATTCACATGTCAAATCCAAATAGAAGTAAAATAATTAAAGAGGTATGCAACAGAGGAGGAAGACAATTAAACCTTGACTAGAAGAAGGAATTCTTCTATAGTCATAACTTTTAGTCTGAGAAGCCAACAAATTCAATATTAAGATTCTATCCCTACTGCTAAGTAGTGCACCTACCCTCTTTTGCACAGCAGCTACAGTTTCTAGGTGCAACTGAAAGGAGATGTGAAAAAAAATCAACAAAATATTTCACAAGGCTACAGGCATCTTCTTATGCTGTCCAGTAAAAGCACAAATTAGAAGTTTTCGCTTAGTCTTATACATGGCAAAATCTTCAGATTAGACTTGACTGCAGATTATAATTCCTAACACCTAATTTGAGACTGACACACTTCAGAGAATTTTGGGGCATTTCACAATGACAAGAAAAGTTACTAATCACCATTGTGAGGCTGAAAACTTTGGTGTCTCCATTTTCACCTACAGTAAAATAGTATCCCAACCAAGGATTCCAAGAACAGCAAGGAACTAATGGAACATATTATTTATCACGCAAAGTTTCATGATCATTAACAAAGCAAATATTTAAATTTGGTTACAGAGAACCCTCTGCCGTGAAAGGAGAACACCTGCTTAACTTCCATGAATATAGTGTCAAAGTGGAACTCTGCTGTGAAAAGATGAAAATAAGTATGCATAATATAACAGATATAGACACAGGTATATAACAGGTAGCATAATAGGTCCAGTGGTGGACTAAAAATAATGACAGCCTATTGCAATCCATGAAAGCACCATTTGCAACATCTCTAATGTCTTTTTTCTAATGTCTTGTGCAGAAGACAGCACGTTTGAGTGCAATCATACATATACGCATACATATACACACAAACACACACAAAGCCAAGTTTCTGTAATGTTTTGCATGTTGGAAAATAAAACAAAACACGTGTAACCCATGCTATTGGGAGCTCACCACAAACTTGACGGGCAACAGCAAAAGGGTAAAAAGACCTATCTTCTGTATGAGCACTAGGTCAGTTAGAAGCACTCCTGGGAAATTCTGGTTTCATCATAAAAAAGAAAAAGACCCCAAACCCTCACATCAGAGGATTGAGTGAGCGATATGCATTAAGGTAAACTTTTTAGATGTAAATGGTATGGACTGAAGAGCCTGAATAACTGGTACAGATTTCTTCAAGCAAAAAGGGCCATGATGAGTTAAAACACACCATGATGAGAAAGAGAGAATATCAGTATTTGCTGATGTAGATGTGCGTAACTGGCAGTTGTTTGTTCTGTCACTCCAATTACTAGACTGTGCTTTAAGACATCTTTTAGAGATTTGTTCATCTCCTTGCTCACATGAAGGAAGAACTTTAATACACAAGGGTAGGCTTTTGATATCTGCAAGTACATTCGAGGACAGAGTTGATCCCGAGCTTCGTAGTTTGCCAGGGTCACTTGTCACTGTCAATCTTCCACTTAAAAAGAGATTTTCAACACGGTACTGGGAATTCAAACACTACATTTCCTTTAAAATTCTAAGGCTATACCATTCTGAAAATCACATTCTGAAAGATTATATAGTAACAAGCATGAAACTCTATGCCTAATCTAAGGCTTCGGCAGTGCCAAGGACTTCTCTATAATGCTTACACCATATGCACAAACATGGAGCATTTAGGATAGAAAAATGTCTTGAGTTTATCAAACTGCCAATATTGCTGAAACACTTATTAATCCTGTGACTGGAATCAGGTGAAATTATCCCAAACTTGCCAAAGAGTATTTCAAGTTGATTCCTTTTATAATTCAGACAGAATTATGCTGTACAGAACACCTCTAACTACTGTAACTAGCCTAAATGTGATGAACCCCAGTGCTCCTGTTTGTCCCCTGCTCTCCAGAAACTATTCATGTTTTAATTGACCACAGCTGCATATCATGTCTGGTTTTCATTCTCTGTTGTTCTTTCACCGACTTTTACCCCATTATTCCTTGTTACTGCTCCCTAAACTGCTCTAGACAAATCTTCTATCTATTTTACTGTGCAGAAAAAGAATTTTACTGTTTAAGCATTAAACATTTTATTTAAATATTAAACAATACTGGTTTTCTCTTGAGTGTTAATCCAGTTCAAAAGCAGGATTTAAATTGGTTTACAAATCTCTGACACACTTCCTTTACAACTTGTGTCAGAAATCAAGGCACATTCCCTTTATCAGCAATCTAACACTTTCATATGGGATCTTTATTATTAGTCCTAGGATACGCCACACTCAAATGGAAAATGATTTTTCAGTAACGTATTAACACTTTCAGAATCTTTGTTCAATTTTTTTTTCCAAACACAACAGCATTACAAACATCTTGCCAATCGTAATCAGTCACCTGGTGACTTCACAATCTCATTATGAAACAGAAATGAGATTTCATAATATGTACAAATAACCACATAATTATTTCCTGTTCTTTTGTTAATTACGCGAAAAGTTCTGGAGCATTGTTTTGAATGGAAAATACTGTCTTTAGGGACTATGCTGCCAGTGGCAAATATTGTGGATACTTGGTTCGTCATTTGGACTCCTAAACATTATCATAATATAAATAAAAGTACCTAAACCTTCCAAAAGTTAAGTTAATTTGGTTTTGAGTTTAGTTATTTTATTCAGATGATTCAACAAATTGTCCTAAAACTTCTGCTTTGAAGCTTGGATAAATGGAGAGATGGTAAATATTGTTGGTAGTTGCAGCCCAGCAAAGGTCAATAATGAAAGAAATCCATAAATAAATGACAGAGCTCCGGTGTACCAGAATGTGTTATATAATTTCATTTAAATTATTAGAAATGTTATCAGTTCTGTGGTTTGGCAGGCAGAGAAGAAAGACTAGAGCACTATGAATAATGAGATTTTTTTGGAGTGTTTTAGCTGAATCAAAAAAATTGAAACAGAAAAATTGATTTGTGTCAACACAATGTATTTTGTTGAATCAAGACAAAATGTTTTGTTCCATTTCAGGCCAAATGAAACGTTTCATTTGACCAGACAGGAAACATCACTTTTCATTTTTAAGTTACTGTATTAGATCCTGTCTCTTAAGGTTCACATCACTTCAAAACAAATGTCAAAACTGAACATTCATTGCTTTAAAAAACAAGAACTTTCTTTAAAGAAACCTCGATGCACCACAATGACTATTTGATAGGCTCCCATAGATGTCTCTGCCTAAACTCCCTATGGACTGCTATAAAACCCATGGCATGTAGGTGCCTGGGGCTAACCCTGGTGGCCCTTCTTATGCCCTGCTTCCTGAATAGAGCAGTAGCATTTTCCTGGCTGCCAGGTCCTGTCCTGCCATTCACCGTGGACACCTAAATGCTCCTGGCACTCACGAGACCTTGGGTCCTCTGATGCCCTAGAACTGACATTTTTCAGTTCTCATCTCTTATACTTTTGTGTTTTGGAAAAACAATGTTATTTATTTCTCCCTGAGTACAAGAATTGCCATTTCCTGTTGAACAGCTTTGGTGATTTGTATTTGATGCGATAATAACAAAAAAACCCATGCTCAGGCTTAGAGAACGTTTATATTCTCTAATATATCAGGTTTATATTCTCCATGAGTCATTGACTCAAAACACATTTTCCACTTTTCTAAAGTCTATATATGCCTCATCCATATGTCTACCACACCAAATTAATTTTCTAGAGCTTTATTAAATAATTACAGAGCACACTGAGCTCCTTGACTAGAAGTTGGAAAGAGTGGTCAGCAACATCAGTGATCCAGATCTAGTTTTTTAGTGCAGAGAGAACAGAGCTGTAGGAAAAACCTCCTCAAACGTATCATATGTGAATTTGATCTTTCGTCTGAGCACCCTGGCAGTATGTTGCAGACCCCCTTTGCCTGTGGGTGTCTCTTCTCTTCCTTGCATGCTTTTCTGTATACTGTTTTCAAAGTGACCGCAGAAGAAAGGTATGCTCAGTTCCCTGCTGCTCCTTGTCTTACACTGTCACCACCAGGACCCTCAGTCCTGAGTCCATTTCAGTGGCATGGAGTTCATCATAAAGTTATCCCCATAATTGTGTTTTTCTTTTTATGTAGCCCTTGAATTTACAGACAAGGTCTGGTGGTCAGCACTGAAACACTGAGCAGGACATTTAGAAAACCCAGCAGTGCACCTGTGGAGAAAAATATGGAGAAAATAGTGGAGCAATAGTGGAGAAAATGGAAGGATATCTTCTAAGCTGTTTTAAACTGTATGATTTTCACAGACTAACCAGAACAACTGTGTGTATCCTGGTGATGAGGTTGACAGAGCACAGATGTTAGTATAAAAATGGGAATCTGTGAGGCTTTTCCTTGGCCAGACTGAAAATCTGGACCTTGATGTCAGATTAAACAATAAAAAAAAAATTTCATATTTATGACTTTCTAAAGCAGATTTCAACACGGTCTGCATAGACCCCAAAGAAAGAATTTGAGAAAAGATGATGAGAAATGTAGGTCACATTCAAAGCCAACTGAAATCAGTAATAAAATATTCTTTTCCTTACAGTGTTAGGAATCGGGTGAAAGAAATTGTAGGCAAGGGCAGCCTTCACTGGATTTTTTATGATTTATGGACTCCTTTGACAATTAATGTGTAGAAATGTCTAGAGAAGCTTCGTATTTTATGACATAAAAGTGCATAGTTCTCTACTACACTTTCCTTAAAACAGAAGTATTATTAATTAGAGATTTCCTACTTTTGCAGGAAGATTAGTCGCAAAATAAGTCCCGATACTTGTGCCTCATTTAATATTTACATTATTTGTTGGATTTTACTCCAAGAGTTGTTTGACTGCAGGATATCTATCCTCCAGAGAAGGTATGTTTGGGATGGTTTTTGGCTATCAGATAATGTGGCTTCGCAATTTCTTTTCAACAATCAGTGTCCTCTTACCACACAATCTCTACCAACTGTTGCAAGTGTCGACCCATCCTGGTCACCTCCCAGGGAAAGGAAGATCATAGATGATGATGCATGGAGGGCTCTTGACTCAGGTTACATTAAAACAAACTTATAATTAGCAAAATTCTGTAAAATTTAAAAAATACTGTACTTACTCTGTAAAGACTTTGGTTAGTATCATTTTTATTTTTGGTGACAACAATGTACTACTTGTGTAGACTTGAATTCTTGGTTAGCAATACAAAGTTTATTCTGATACAAATGATGAGGATATTTCACCCTGCAAATGTTTTCTTCCTGTGCTCTAGAATCATTCTGAAATATCACCTGAACTTTGGAAAGGAAATATTACTTTAGTCAGCCATTTCTTAACCTTCACAACAGCTCCAGTGCTACTGAAGAAAGTTCTCCAGAAACAGGTGGCAAGCATCACTTACCTTTTTAAGGATGCCACTGGAAATAATAGCAAATAAAAGCAGATACTTCCTTTCCAGGGTAACACCATTTAGACTACAGTTATTAGTTTTGCTCAGTGGTCCACAGTTTAACAATTTCATTACTGCAAAGCCTGCAATGGTCAGAGATGCTTTAACTTTTGCCGTGATAACCCCTTTTGAAAAAAGCCTGTCTTTACATGGCCTAAATGAGAGAGGTTTATGCTTCTGTGTGGGAAACAGATTTTTGTTCTCTTGAGCAGAAATAGAGCATTTCCTTTCCTCAGACCATGTAAGTACATTGGGAAGAATATATTAGGAAGGATCAGGAAGAATTTATTAGCTGAATATTTTAGAGTCAACAACAGTCCCAAATCTGCAGATGAAGGATTTTTTATTGATTTCCCCACACTCATATCCTGATTATTCTTCTGGTTTTTTTCACCTTATTTTAGCAGCAAATGGACAGGTTTTTAAGCACTTTAGCTTGATGCTGGATACCTGCAGGAAACTAAAGTATGCAAAAGAGAGAGAAAAATAATACTATAACATATAAAGGTGTATGATATGATAACAGATACACAGTTTGTTATAGATGAGTTAAACTCTTAATCAGTACTTCCACAAAAAAGTTTTGCAGTCATTCAGTCAAGAGGTGGGACATATCAAACTTCAGAAAAATTTTGTAGATACTGGGCACTACCTGAGACCGCCACATATAATTGTGGCAGCAACCACCATCAGCTGATGTGGGCTCAGACTCAGCTCATTGCTGCAGTTGTGCCAGATGACCCTGTGGAAAGGTAGGGCAGACCTGAAAGGCAGAGAAAATGAAACAGGTGGAGTAGCAGTCAACAGCTCTGAAAATAATGAGTTTTCTGCTCCTTTTATCAACCAGTTGTCTAAAAGATACAAGACTTCTCACTATAGTAAGGAATATGTATGGTCCCTGTTCCATCCAGAGGGACTTTGACAGACTTGAGGGGTGGGCCTGTGTGAATCTGACAAAGTTCAAGAAGGTCAAGTGCAAGGTCCTGCACCTGGGCCAAGGCAATCCCAAGCACAATTACTGGCTGGGCGGGGAATTAATTGAGAGTAGCCCTGTGGAGAAGGACTTTGGAATGTTGGTGGATGAGAAGTTCAACATGAGCCAGTAATATGTACTTGCAGCCCCCAAAACCAGCTGTATCCTGAGATGCATCCAAAGAAGTGTGACTAGCAGGTCGAGGGAGTCATTTTCCCCCTCTACTCTGCTCTTGTGAGACCTCACCTGGAGTGCTGTGCGCAGTTTTGGAGTCCTCAGCACAGGAAGGACATGGATCTGTTGGAGCAAGTCCAGAGGAGGCCACAAAGATGGTCAGAGGGCTGGAATACCTCCCGTAAGAGGATAAGCTAATAGAATTGGGAGAGTTGAGCCTAGAGAAGAAGAGGCTGCAGGGAGAATTTATAGCAGCCTTCCAGCACTTAGAGGAGGCCTACAAGAAAACTAGGAAGGTGCTCTTTATCAGGGATAGTAGTGACAAGACAAGGGGTAAAAATTTCAAACTGAAAGAGGGGACATGTAGATTAAATAGTAAGAAGAAACTTTTTTACTGTGAGGGTGGTAAGGCACTGACACAGGTTGCCTGGAGAAGTCGTGAGTGCCCCACCCCTGAGGTGTTTGAGGCCAGGCTGGATGAAGTATTGAGCAACCTGATCCAGTGGGAGGTGTCCCTGCCCGTGGCAAGGTAGTTGGAACTGGATCATCTTTAAGTTTCCTTCCAACCCAAACCATTCTATGATTCTATGATTAATTTAACTTGCCTTCATAGGAAACAGCTGTAGTTAATGCTTATAATTTTTAAATGTTAACAGACATTGGCATTTGAAAATTAACAAATAATTATATGCATTTGTGACTAATAGCAGGGTAAAACAAAAGAAATAATTTACTAAGTCTTGCTATAGGGCATACAGTCATGCAAGTGTTGACAGTACCTAAAGCTGTGCACATTTTGCAATTCTTAAACTGTATTCAGTTTGGGTTATGTTATAATTCACTAGCAAATACCTCTTTCCATTTGCCACCACAGTCCTTTGTGAGAGGAATGATTCATTATAATATACTTTGAAACAGGCAGAGCTCTTCCTGTGTTTGATTGGATGATCATTTTAGGTCCCTTCCAACTGAAAATGATTCTGTTCTGTTCTATTCTATTCATTATGTGCACAAATGGTGTAAGAATCTGTCATTGAGTCATTCACACGATATCAGATGCAGTGTGTCAGCATGTTGCTGCTTCATCTTCTTCAGCCCCGTTCTTCTGAAGTCCTCATACACACCTAGTTGCTTTGTTTCTTGTGTCTTGGCCACAAGTAGTTGTAAATGATTATCACATAGCATATTAGTCACACATGATCACAAGAATATTGCCCCTTCCAACAGTCAGCACGCATTTTGTCCTGTTTGACTATGTTGATCTTCCTTATAATTTACTCTTTCATTTTGTTTCACAAATAGACAATTTGCAGGATGGGTGGGGTTTACTAGAAAACAAGAATAGAAGCAGACCTGAAAATTAGTCATTTCACATACCCACTGAAAAATTTGATAAAGAGAATCAAGACTGTTACCGGACAGTGGGCAATTGGCTTCCCCTAGAGCTGTATTTGATCTCTGACAAGATTTGAGATTGGTTGCAATATTCTAATGCTTTTGTTGCTGAATAAGACCGCTACCTCTTCATCAGGACTGCTGTCCTATATATCACCTATTTTATTTTTAGTTTCAGCTGATTGCTTGTGTTCTTTTTTTCCTTACAATCTCTGTTGTATACATATGACTTGGTGTTCCACCAGCTCCTCACCTCCCGCCGTAGCTTCTGTCACTTACATTGTCAGTTGCTGTGTAGAGTGCATGCTCTTGCCACACAGACCATGCCCTTTTATTCTCCCTTACAGGACAGACGAAAAACAGCAGTCTCCATTCAAAGTCACTTTAGTTTAGAGTTCCTGATACATGCAACCAGCAATGAAATGCTGCAGTCTTATCCCGGGCCAGAGCCATCCATGTCACAGCATGGTGTGCTCACATTCAAAAGCGAGACTACAACCTTTTAACCTTACTCACATTTGAAAGGAGCTTAAAGCAAATCTCAGCAACAGACACTGAAAGCCGTATCCGCTGCAAGCAGGCAAACTTAACTGTAAAGCCAGATCCACATTTCAGAAAAATGCAATGAGTACAGCTGAACTGTTCTCCTTTCAGCTCAGAGGACGGGCCTAAAAAGATTTACTTGACTAGAGTCACGTTGTACTTGGATATTTCAGTGATGCATATCTGGGCTTGTCTCACTTTTTATTATTGCATTCCTCCCCAAGGGACCAAAAGGCTAGGGAGACCTTTTTCTTTATGCCTATATTGGCTTTTGCAATAAAACAGCAGGGGTGAAATTCTGACTCCACTGGAACTGAAGGCATTCTTCCAACTGGTTGTTGCAAGGTCAGGTTTAAAGAGTGGTACACAGACTCACAGGTTGGTCCCTCAACGAAACAGTATACAAAGAGGAAACACAACTTCTAGAGGAGTAGTGAGAGGCAGATTTTCTTTCCTACCCTTCTACTGTCAAATCTTATGTTTTATGATAGGTGTTCGAATCAACATTGAAAGCCTAATACATGGAACTTGCCCGCACATCACCAGATGTTTTTTCCCAGGTAATTGGAGGGTATTCTGACGGAGCTAGCAAGGATTTGACCAAGTTTTGCTACTGTTGTTTCTGATTCCTGAAGTAATGTACTTGATAGGTTGAAAATTACTCTGTGCAGAATACTTTGCAAAATGCTAGCTGTAAATATGCAGCATCCATGATGTAAAAATCAATATTACTGACTCTACTTCTGGACCGATGCACTTGAATTATAGAAGCAATCAGCAGGTTTAGAAAATGTTTTCATTTTTGCCCTTCAATTTAGGTCTGGATTTCTGGGCATGCCTACAGCTAGGATTAGTATGTGATGACATCAATTTTTGTGTATAATTTTCCCAGTGAAACAAATTCCGCCTTTGGAAAAATATTCGCTTGTTTTGTGAATTGTGTTTTGTAGTTTTGCATGTGTAGAACAGTGACAGGTCATCACCTTCTTTAAACTATTTCTTCAACATATTCAAATTCCTTCCAGTTCCAGCAGTAATGGAACACTGGCATTTGAGAAGCAGAAGAGCAAATGCATTCATTTATTACCAAGAAGACATTAGATTTTATGTCTTTTACAGTCAGAAGGGGACTAATATTTCCTGCAAATCTGTTTGTCATTTAGCAGCAGGGAAAAAGCTAGTGAAATGCTAGTGTAGACATATCTGCTATACCAACCAGCAAGGTACACTGCAAAAAGAGCGACTGAGCTTTGGTATCAAATGAGATACCTAAGGTATTAAATTAAAGTTAAAATGGAAAGGAATGAGATGAAGGTACAAGAAAACACATTAAATTGAAACCAGCCAAGGAAAAAGCTATAAAAAATTCTTCTCAAGCAAAGAACTAGATTTCAAAACAGCTGTATTGTCTTCTTCAAAAGGTTTAATGGTCAAGCATCCTCAGATACAGAAGATGGTAAATAAAGCATATGAAGCTTCTTCACTAGCCATCAGATTGAAAGATCAATTCTTAAACCGACTCAAATGAAATTACAGACTAGTAAAGAAAGTAAAACTAAGAGCTAGGGAATCTAAAGACAAACCCTCTGAGCTTAAGTACATTTTAAAAATAAGATTAGATTTCCAGGAAGTTCAACACAGATAAAGAAGAAAGCAATTAGTGAGAAAATGCAGTCAAAATTGTACAGCTAAGGATTGTTTTTCTCCTTTTTTCCAGGCTGGATTCCAACATGAGTATGCTGAGAATGGTTAGCGCTTGCTAAGAAAGATATCCTGGAAATGAAACAGAGGTATCCAGTAAAGATTTCTCAACACCTTGTCTATTTACTAGGACTTTGAGAAATAAATCCTCAAAAGGAATTGTTGTCCATTGCTGTCACATGGAGCTGTGAAGAGGAAGGACAACTCACCTAGCACAGTACCCCTGCATGTGTAGCTGATCTTCTGTGAAAACAGAAGTACAAGGGGCTGTTAAAGCCCAAAATATCATCTTTGTCCCCAAGAAAGTAAACCCAGATACATGTATGTGCTTGATAACAAGCATGAAGGAACAGAACAGAGCAATAAAATTATTGGTTCTGCAGAAGGAGGCAAACATTAGCTAGAATAGAGGAAAAAATATGAGGAAAATTCACAATGATTCAATTCTATGTTATAAGGAAAAATAATTAATCGTAACTGATTTCTTTAAGCCGTAGTTTTCTTGAAACTTTATTTCTGACGTCAATTGTCTGTGTGGACTCTCTGATATCTAATAAAGAATGGTTTCCTAACCTTTTACTCCAGAGGAGTGCTTTTTCTCTTCTGTATACTCATCTGCTTCCGAGAAATGTGCCTGAACCTATGCCTTTGATAACCTCTTTGGTAAATCATCTAATGGGTAAAACCAGACATATATGCACAGATTCAGAATGATCACATTGACCTCAGTTCCCCACAGACACTAAAACAGGTCCAGCCAGCCTTTCCACACATATCTAAAAATCACAGGTAAATGAAAGTGCATATAAAAAAAATTATTCATCCTATGTGGAAGAACAACAGCTTGCTAAGAAAGCAGTGAAAAAGAAGAAAGTAATGTGATATAGATGCTTAGTTTTTGTCCAGAAGCAAGATGTTGAGGGTAACAATTTCCTCCCATGCCATTGCTGGGTGGAGCTGCCTGGACTGATATACAACAGACTCGTCCAGCCAGGCAGCATGTTGTGGATAGGGGTCTGTTGGAGCAGGAGTGTATTCCTTGGCCCTAGATGAAAACTTTATTAGGAAGTCAGTTTGCTCCAAGGAAATAAAATCTTTTGCAGTTGCCTGAAAATGGACACGAAGTATTTGTTTGATTTTTTATGATGGAAGCAATCACTTTCACCTTTCCTTTTTCTCAGATGTCATCTAAATCATCACTGTGAGGATGACTGGGAGAACTGGGATCAAACCAGATACCTCCCCACAATTCATCACTCTTGGTATACATAGCAGTCATCTCCTTAAGCAGGCTCTATTTGACTAGTGTTGCAGTTTTCATTCTAACAACCTGTTCTGATTTTCTGGCTGTGTATGTCACATTTCATTACAACAAGTTATTTTTATTATTGTTTGTTATATGGTTCTAGTATGTTACTCTCACATAATCTTACTCTTTTATCTTCTTCACTACTGCTGCAAGGACATTCCAAGCAGCCGGCACAAGCCTGTTTTTCTCTTTTCCTACTTCAACTTGTTAGAACCTTATAATTTCTTAAGTTCCTCCTAGACATCTCTGTGATTGGTACAATGTTTTTCTATGCAATAAAATTCCCAGGCAGGATTTGTCCATTCCTTTGTTTCAATTTTATGGCTAGTTTTTTCCAGTCTCTGATAACATTTGCAAATATTTGTCTTCTCTTTTAAGCAATCTTATTCCTAGCCTTCCTTAATCACAATAAAAATAACTTCTTAGCTACTGTTTCTCCCTAGATTGGAAGTCCTGTTATTGCCAGATTGTTAGTACAAAAACAGATAACATTAAATATCATGAATATCCTGTCCATGAAGCCAATTAATGTTGGAGTCCTACACTCTGACCAGATCCTTTTCAATATTACACATGTGGAGGATTTGATCCTCAATATCAGACTTACTTATCTGAAAGTGTGAGAATACGTAAGGCATTGCGAGTCTTTTGGAGGAAAGATTAAAGTAAAAGTAAGCAAAGGATCAGTGTGGAACACAGAGCAGTGACAGTGGTAAAAATGAAAAGAGAGATAAAAGAGTCAATCAAGGCCTACATTTGATTATCACAGCTCTTACTACGTTATTAGCTTTTCTTTTGAATTACTTGGTGTGCGGATTCCCTGTACTCTATGTGTGTAAGCATATGCAAGTGTGACCTACCTGTCACCCTGGAACTGGGCTAGTTGGCTAGTATGTCTGGACAATGGTTATGGGGTAAAACGTGGGTTTAGGGGCAGGCTACCAGGGACACCAGGAACCCAGGACCCAGGTAGTGGAGATACAACAGGTCTGAAAGCCGCCTACTGGAAATACGGGTGTTTGTGTATGTATGAGGGTATATGTATGTGGATGCATGCATATCCATGAGGTCCTGCCTGGTGAATTTCATACCTTATTAGTTGGTGAGAAAGAGCAAAGGCAGGTCATTCACGTTGCTCCTGTCTACATGGGTGTTGTTTTCATTTATGCGGGTGCCTGAAAAGGCACTGTTCTCCTGCCTATGCTGATCTCTGGCCATCTATGTCTGCACACGGACTTCATGCCTATCAAGAATTTTTACTGGTGTCTAGATGACCAGGAAGAAAGCAGTTGCTATGTTGATGTGTCACTAGAGTTTAAAAAGGGCTAAATCCAGAGCTGCCCTTAAGCAGACCTAAATAGATGACAGAACCATAGAATCATTGAATGGTTTGGGTTGGAAGGGACCTTGAAGATCACCCTGCACCAACTCCCTTGCCGTGGGCAGGGACACCTCCCACTAGACCAGGCTGCTCAAGGCCCCATCCAACCTTGAACACTTCCAGGGAAGAGGCATCAAATGAGGAGCTTATCTGGGCAACATGTGCCAGTGCCTCACCACTCTCATTATGAAGAATTTCTTCCTAATGTCTAATCTAAATCTTCCCATCTCCCATTTATAGTCATTCCCCCTCATCCTATCTCTACACGCCCTTGTAAAAAGTCCCTCCCCAGCCTTCTTGTAGGCCCCATTCGCGTACTGGAAGGACACTATAAAGTCTCCCAAGAGCCTTCTTTCTTCAGGCTGAATAACTGCAACTCTCTCAGCCTGTCCTCATAGCAGAAGTGTTCCAGCCCTCTGAACTTATCTGTAGCCCTTTTCTGGACCCATTCCAACAGTTGCATATCCTTCTTATGTTGAGGATTCTAGAACTGGACACAATACTCCATGTGGGGGTCTCACAAAAGCAGAGTAGACTGACAGAATCACCTCCCTTGATCTGCTGGCTATGCTTCCTCTTCTGATGCAGCCCAGGATATTGTTGGTGTTCTGAATTCCAAGTGTGCATTACTGGCTCATGTAGAGCTTCTTTTCATCAGTGAGTATTCCCAAGTCCTAGATAGCCCTTCAGGCTTTCTGAGGATTTGGAAAACCCTCTCAGGAGCCGCTCTGGTATGTTACCAAGCACCACACAGTCATCTGAGAATCATAGAAACATAGAATCACGAGGTTGGAAAGGACCCACAGGATCATCGAGTCCAACTATTCCAAACAATACCTAAACCATGCCCCTCAGCACTTCATCCACCAGTCCCTTAAACACCTCCAGGGAAGGTGACTCAACTACCTCCCTGGGCAGCCTGTTCCAGTGAGAAGTATTTGATCATCAATCATCTAAATATTTGAGATCTAACATCTTGTAACACTTGATGGATTTGGATATTTTCCTTTTTCACAAGGCATATGTGGTGTATTTCCCACTCAATAAAGGATTGCTAAATCCTTTTCTTTTGGTGGGAATCTTTCAGTGGTAGGGGACCAGCTGTTGTAAGTCTGAGGAACATAAAGAGATGCACAGCCACACAAGCGCCACCAGAGTAATAACTTGAAGGGGAACGATACACTGATCCGTGTTTGCATTTTTATCACTGTCTTTCATATGGAATATGCAGCAAGATGTCACAAGCTCAATCCAGTGTAACCGTGTTCCATTTACATTTTCACATTTTGTTGGCAGGAATAATAGCTGGTTTTGCATCGGAAAGGTCTCCCTTCCAATGCCATGCTCTGTGCCATGCCAGTAGATGCTTTTTCTCCTCTAGCAGCATGTTTTCCATCTCATAATAGAAGATGACTTACAGATTTCTTTTCAGTTATGTGAAGAAAATTGGGAAAATAATCCTTCTGAGTCTCAGATCTCTAAGCCTGGAGAAGGCTGTTTAGTTTCACAGGTAAAAAAAATTAGAAAGTTTGTGAAATGTGTATTCAGTCTAGGGACTTCCATACACATGACTCTGCCACCTCCGGTGTGTAATTACATGCCCATTTTTTCTTTCAGAAGCTGAATAAAAAAACAGTAGCCCTAACAGACTCTCACATTATGCTCTGTATGTAGCCTAGAAACTTTGTGTCTGTGAAGAGCTGAATATAGTCCATGAGACAATAGTTTCCTCTAAATTCTGTTGTCTTCAACTTTTCTTTCTACCCTCTCAGCTAGCTCCTAGTTCTAACTGCTGAGATAAATTCTCCCAATTTCCTGCATACATTTCCTGTTATGAAAATATAGCTTTTTCTTCTTCTTTTTTTTTTATTTTTTTTTTTTTCGATTTTATCTTGGGGATGAGACACTAGTTTAGTTTTATGTTCAAGATTTCTTCATAACATTAACTGCATTTCCAGCCTTTACATTTGTGAGGCTTTTCCACATAGGATTTATACCTCTTGCATGAAATTACAAGTGGACAATCCATTTACTTTTTCATAGCAAGAGTTTTTTTTTTACTTGTCTAAATGTTTCCCAGGCCTGCAATGAATTCAGGGCACCTTAAACTGTTGGGCATACTTACTGTACGGCCCTGCAACTCAAGAACTGAGCCAGCTCAAAATTTATCAACACTTTTATTGCTTTTATAGACTCTATTCTGATTGCCACTTCTCTGTGCTGGATAATAATTATGATCTTTGAGCACTGACACCCTGTCTGTGCTTATTTTGCAATGTCTGTCTTCACTGAGAACATATATAATGAGGTCACATCACAAAGGCGCTGTCTTGTCCCAACCACAGTAAATTACTATTGCTTTGGGCCCAGACTTTTTCTTATTTGCCAGACCACATTTCATTTCTTCTACTCCTTACATTTTTTTGACTTTTCCTTTAGGCTTATGCTCTGGGTGACCATTTCCTACTTACTGTGAATTTTACTTTTTCCTCTGACTTACCATATCCATAAGGACTGGGGACTCTAACTTGATTTTGACTGGACTCAGCTTGTTGTTCTTGCCCCTCTCCTGGCTCATGTGCTTTTAATAGCTGCCTTTCATCAATTGGCCTCCATTCTCTACAACTCATTCCCAACCCTCACGTGCTAGGATTTGTTCAGTAGTTGTTCTAGAAAACAGACCCTGAGACTGGCTTCTGTCTCTCCCTCGCTCTCTTGTTCTTTTTCTTGGTTTATCTTCTACTGTGATCCCAACACCAAGTAATCAAGACTGTAGACTTTGAAGCCATTTACAAGCATCAGATCCTTTCTGTAATTTCATCAGATGTGAAAAATTTCCCATTAAATTCTGCTCCTAACCTTATCAGACATCTCTTTTGGATACTACGGTGTGTTCTCCCTTTCTCAGCAGAGGTCTAGTTTCTCTACTTGCGAGCCAATCTTCATGCACATTTTTCTGAAGACTTGCAGCTTCAAGAGCGTTCATATCAGCAGGTGTAACTCTGACATTTCAAGGGAAAGTGTGGTTAAAGCTCTTTTTAAAGTCCAATAAAACACAACAAGAGGTGTTGTGCACTTTAAAACACCTCCACATTTCTGATTGTAGCACAGATGTAAAACATTCTATAATGGAGAACATTTTTCATTGTTAGGAGTAAAGTGGTGAACACCGTCCTGCTTTAACTGTTTTAGAAAATTATTTTAGAAAATCTTTTAGCTTCAGCCTGTGTGTAGTTTCTGTGGTCTGTACACTCTGCTGAAACTCCTTCTAATGGCTGCAAATATTACAGACTGCATTCTGCCTATCACACATGGCATCCAGGTGTGTTTGGATAATATATTTATTACTACAAAGATGCTTTTGCTGCCATCATTTTGTTTGAAAAAGAGTTGTATATCCATAAAATCTTGCTGCCTTGGGGCATCCACTTCCCTCACAATCATCATGTTTCTCTGAAGGTACTTTCTTACCTTCTGTGAGGAGTAAATATCACCCTTGTCCAAGTCGTTCTTCCCTCCCTCCTTTCTGCTCACATCAACTGTTTGTCTTGTGGCTGCTTCTTACACTATTAAAGGTCCCCACCATTCCAGCAACTCTGCCAATCTCTTTCAACATGCAATACAGCATGGACACGTCTATTAATACGCTGCTAGTTCGGACAACCAATTTAAATTTATGGTTGAAGAGTATTAACAAGGTATCAGGCAGGTGCAGCAGAGTAGCCTTCAGACATGGGGTTTTTTTCTCTTTAAACATTGCTGTCCTTTCTTTGAAAAATGCTGTCCTTGAAATGAACAAAAAATGTCCGTGTCTTTCTTCTGACCAGCCAAACCTGGCTTTTGAATGTGTTAAATGAAAGTGTGAAGGCTGTAATGGTACTGCAGGCAGCTGTGACCACAGCTTATGGGTATGGGATAGCAGGGGCAGAGATACTCCCACCCTAGACAGGTAGAAAATCGGCAGCTTCTGTAACAGTATTTGCCTTTTACTTGTTTGTATTCTTTCATTTGCTGTTGCTGACCTCCTGTTCTGCACGCAGCTTGAGACCATCATCTGAGCCCTCTTGCAGAGTGGGCAGCTTGGGTAACACAACCATGTCTACATGCTGTCACAGCAAAAGCAAATTAAAACTCAGGGTAAGGGAGGTGGCCAAATAGGAAAGGAAACACAGAGAAGTGGCCAGTCTCAGCCAGGGGCCACAGCAGTGTTTTCACCACAAATCTGTTGCTGTGGTGAGGACGTTGATCATTTGAGGCTGTACCATGGTGGCTTGTCTTCTGAGTCCTGAGCACCTCTCCCTGCATTTTCCACTCCTAGTGGACTGCATGATATCCTCAAGGGAGGGACTCAGAACTCTGAAATGCACAATGCGTGATGCTCCGAGTTTCACCAGGACTGTGAAGGAGGGAAGCTTTCTTGTTGGAAGCCTAAGCAGCAAAATGTAACGAGGGAGGCAGTGTGGCTTTTTTAGTCATGGAGAAGTCAGGACAGTGAAGAGAAAGCCTGTTCTGCCCAGGAGGAAGCAGTGTGGAAGAGAAAACACAGGCACCATCACCAAGTGCCAGCGCTGCTGCTCTAGCCAGGATAAAAGATTGGAATTGGGGAAACAAAAAGGAAAATAGAAGAACCCAGAAATTTCAGGAGAAAAACATTTTTTGACTCTCTACTCTTTTCCATGAAGATGCACAGGTGAAAGTGGCAGGAATCAAAAGACCTCAAAATCACCTCAGGAAGCTATCTTGTAAACTGCAACGCCCTGCAGGATGCTCAAGAGAGTCCCACTCATAATCAGGAGGGAGTCGCACCTGAGAGCAAGGCTCTGTTTTCCCAGTTCTCGACGTCAAGACTATTCCCAGCTGCTGTGGACATGCCAGCTCCCCACTCAAACATCTGGACCCACCTCTGAGAAGCAACCCCCTTTTTCTTCTTCTGTGAGTCCTGAAACATGGCAGGAAGTTTATCTTCACTTCCAACTCATGGTAATATTTCCTTACAGCCTTTTACTCCATGTTCCTGTGCCAAAGAAAAGAGATTACTGTAAGGACTTTTTTTAATTCCTACTTGAACAGTCTTGCTATTAGTCCCAACAAGAAGTGCAGTAAGAACAAAAAGAAAAACAGTAAAGAAAATCAAGCTCACATGGTATTGCAACCTTGAGCATGAACAATGAATGCCCCACTGTGAATTTCTTAAGGTTCTTAAGGAAAGAAGGTATTATTGAGTGCCACAGAGCTACACCTTCCATGTTAGAAGTAGCTATGCTTTCTCTAACATGCTAGATGGAAACTATCCACAGGGTACCAAGAGATACTAAGCTAATCTGGTGACACTAGAAATACAACTCTCTAATATTCTGGATTTGCAAATACAAGTATTGTTATATATGTATTCAATACAAACACAGTGTACAATTACACATGTATTGATGCTTGACTGCTTTTGCCAGTCTAGGAAATACCACTCTGTGCTAGAGAAACAGCTTTTCTACGTCTGGAAAAAAAGACTAGGGAAAGAGCAGCATAAAACTGGGATAAAGGGCTGCAGGGGAAAATGGACAAACTAAGTCTTATTTTTAAGGGCACATCCAAAAGAGGACTGCCTCCAAGCTGAAAAACATTCCCTTGCCTTGTGCCTCCTCAAAGACTGCACTTACACTGCCAGGGATCTCCCAGACCCCACACTCATGAGCGGTGGAGGTGGAGTGTGGCAGTCAGAAATGTCTACTGACTGAAAAAGCACAACACTCACTTTTCTTTTCCTCTTGGTTTCATATCAGCTTCTTACATTAGTATGCTTATTTAAAGTCTCAGATAAAGAAATGGAAACCTCAGTAACAGCATACATTTCCACTCTTCACAGTAACTTGTCTGCTAGTGGTGACAGGCTCATTGCTACCACATTGCACAGGTGAAATGATAACATCTTCCACAGCCCACTGTAACAGAGAGGTTAATGCTTTCACCGAAGTAATTTGAAGCAATTTGCATGATTCATAAATTGTAAAGCCACAACTGAATTTTCAGACCATCCCAGAAAACAGGCAATAAGACACTCATTTCACTATATCTATTAAAGATATGGCACAGAAAGTAATGGATTATTGGTCTGGATTTAAAACATCACTATTATCCTTTTTTTTAACAAGTTTTCCTATCTGAGTTTATGTAATCTCAGCATCAGCTACCTTGCTGGTTGAATGGAACAAACCCCTTAATGTTATTAATACATCAAATCATTAATAGGATAGGAAATACATCAGTGGCAATCAGACCATTTACTGATCTATGCAATTTATTAAAGTGCAGAAATTTGTACTTTTGCCTGTTTCTCCTACTGCATTGCCAGACCTAACAGCACTGTGTGAGAGCCTGAGTTGGAAAACTACGGTTGGCAGGGAAGAGATTTGCATACCTCAGTTTTATTAACGTTAGTGAAAAGGGCACATCTTAATCTCTCACCTTTGCTCAATGGACTCTCCCCTCAGGTAACATTTTTTAGAGAACTTTAAGTCTTTGGAAAGAAAACTGAAAAATAACGAGTCTTCAGAATATTATTTATAGTTTTGAAAGACACTTTTGTTACTCTATTTTGTGCTTACTGGTACAACGAAAGAAGGAAAAAAGCAAATTTTGCCTGTATTTGCTAGTGTCATTAATGACGTGATGCCTTGAGACTAATTAAAAAAGAATTCTCCATAAGTTCTTCTCAGTAAACTGTCCACTCTAAATATTACTTCTGAAAGCCCATCACTGAAAAAAAAAAATCTACTCTTGAGTTCGGCAAACATTACCTGTCAGATAAAATTAAAATTTTTTTAAAATTATGTTTTAGTTCAACTTCTGTTAATTCTTCTTCAAACTAGGTGTTATCCCTTATAGTAAAAGAATAATTTATATTTATCAAATTTGAGTTATACTTATGATATGTTCATGTAGGGCTATTCTTGTTTTATACCTGAAAGTATATTGAAATCTTTGGAGAATGGCACAAAGTAACAATTTATTCTGACAGATGTGACCTTATCAAGACTGTAAGGATAATACTTTTCATTTGAATGTTCCATAGCACAGAAGATCTGTTATTGTGGGTTGCAGAGTCTGTTTGTTAACTGAAAGTTTTCCTGATGGCAAGGATACATGAGACTTTAGAAGTGCAATCCAAAAAAACGAATATATTTCAGCAAAACTACCATTTGAATACTGAACTTGGAAAGATTAATTGCAAGGTAGCCCACATGAATATGTAATGGAGATATGCAATTACACAGTAGAATTCCAGCTTCAACAAATATAATCCTTCTAACGGTTAAACAGTCTCCTAATTTTGATCTTTTTACCTGTATTATATTTGGAGCACAGCAATACGAAGATTACAGGTGCATTATTTCTTCTTTTAACATTTCCACCTCAGCAATAGTTATCTTAAAACAGATTTACAAAGTTATGAATGCAAATTAGTGCCTGAATACAGTGGTTCCGCTTGTTTTCTTCTACTCCAGCACCTACGAGTTCAGGAGAATGTGTTCCTTGAAAGTCTCTTAGTAGTGAAAATAGCTAACCAGAGTAACACTCCTAGAAAATTCTGGAAAACAAAGAATTAATTGTTACTTGTAATATGCCTTACATTTAGGTCTGATGACCCCTAATCCCTCCTTGTGAGACATGGCCTTGGAAAGAAGAGGGATCCAGGAGAACTGATTGATGCTCAAGAAACACCTCTCCTCCAAGCTCAAGAGTGATCTATCTCAGCAAGCTGGAAATGGAACAAATGTGGCAGGAGATCTGAATGGTTTCTGACTACAGATGTAATAATGAGGTGTACTAGAGGGTATGTGTAAAGCATGGCAGGTGACCCAGGAGGGTATGGAGACATTGGTTATGGAGGAATGAGATTAGGAAAGACAAGGCCCATTTGGACATGAATTTTACAAGAGATGTCAAAAGCCATCAAAAAGAAGGGAAGGGAAGGGAAGGGAAGGGAAGGGAAGGGAAGGGAAGGGAAGGGAAGGGAAGGGAAGGGAAGGGAAGGGAAGGGAAGGGAAGGGAAGGGAAGGGAAGGCAAGGCAAGGCAAGGCAAGGCAAGGCAAGGCAAGGCAAGGAAAGGAAAGGAAAGGAAAGGAAAGGAAAGGAAAGGAAAGGAAAGGAAAGGAAAGGAAAGGAAAGGAAAGGAAAGGAAAGGAAAGGAAAGGAAAGGAAAGGAAAGGAAAGGAAAGGAAAGGAAAGGCAAGGAAAGGCAAGGAAAGGAAAGGCAAGGCAAGGCAAGGCAAGGCAAGGCAAGGCAAGGCAAGGCAAGGAAAGGCAAGGAAAGGCAAGGAAAGGAAAGGAAAGGAAAGGAAAGGAAAGGAAAGGAAAGGAAAGGAAAGGAAAGGAAAGGAAAGGAAAGGAAAGGAAAGGAAAGGAAAGGAAAGGAAAGGAAAGGAAAGGAAAGGCAAGGAAAGGAAAGGCAAGGAAAGGAAAGGAAAGGAAAGGAAAGGAAAGGCAAGGAAAGGCAAGGCAAGGCAAGGAAAGGAAAGGAAAGGAAAGGAAAGGAAAGGAAAGGAAAGGAAAGGAAAGGAAAGGAAAGGAAAGGAAAGGAAAGGAAAGGAAAGGAAAGGAAAGGAAAGGAAAGGAAAGGCAAGGCAAGGCAAGGAAAGGAAAGGCAAGGAAAGGAAAGGAAAGGCAAGGAAAGGCAAGGAAAGGAAAGGCAAGGAAAGGAAAGGAAAGGAAAGGAAAGGAAAGGAAAGGAAAGGAAAGGAAAGGCAAGGAAAGGCAAGGAAAGGAAAGGAAAGGAAAGGAAAGGCAAGGAAAGGAAAGGAAAGGAAAGGAAAGGAAAGGAAAGGAAAGGAAAGGAAAGGAAAGGAAAGGAAAGGAAAGGAAAGGAAAGGCAAGGCAAGGCAAGGCAAGGCAAGGCAAGGAAAGGCAAGGAAAGGAAAGGAAAGGAAAGGAAAGGAAAGGAAAGGAAAGGAAAGGAAAGGAAAGGAAAGGAAAGGAAAGGAAAGGAAAGGAAAGGAAAGGGAAGGAAAGGAAAGGAAAGGAAGGGAAAGGAAAGGCAAGGAAAGGAAAGGCAAGGAAAGGAAAGGAAAGGAAAGGAAAGGAAAGGAAAGGAAAGGAAAGGAAAGGAAAGGCAAGGCAAGGCAAGGCAAGGCAAGGCAAGGCAAGGCAAGGCAAGGAAAGGCAAGGAAAGGCAAGGAAAGGAAAGGAAAGGAAAGGAAAGGAAAGGAAAGGAAAGGAAAGGAAAGGAAAGGAAAGGAAAGGAAAGGCAAGGAAAGGCAAGGCAAGGAAAGGAAAGGAAAGGAAAGGAAAGGAAAGGAAAGGAAAGGAAAGGAAAGGAAAGGAAAGGAAAGGAAAGGAAAGGAAAGGAAAGGAAAGGAAAGGAAAGGAAAGGAAAGGAAAGGAAAGGAAAGGAAGGGAAAGGAAAGGAAAGGAAAGGAAAGGAAAGGAAAGGAAAGGAAAGGAAAGGAAAGGAAAGGAAAGGAAAGGCAAGGAAAGGAAAGGAAAGGAAAGGAAAGGCAAGGCAAGGAAAGGAAAGGAAAGGCAAGGAAAGGCAAGGAAAGGCAAGGAAAGGAAAGGAAAGGAAAGGAAAGGAAAGGAAAGGAAAGGAAAGGAAAGGAAAGGAAAGGAAAGGAAAGGAAAGGAAAGGAAAGGAAAGGAAAGGCAAGGAAAGGAAAGGAAAGGAAAGGAAAGGAAAGGAAAGGAAAGGAAAGGAAAGGAAAGGAAAGGAAAGGAAAGGAAAGGAAAGGAAAGGAAAGGAAAGGAAAAGAAAGGAAAGGAAAGGAAAGGAAAGGAAAGGAAAGGAAAGGAAAGGAAAGGAAAGGAAAGGAAAGGAAAGGAAAGGAAAGGAAAGGAAAGGAAAGGAAAGGAAAGGCAAGGAAAGGAAAGGAAAGGCAAGGAAAGGCAAGGCAAGGAAAGGGAAGGAAAGGAAAGGAAAGGAAAGGAAAGGAAAGGAAAGGAAAGGAAAGAAAAGAAAAGAAAAGAAAAGAAAAGAAAAGAAAAGAAAAGAAAAGAAAAGAAAAGAAAAGAAAAGAAAAGAAAAGAAAAGAAAAGAAAAGAAAAGAAAAGAAAAGAAAAGAAAAGAAAAGAAAATCTTTGACCTTTCATACAAAATACCTGCATTTGACTCAAAGTGTTCCTTAGTACTGTGTAAACGTTTTCCTTTACAGTGCTGGCTTTAGAAAGTTGCCTTATGAACGATTTTTGTGGTGAAATATGATTGCTTTTTCTCTCTTCTGTCAAAAGTGGTTTTCATGCAGTAGGCAGGAAACATACATTTTATAGCCGTCTTTCTAATGGTGCTATTAATCCCAAACAAGTTTCTTTTTTTTTTGATTGTTACTGTTACTTCTGTTTTGTTTGGTATTGGTTTTGAGAGAGTTTACATCTGAGAATATGTACCAAGAACCACTTTTTTTTGTTGCCACTGGATAGGCCTGCAGCAGGAAAGATAAACACAGCACAGATCTGTTAGGACTTTGTAGTTTATTAGCCCTTTATAAAGAGAAATAGATAGATAAAGCAGGGCAATATGCACAGGGTAGCATGCTCTCAAATAAGCCGGTTCCACTGTCCCATCTGATATTTCTTATTAATAGCTGAAAGAAAGAATCAAAGCCCATCTCATATAAGACAGATGAAAGAGAGAGTATGTATTCAATATTAGATCTTTCCCAGTTAATTGATTGCTTGGGGGAAAAACAGGACTAGTTTTAACCTTGGCAATAAGGTCTCATCAACTGTTCTACATTCATATGATTTCCCCTGAGGAAGTCAAAGAACAAAACCAAGATTTGTAAGCATTTGTGTTTTCTGTCCTCTCCTGTAATTCCATCTCCTAGTGGTTGGTGAGACCTGGCAGAGTACAGCTGACTTCTCCGCCAAAATGAAGTTAAGACACTTTGATTTTTGTGGGTCTTTGCTGCCAAGTTTACCTTCTACCACCTGTGTACCTCAAATACCTTATTTCTTACCACCAAATAAAAGTGCCTAGGTTTGAGCTGTCAGCAGTGTTATCATGTCTTAGACTGGTACATCATATGCTGTTTTAAAACTCCAACATCCACAGCTTTGGGAATCAAATCTGCTCAGAGTTAAAAAAATGTATCTTAAGACTACAGCTTTTATTTTATTTACTGGTGGTTATTCCCTTACTTGTGTGCAGAAAAGTGGTGTTCATATTGTTTTATTTGTTCGCAAATGCCTGTGACTAAAAAAAGTTATTAATCCATGTTTAGATTAGGCTCCATGTTTGAGAAGCCTAAGCTCCTCAAAGCATATAATTATAACAGTGTTAGCAAAGTTACTCTTCCCTTAGGAAACTAAGTGCTATTGGAATTTCACATTTAGGTTTTGTTCTATAATAAGTGTCCTTTTTGCACAAGGTAAATAATAAAATTCCCCTTATGTACAGTTTGCCTACTGGGAGAAATTGTTTCCTTATTACACCTTTGCACTTATCATTGGCAAAGTCAAAGTGAAGATCCCAAGAAAACTAATTTACCGGGCTGCACAGCCTAAGTTTTCACACTGCAACAGCAAAATGAAATTAAGGATAGTGCCTTCACTGAGGTTGCCTATCCTTCCCCTAACTGCACTTTTACAACTTAAATTAACACTGCTTGGAATTACCCAGGTTACAAGACCAAGAAGTCACTAGGTTATTAATGAAAGGTTCTGCATTTCCAGGGCTCATATTCAAAATATTGGCTTCCTCTTCCCTTTTGGTTAAGTGATCCCATCTGTCCTGGTTTGAAGGATTTGAGATTCTAGCATTTTTTCAAAGTCAAAGCTGATTTCTGTTGCACATAGCACAGTAGTGAGCATTACAGCCGTTTATATTTCCCAGGAGTAACAGAGCTGAACTAAGAAAACTCACTACCAACAAAAGCCTTGCTAGGAAAAAAAATAAGATTATTCTGGCATTCAGGTTATTCTATAATCCCATATCTCTCCAGGCCACAGGTGGTACATAATTGGTGCCTAAACAACATAATGAATACACAAGAGGTAGTGAGTAGGAGGAGTCATACATTTATAAATTGCCCAGTGAATTTTTGACGAAGGCACTGCTGGAAAAGAGTAACTTGTTTTTCGGCTTGTCAGCTTGCAGAGGCTGAAGGTGCCTATTATCAAATGGTGTAGAAAGTTAGGTGAGCAGTCAGAAGATGAATCCACTTCCTTAAACACAGTAGCTGTCCTTTTACCTGACACTTCAATATAATTCCTTTAACAGACTTTTCTCTCTTCATAAAAATAACGCCTTTTAGAATAAATAAAGAACAAAACCAACCAAACAAAAAATATGAAAAATTGTCTGTAGTACTAGATGGCACAGATTTCTTTTTTTAATTATAAGTTTGATGAGATGCATCCACAAAATAATATTATGCCCATAATTAAAATACAAGTCTGATACTCATGATACTCACATTTGCTAATTTCCAGAAAAATACTTTCTATTTGACATATGCTTTCTTATTCTATTAGTAAAATTATAATACTTCAGTGCTAAAGGATAGTGATGGAAAGGTCTATGTACTGGAGATCATTAGATGTTAAATATATAACAATGATGGGAAGTATATCTAAGCTACAAGCCTGTTAATTGGTGTGTACTACTGACCATCCTAGCATATAAACTCCTAGTAAATTATTTTGTACTTTGCCTAACAATTGAAAGGAGAATGTCATCATCAGTAGATACAACTATGCTATCTTCGGCTATGCATGCACTAAAAGAAGCCAAAAAAAATTATGATAACAAAGGAAAAAATAATGTCTCAATTAATAAGATCTCTGCA
Organism: Cuculus canorus; assembly: GCF_017976375.1. Lineage (NCBI taxonomy): Eukaryota > Metazoa > Chordata > Aves > Cuculiformes > Cuculidae > Cuculus > Cuculus canorus. The sequence continues at coordinate 48,480,750 of NC_071441.1, forward strand.
AAACCCACACGTAGAATGCCCAATTTTCATAATTTTTTTTCAGTTAGTCAAAGGATTTCCACACTAAAGGAGGACAGCTACACCACAGTGACAAAAGCATAGTGAAGAGTGTAGGAATGTCCTAAAATTACAACATATTAGCCTAGAGACAACTAAACTACTGGAAGTTATTTTTCAATCATTAAGAAATAATTTGGAATAGGAAAGTGCAGTGGGCTAATCTTTGCCCTTCCATTTGTCTAAAAGAACCCATCTAAACTCACTGCATAAGACACTGACAGGAAATATACATCAGTTAGCATGACTGCATGAGACACTAAGTGTGTTTACTTTACTTTGTTCTGTTTGTTCCAGGGCTTTATAAAGTGCTCTACACTCTGTGAGTGATAATTAGGTGGCTAGGAAATGACACACCTACAAGCATTAAATACCACAGGTGAAAAATAAACTAGCTCAAGTAAAGCTGTAAAAAAACCTCTTTCCCTGCTTACTGTGCCTTTGCAGGGTAAGTCCTTGTTACCAGACTCATTCCCACCTATGATTTTCTGGATCACAACAGACTTTACCTAGTGGGGAAGCTCCTTTCATCATCTCTCAGACACTGCCAGATGCTTTTTGAACTTCAGCTGCATTCTCTTGTCTTCTCTATCAATTACAAAAGGTGATATTTCTCCTCCCTTCCTTCCTTCCTTCCTTCCTTCCTTCCTTCCTTCCTTCCTTCCTTCCTTCCTTCCTTCCTTCCTTCCTTCCTTCCTTCCTTCCTTCCTTCCTTCCTTCCTTCCTTCCTTCCTTCCTTCCTTCCTTCCTCTCTTCTTCCCTTCCTTTTCTCTCCTCTGAAGTGGCTTAACTGAAGCAACATCGCTTCTAGGAACACGCAGTCAGTCTGACCTCTTGTTGCTGAAGTGAAAAAACAGAAACTGAGGACAGACAGGAAAACAGATCCTGTTTGTCATAGGCTGGTGACTGGATAGAAAAGTGGGCTTGTGATCAGACTTCTCTCTAGGTTGTTTTACTGTGCCAGGCGTCAAGGAGGACTGCAGAGTGCATGTGATGGTGTCCTTAAGGTTGTGGGCAGGAGTCAAAGTCTAAAAAGTGAACTAAACACTTTACATGTTTTTAAGAGCAGTAAGAGGGAAAGAAGGTAGAAACTTCATGAAATCAACTTACTTTTGTGTGCAGAAAACAGTTAGTATTTCAGCAATGGTATTTGCACTGGATTCATCAGAAATTTGAGGCTAATTATTAGCCTCTGACTAGGTTCATTTGGGATAGGATTTTGCCATTGCTACTTTCTCAAATAAAGTTGAATAAAATAAATACAAATATACAAATTCTTGCTAATGAATAACTGAAGTAGGGTACTGCATGCAAATATGAATAAACTCTGTCATGGAAGCAGTGAGAAAGACAGAATTGTACAGCTTAGGTATGTTAGAAGTACTGTGTAATATAATGCTGAAACCAATATGATAGTGCAAATGATGAAATAACAAAAGCAATGTAACACCGAAAATATGGACCTTAGTGGTTTTCCAACCTAAATGTACAGGACAGAAAAAGAATTCTACCCCAAACTGGGGAAAGGAATTTTGGTGTATATATATATGTATATATATATATACACCTTAAATAAAATTAGCAGGAGGCATTCATGGAACAGCCCAATACTGGCCTCTCTCAGAGTGTCCATTTCTTCTGTCATACAACGGGGCTTGCTCAGCACAGAAATTTCCAATATGTGTTGGACTTTGGATCATTGCATTCAACTTCTGTCTCTTAATTCTATTTGCCTGGACACTAGTTTGCTTTTGACCTTGGTTCAGATTGGGCTTGTCCCTTAGTCCAGACTGAGACAGCTTCTGTGGACTCTGAAGCTATATACCTGCTACCTGGCTTCCAATCAAACTGTCACCTCTCTTTTTAGAACAACCTGATTTTGATGGAGTTTTCAAAATCAAGGTACTGAATGATATTGGGAACAAACTGACATTGCAGCTACCAGATTAACCATTATCATTTTGTTTGAGCAACAGAAGGTTATAAGGCATGGTGAAAAAGATTAGTTAGCTTGTCAATCACGTTAGTAGGTAGAGATCTTCAGCAGGTTCTCGTTCACTTTAATTGTACGTGGCTTTCACACTGGCTCCTTTCACTGATTCCTGTGGAATTTCAGACAGAGATTCAAGCTAAATAAGGAACAAAGTGAGTGAAACTTCATTCCTAAAGAACCATGGGGAGCCTATGATGACCAATGCCTCTGGATTCCTGTACTGAACCCAAGGAGTGTCAGGGCATTTCGTGGTATTCCAGAGAACTTGAATGTACAAGTTGTTTTCAGTCATCTCATCCTCCTTGCTTGTGTACGTGACTCGACCTGGTGACAGACACATATCTTCCACACTGAGTAGAGGCAATCAGAAGACAGAGAAAATGTGGTGCCTTTAGGCTGACATGCCACATCATAGATGGATGTGAAGTGTAACTTCCAGCCTCTTGAAATAAATTCACAGGATTCTGAAAAGAACAGATACAATGTGACAGCATTTCTGTCAGGAGAGTTGATAAAAAGGCTGAGGCTTTGGCACACGACTACACACATGCTATTGCTGGAGGCTTCAGGAATTCTGAACAAGATGAAACTTTATCAGAGTATGTCAGCCACCTACATTCAACATGTGAAAATTTTGACCAAAAAAAAAAAAAAGCCAGGATGTTCTTGAAACTGGGCTAAAAGCTGATATCTTACCATTCTGTGGAAGTCAGTTACAACATTTCAGAGCATGGACATTGTTTCTTCTGCTAAAAAGTCTCAAACTGAAATTAAAGAAAAAAATTAAATTTCAGCACCAAATTCCTCCTGTCCACTTTTAGGCACTTGCTGACACTCAGTCTAAGCAGGTTTTTTTATGTATTAAACACTTAAGTTCCCAATTTTGTAAAATTCTTACCATTTTTATATTTGTGCTGCCAATTAACTTCTATTATAGATAAAGGCTATGGAAATAAAAACAAAGTGGGCAACAGGATAATACTTAAAACATATATATTTCTTACAGCTTATTTCCTAGTTTGCTGCACACTGACTAACTGTCAAGCAACAAACTCATTGCTTCCAATTGTCATTAAAACTAATAACAAAAACCAGATACAGTTGTCTTTTACTGTTAGACCATACAAGAAACAACCTCAGCTCTCTGCTGACACAGTTATTTATTTCTGACCCAGAGGGCTTTACACAGCAAGCAGACTAATAATTGCTGCATACTACAATCCTTAAGATGGTGATTATTTGCTTATTTCAGATATTCATCTTCTGTCATGGTGCTGAAACAGAGTGAAGCGCTCAAGAGTTGTAAACAGAGAGATTTTTGTCAAGAAATACCCTATTAATCGTTCCTGAATGTACTACATTACTGCATCCAAACATGCCCAGTCTTGGTGGCAAACAGATATTGTTTCCAATCTAAGCCTAAGCTGTTCCTGACATCTGTTTCTACATTCTAATCAGCCTCTGGACCGCCTGGAGACGTGGTTTGGCATGTTGAGCAAGTTCCTGTCTGCCTAGGGTGGTACCAGTGCTGTATGCTGTGAAGAGATACTGTTCTTCCTGTTCATTGCATCTCCCCAGGAAGAGCAGAGGTTTCTGCTCAGCCTTCATGGAAGACTGGAGCTCCTACACGGGAAAACAGACAAAACCAGTGCCAGTCTCTTCGGTGCAGAGACTTTCTGTTTACTTTCCCATTTCACTATCTTACTTGCAAGTAAGTGAGCGGTATCGGGACTGGCAATTTGGGGACTTCTTTACATTTCAGCTTTTAACTCTTAATTTTATTTTTGAACAGCTATTTCTTAGGCTGAAGAAGGAATTAACACAGTAATTTTTTATGGTTTTGCATAATACAATATTGCCCATCAAAATCTGAGATATGGTGGCTATGTACATATGCAAACACATATGACACAGATACAGAAAAGACAAGTCTGCATGATAGATCTAATTCAGTTCTTTCTTGGGCTGGGAAGAAAGTGCAACTCTGTCTGCATGTCATATACTTCTTTAGCAGAATATCTAGCAGTTTCTTTTTTCAGTGAATAGTACTAACTCAATACTACTTCAGCTGTATTTTTAAATCAAAGAATGTCACTCTGGAAACTCCTATAAGGAGGATAATAATGTTCGGTCTTCATCTCAAGACCTGGCAATCATAAAGTATAGGAAAAGCCTGAATCAGAAATGATGATTGCTTGCAACTTAAAAGACTTAAATGCCTGTAGCTTACCAAGAAGGAAAACATTATAGCAAAATAGTAAGATACACTTGAATTCTGCTTGCACTTTAGGGAAGACTCAAAACTTGACCAAAGGTGACAGAGGAGAAGTAATCTCACCATTCCTTTATTTGTCAGTGTCCAGGCAAGGCAAAGTCATTTAAAAAAAAAGCCAGCACAAGGCAGCTTCTGGATGGCTTGTCTTGAGATCTGATACATATGAGCACGGACATCTCTGTAAAAATTGAGACTTAGACCTCTGTGAAGTGAAAGGACCATGCCTACTGGTGCATTTCCTCATGGAGATCACAGCGTTCTAGAGGAAAACAGGAATCTTCATGTTTTGTAACTAAGAGGCCAGACTTGGATCATCTAATATCTATAATCAGGCCTCTGTAAGGTGTATCAGGTTGAACAGTAAATTATAATATTTTTCAAAAAGTGATATTTCACTTGCACTACAAATCTGACATTTAGCATTTTTCTTTTCGCCCAAATAAACATATAAAGCCAAGATGTTAAAAGATGTTATGAAATATTTCCTTTAAAAATTATGTAATGACTTAATCAAGACTCCTTTATATCCCATCAAACCTTATGAGACTTAGAAGTTGTAATTGATTATTTTAGGAAAGACAATAGTTGCAGTAGTTTGGCAACATCTTACTAAAATCAATATATTTCTGTTAAAAATCTGAGGCTTAGCATTTTTAATATAGGGGCATTATCACACTCTTGTTAATCAGGACACCTAGTTCATTATTGAATTTTGAGAGTCTTGGACAATATCTCGTTCAGTGCCTGAAACTTAAACAAGTAGTTACAAACGTGTATTCTGCCTTAACACCTGAAATTATATGTTTAATCAATGTATACTGTACTTATCCTAGGCTCATTGCTCTTAAATTCTCTTCCAGACTCCTCAGAACAAAGAAGCTGTTTTCCATGTGGTTTCTCAGTGAGCAGCAACTGGTTCTATAATCCAAAGTTTATGGGACACAAGCAGTTTTCTGAGCTCTGTTCGTGTCAAAAGAGTAAAATAAATAGAAACTGATGTAAAAGAGCAGGTTAAAAAAAAAGAAAAAAATATGGCATCTTTCAAGATCAGCTGTTCCACAGAGAACAGAAGAATCTGGCAGTCTACATAACAATATACGTCAGGCAGGGAAAGAGCTGAAAAAGTTCTGAGTGTCAACATGTATTACAGGTTGGAGGTAAAGAGTCATTTGTCCCCGGAGGCCCGAGTTTGGAGAAGCTACTGGAGGTAATTGGCCACGAAGTACTGCTTAAAGCCCTTTCCTGCTCTTTTCACCTGTTGTGTTTACACACCATAGTACTTAAAATAGTTAGAGCCACTCAATGTGTTCAGGCTCATATACTGAGTCTGAAAACAAAACACTCACATATTGAAAAGTGGAGGTTGAGCATAATTTTTACATTTTATGACTACAAACATGCAGAAAGCAATTCTAAAACAGAGAAAGTGAGATCTACCTGTGGTCATAAAGGTGAGAATTGTGTGAGTCTCAAAGAAAAACTAGCATGCCTTAACTCTTAGATCCATTTGTTGCCTTGACTTACGTTTTTGCACATCCCTTGCTGCATGGGGCCGTGGCAGTGCAGGCAGCAACTGGCAGGAAAGCAAGCAGGTGCTCTGCAGACTCACTGTGCCAGTGTCAGGCCAAGGTTTGCTCTGGCTTTTAGCTCTGGCAGCTGTTTCAGATGTGTGGTGGTATATTGCAGTAGCGGCTTTATCAGATGAGCATTGTGTGTATTGTCATAAAATGTTCAGCCAGCGTCTTTTAACAATGGACTGTTCCCCAGGGGTCATGATGCTATTGGTACTTCTGCAAAATAACCACATTTGTTTGCCCTTCTCTCTTTCAGGTTTAAACACATAAACAATGTATTTTAATGTACTAAAACAAGCTTACTGATTACCCTGGTAGGTTAGATGCTATTTCAGTATCCAGCTGGGTATGACATTTAATTATTGAACAATCCCTTTGATATTGTTAGGCAACTTGCAAAGTATCCAATTATAACTAGAAAAAATGGCCTGTGGACTTTCCTTCTTTTTTTCATGTGTTCTGCAACACTGAATTCCACAGAGTAAATAGGTTTCATCTCTGTTTGTTTTTAATAACAGTTCATTTTGGCTTCCTTTTTCATTGCATTAACATAATTTTTTTAGATTAAATTCCTCTGTATTTGGCAAAGCATGTAAGCTAATGGATGATTTTCAGCATGGACTCAAGACCCATGAGTTTCCATAGGAGTTTAGATCAAACTTAATATCAAAGATTTATGTGAATAGGAATGGAATGCTAAAATACAGACACATTAAAGGCCACGGGTCCTTTAACTAGATGCAGATTGTCTGAATATCAGTCAACAGAATACATTTTGAAATGTTCTCAAGATATGCAGAAGTCATTCTTTGAGGAGATGTGCATAGAAACACACAGATGCACACACACTCATGACCATGGATATTTATATATTTGAGTACAGATGGGCACCTAGAAGAGGAAACCAGCATTTGTACATGTATAGACTAGAAAATGGTTTGAATTCTATATCTAACAGTTTCCTGTTCTTTTTCTCTACCATTCCTGTATCAAAGCAAAGGACAGTTTCAGGACTGAATAAGAAGGATGCAACCATAACTGCTTTACCCCAAGGAGTAAACTAGAACAAGACATAAGGAAATTCATCAAGAATACTGTGTATTAATAGAATTTCTCTCATAGAAATCTTTTGACTGGAAGGGTTTCAGGCACTTTCATTGTCCATGTAACAGATTTTTCTTTCCAACAAAGAAAGCAGGTGCCCAGTAAAGTTATTTGTGAGTCAGAAGTAAAAATTACATATATCACCATTATAATGCAACAAATAATGAAATTTTGAATCACTGAGCACACAAAATACAGGTACTTTTCCTGCAACTATCATTTGCATTTAACTTTTCAAGTCCAGCTTTGACAAGCATAGGTGGTCAGCAGTATGAATAATACAAAATTTTTGGAAAAAGAAATGAGAACTGAACCAAACAGAAGCTTTTTAAACACTACCTGCAAATTTTATGTACAATATTGCCTGTCAAACAGTTTTATGTATACATCATTCATAAGGCCATGCACAAGAACATTATGTAGATAGCTTATTTTGCCATCTCTTTATCTTCAAAGTTTATTTTGCTTTATTTTTTTCAAAGTACTGTTTCATTAATACTAGGAGTTGGAGTTTTGAGTTTTTTCACTTTTTGAGATTTTGATGATTTTCTTTCCCAAACTAGTGAGCGTATCATGAGTTGGGCAGAAATCTGGATTTCTTTTCATATTTTGAGATGACTTATTTCCTGCAGCCTCCAAATGAACTATATCTGTCTTGGCAGCTTTCATTCTCCTCTCATTTCTTCCATATTTCAGCTAAAAGGCAGGGAACTGATGACCTGTATGGCACAGCCTCATCTGCTTTTCCCTTGGATTAAAGACAGAAGTAGCGTATTCTGTCAGTACAAACTCCCACATCTAAACAGAAAAGTAAGTAAATAATTAAAACGATGTTAGAAGAGACCTTTTGAGTACCTTAAATTTGGGTGACCAGACTTAATGGTGATCCAAAGGACAATTCTGCCTGTAGCTTGTAGTATTAAATAGCATTAAATAATAATAGTATTAAATACAGCAGCTACAGATAGCAACACGATAAATTGACAGCCTGTTTCCTGGAGACATCGCCAATTATGTGGAAAGAACCATCAGTAAAGATCACACATAAAATCATAGAATCGTAGAATGTCTTGGGTTGGAAGGGACCCATAAGGACCACTAATCACTAAAGGTCACTAATAATTCAGCCTGAGATTTTCAAAGTGACTTCACAAAATTAGGCACGTAGCATATTTTGACCATTCCTGGAAAGAGAGTAACTTACTAGCATGCCTCTCCATGAGGCTGTAGTAGCACCCAGCACATTCTTAGCAATCTCTCCAGTGACTAAAAGGCTCCTTGAGCTAGGTAAAATATGTTGATTATGAAGAAAAGTTGACACAGAGCAAAAAAAAAAAAAAAAAGTACATGATTGGATCTTTCTCACAGCACTCAAACCAAATCCATAGGAAGCCTAATACTGATTTTGCAGGTGGAACTAAAGCACTGGTAACATTACGCTAATCACTGTCAGGGTTAAAATAACCCTGTCATCACAACCACATTGGAAAGCTACAGAACATGGAACAGTAGAGACTAATATTCTGTGAGAGATATCTGTCCACTTTCTTTTTACACGAGAGGAGAAGATGCTATCTACCTATTCTATGAGGTAGATAATATGCTTCAGTCAAAAAGCATTTGACAGCCTTATTAGGAAGTCTGGAAATTTTAACAGTCTCTGTAGGATTTCCTCATTGTTTGTTATCCCACTGTGCTCTTTCCCAAAGTACAGTACAGATTCAGCAATCATTTCATGGGTCATGTCAACCACAGGAAAGAACTCCAAGATATTTAAATCCCGATAACTTCCTAGTAAATTACTTTGTAATGCTTAGTTGCACATGACTTCTGGCTTTTTAGCAGTAGTTCTCCACATTTAGCCGAATGACTGGCTCGTGGTTAATTTCTTTAAGAAGGAATCCACAAATATTTCAGATTCTAAAAACTTACAGAAAATGTTTACAATGTTTTTTTTTAATAGTACCAGTAATCCAGAATTTGGGGTTTAGAAATCATATTTTTAAACTTTTGATGAATCATTAATAGCTTCTTTAACCTTGCTGCATAAAAGCTCTGCCAGTGGCACATCGGAAAACTGAGTGGCTATTTAAAGCTCTTTTATAGTGTGTAAGGCTGGTTTTCCAGGTGAATGTATTAGAGAAAAGACAACGTGGTAGAAAATGAGTAGTGTCATGAAAATACTTTTGTAGGCTCATTGTATACATCTGCTATACCTCTTCATAGATCTTTGTATTTTGTTGTTTATGAATGTAACCAAAATCTTGGAGAGAGAAATTGCTCAGACTTTCCAACTGGCATATATTAAAAACAATTTGTCTTTGGAACGAACCATACATTCCTGTAGGCTCTCTTTTCAGCCCCTAAAGCTATGAAACCTTTGGGAATTTAAATTAGAATATTTATGTGTTTGAATGCTACACCACAACTTTGTGATACAATTTTTTTTACAAGTTAATAGCTGATTCAACCTCCAGCCATCTGAAGAGGGCTTAGGTCCAACAGAAAAAAATGTAGAAAAAACTATCCAGGGCTGCCTTATCACGAACAGTTGATTCCTTCTCAATATTTCTTAAAATAATGTGTTTTCATACCACATGAAGTTTGTCATTCTCGTCTATAAGATTGTATGACATTGGAGATTAAAGTAACATTGACCATTTGTGTGAGAAAGAAAAATTTGAATGTAGTGACAAATTTCTTGACAAATTCGAGTATTTTTAAATCCTGTGCACTGATTTAGTTTTCATACAATATAAACTATGGACTTAGCACTTCTGAACATATCAAAGTGTTCTCTCCTATCAGCCTGTGAAAGTACAATAAATTTATCAATTTTTCACATAATCACTTTTTGTCTTCATGGTTCTAACTTCCCTGTGCTCACCTGCAAATTCCCTTTCTTGTTCAGATTCCTTGTCTTTCTCAAAAGCCATTTCTGTTGAGATATGTACAGTGAATCAAGATGATTTATATATAAGTAGTTATTCTCTTTCTCCCCTACCCACTTGCTAGTCCCTTTGAAATGTTTAAACCTGGAGCAGAGATGCTGCTTTTTACCTGAAAAATAATCCTAGATGCAAGCATTTATAAATAATAGCTTTAGATAAAATGTTAGCATTTAAATTGAAGGTAAGAGGATGAAAATGTTCTTCCTACCAGAACACACGCAGAAAGTTTGGCTAACGTGTTGAAAATTTCACTGCACAGAATGAAATTTTCCTGGTTTCAGTGTTTCCACCACTTTACCTGTTTCCTCTCTACATCAACAGAGAAAAAAAATGGTTGAAACAAGCAGCATAATTTAAAATTAAGGCAGGGAAAATGAAGATTTTTGAATGTAATTTTTGTATCTCCTCCAAGATTTAACTGAGAATTATTTTTTCTTTTAAATCTATATAATGAAATAATTGTGATTTGTGAAAAGAATCTTCATTCAACTACTTACAGCTTCTAATAAATAGCAGCTCAGTAACAATGTCTTATGTTTTTTTTAATTGCTGCAGAGTGAAGGGGGAAGAATTCTGTGAGTGTCTGGATGAGTACCTATAGAAATGTCCTTCTAAGGCTGAGATTGAAATATTATCACACATTAGAACATCGACATCTTTCATTTACATCCTTCTAACTACTTTAGAGTGTTATAAAAGAGTGTTTGGTGTTTCGTATGCTCAAGTGTATTCAATGTTAATATAAGTTCAATGAATCAAGAGTGAAACGATTCTGTGGGCATGAATTACATTGTACATGCATTGTTATGTGTCTGCCAGGACTTTTGTGTGCTCTATCATGTATGTGCTCCAAAAATCCATGTGTTAACTTTCTCAGTAGTTTTATTTATTGTGTGATGTCCTATTTCTTCCTTAGCTGAGCCTTTCAGGAAAAGTTGGTTTTTTTCATAACTATAGTGCACAGGGCAAAAAGCAAGCAAAACTCAAATGAAGCACTACTTGGGTTAAATATAAGAATACTGTGTGTAAGAATATATGTAAGAGTACCGTAATTATCTGTGAAAGGCAAGGACAAGGAAGCATTGCAGTTTAAGAGGTGAAATACTTACAAAGTTGTTGCAATTTGGTTTTTTAGTATCTATCATGGAAAGTATAGAGAAGGTAGATGCAGTCAAGGGCTTAGGTTAAATGACCTCTTGAGATCCTGCTCAGCCCCAAAACTCAGTGAAACAATTACAGAAAACAAGAATATGCAAATGAAATAAAATATCTAACAGTAAATATTCCCGTAATCTCCATTATACACCCAGGTCTAAACAATATTTGCTGATTGTTCAGATTTATAATGGTGAGAGGGAGAGTATCCAGTCACTCGTTCCAGTAAAGCACTCAGTAAAAGGGCAGAAAAATCAGTCATTTCCTTAATTTCAGTATTGTACAAGTATTTCCTTGCCCATTAAGCTTTTACTGGTAATGATGTTCATCAATAGCCAGAAACATCCATTAAAATTAGAAACTCCTTTTCTTATTAATCTATAAAATGTACCAAATAGGCTACGTTTCTTTGAAAAATCTGTATTCACAGTCTTTGAGTGACTGACTTCCATTTTAGATGCAATAGGATTTTTCAATTAATACTTCGATTTCTCTTTTTATTATACATCCTCCTAAAAAAACCCTACAACTCCTTCAGAAATAAGAAAAATATACACCTGTATCAGTCCCTTCCTTCTCAAAGTCTCCTCTTAAGGTCAACTAGGAATGAAAATAATGCACAATTTCACATTTGCAAGCTGGAGAAAGGATCAGTCCCTATTCCAAATTACTTCTTATTCACAGTAACTGATTCTCCCAAAAAAGCAAGCAAATAAAGAATTAAGACAATTTGATCACAGAGTGGGCTTATGAAGACAGCACATCTTCTTTCAAGTACAGTTACAATGCAAACACAGTATTTTGTGTGGCTGAAGACCAACATTGCCGATGATGGAGTTTTGCCTAGCTCTTCAGTATGTCTACTTTCTTCTTCGTTCCCCTTACTTCACCAAAATTCCACGCATGCTTCTGGTCTCAATAGCAGCAACACATCAGTAATGCTTATAACAATATAGAGATTAAAATACTGAGAAAACTTCAGTTACTCTTCCATGATGCTGCAAAGGCTCACCCTGAAGTTTCATACCATCTTTGTTTCAGAATGGTTGCAAGCAGGCAGATGCTATCATGGCCACTGAAAGTAAATTCATTATCCATATGCTTGTAATAATACCTAAGCAAGACTATTTTCCTAAGAAATTGGAGTAGTCACCTAAAGGACTGAATCTTAAAAGTTAGAAAAAAGTGTCTGAATGGAAGGATAGTGATAAAAGTGATGATAGATAAATTTATATAATTTTAAAATCTAATCTAATCTAAACATTATATAAGGTAAATTGCATGTGTATTGCAAAGAGTTTACCATCTCACCAATACCAAGTTCACAAATGCCAACTTTCCAAACAACACCTTCACAGCATCACTATTTGACCAGGGATCAAACACACAATCAGGTATCTGGTTGCTTGCAACTGATGTGGGAAAGGACAGTAAAAAACCTCTGTAGTTCAGTCAGGGTGGAGCGTTCCAGCTCTAGGGGATGTGATAAAAAGGACACAAGTAAGGAGGACCAGGTAAGCAAAGGGTGTATGGAGAAGACAGAGGGACTGAGCATTTCCTAGGAAAGGACTGTCTGTTGCGTGGGAGCTAATAGCCCGTAGGTGCCAAATTTGTGACTCAAAAGGAGAGGATCAAAAGACAAAAATGTGACTGCTAGATGTAGGCTAGAAACTTGGACTTCACCCTATCTGTGAGGTCCTCAGAGCAGGCTCCTCTTCCATGTGGGACAGGGAATTCACACTGTACACTTTAGGGCCATATCCCCTTTATGTATTTTGGGGGTCACTGGGAAGGCTGACAAGCCAAAGGCATCTTTGGAGGGACATTTTGGGTTTAATTTTCTTTCTTTTTTTTTTTTTCATGTGGCAGAGAGGGAAGGTATAGAGGGGCAAGAAGCAGATCAGAGGGACAGCTGAAACTGGGAGAAAGGGAACACTTGAAAGAGTAATGATATCTAATCAGATCCCTCCTTCTGGCATCCCACACATGAAGGCCATATACATATGGCAATTTTTCACCATCCTTTGCTGGGAAATAATAGCTGTGACTTACCCCAACTGAAAGGAGGCTTCCTTTCCTCCAGCTCTCCTGGCAGATTGCTCACATTTCCTAGACATGACAGAATGCAGATGCAAAGCTGTGCAAGCAAATACTCCACTGAGGCAAAATTTGGGGTAAGGCAATGTCATGTGCATCTGTATCACAGAAGAAAGGGATAACAAAGTTGCTTATCCCTGCTCCTATTCAATGTTACCGTGAACCTTGGATAAATCATCTGTTGCTGTTGAGCAGTGAGATAGTGCCCTCATGTTAGTAACAACAGTGGCATAAATTATGTGAAGCAGTAACACGTTTGTTTAACAGGTATACGAATAATAGTGCAAATATCTGAAAAAAACAAGTATAATATAAAAACAAACTAATAATTAGTGCATTGATACTACTTTAAAAAAAAAAAAAATCCAGACAGCCAAAGGCAGAGTTTTATTATCTAAAAGTCTTTAGAGCTAATCCATGTGAAAATGTCTTCTGGATTTACCTTTACCTTTTTCCCGAGGAAAGGGGGAGGAGGAAGAGCTCATTAGTCTAGCATGAAGGAAAATTTGGGATGTCCAATGGGAATGGGAATTGCCAAGTGGGTATATTTTGGAGAAGCAATTGTGGAGAAGGCAGGGACAATTTAGGGATATCTTCTGCCACATTTCTCATATTCCTGGAAAGACTTGATTGTAAGATTTCCACTGATTCACCTTGACAGTGTTCTAGGATAATTCACTCTGTAGGAAATCTCTGAGAGTCTCTTGTCCAATCTTGTCTCCAAAACAGGCTTTGGCATAGGGTCAGACCTGGAATTCCCTGGCACAAACAGAGCTGCATATGCAAAGAAGTAACCTCTCTAGGGAAGATGAAGCCCAAGTTGTTTTACACACCTGTATATATTTTTGTATTAATAAAACAAACAAGACCAGAAACAGATTTGGGATATTTCCAAAGGGAAAGTTTGGTTTTTCTTTTTTACTGGCATTCTTAAACTCCTTTGATGTGTATATCTCAACACATGGTTAGTGACAAAAGACACCTTTGCCTAAATAGTTGCCGTAATATTTGCCTTACTTGATCATTTGCCTAAAATGTCTCATAAAATAATCTCTTTTGATAAGCTTTTTCAGTTAGATGGGTATGAGAAGTCTACAAACACATACTCAAGTGAAAGGTGAAAGAAAAGGAATAATGTTGCAGCAGAAGAGCACAGGACAGAAATTGTGACCTGTTTAATAGTTGCCAAAATTTTCAGTGAAATAATATTTTGAGTTGCTCTATTGGGAAAGGGATTGTTATTATACTGATTACTTTTACTGAAATGATTACATGTTCTCACAATTAATTTTCATTAATTATTTTTGCATTTCCATAACATTATTCTGTACAGTCTTTCTTCTCTCAAAAGAAATATTTTTCTGTATGAAAACTGGTGTCATCTACTCCACAGAGATTTCTGTGGTATGCTGTCTTAAAAGAGGAATTAAAATATTCAGTATTAGAAGAAGAGCTGTCTGTATTCCGCTTGCCACCTGAATGATGCCAAGGAGAACTGGTTATCTTGATTAAAAGTCAGTTCAGCTATGTTTTCAGAGCAGTTTCATGGCTTGTAAATGGTCTTCAACAATCAAGGCCCCAGGTTAAAGGGGTACCTCCCAAATAACTGCAGTAAATGTAATTTTCCTATTTTGGCATTTGTGCATGCTGGCATTCACACTGGTATTTAAGCCTGTAGATATGAGCTGAGTGAATTACATAAACCAGATTGCCTGATACTTTACCTCTGCACAGCAAACTGAAGGTAAGATTGCAGCAAACATAACCCTAGAAACATTTGCCTTAATATAGAGAGCAAGATAACAAAAGTCATAAAAACACCAATACAGGACTTTGTATCAACTCTTAGCCTACAAATTCGCTGATGACCCTAAATGTGCCCGAATACTGTGTTTTCTGAATTGTTTCAAAGCCTCTGATATTCTGCAACTATTGCTATTATCATAGCTAAATTAAAGTTTGTGCAGATATGTTTAGCCTTTGGCCATACAGATATACCTGGGTAGCGCTAGGATTAGTTTTACATCCAAAAATACATTATCCTTTGAGAATTGCACGGTGCCACACCACCATGGGTGCATAATACCACAACAGCACTGTGTTCTGTTGAAAAAAATACGTGGATTATAATTGTGTCAGGTCATGAAGTGAGGGCATGTAAAGTGGAAGAAGAAGTACTTTATTGACTCTTCCCCCCTGCTGAAGACATATTCCAAGGTAAAATAAAAAGTATCAGGCCAAAAAAAGAGTAACTGAGTGGTAACGGATGATACTACTGTGAATTCTCAATTCCATGACGCAGCAATTCAGCTGACAGACCTTTAGTATGATCCATTTCTGCATCAACTGCTTTCACTGCAGTATTTGCTGCCTTTTAACACTCCTCCATGCATTTCTGTAGGCCTTAGAATTGCTTCCTTATCTTTTCTAGAGACACTGATCTTCAAAAAATCATAAAATGAAAGAGTGATAGTTTTATGGTGTTTTCAGCCACAATTTCAGTTCAGTAACTGTCACAAAAAGTAACTCCCTAAAAATGATTGTGTGTGACAGCTTCCATATTCGTTCTACTTCAATGTTCTTTCATATCTAATTTGCTCAATTTAAAAGCTAGAAGATGCATTTTCCTGCTGCCAGACAGCAAGCTTAGCCAGGGACCTGAAAAATCAAGCTGAGATCTTTTTGCCTCTTAACTTGTTTGTGGCTGTAAACTTGGCAGCTTAAACTCAACTGACAATTTAGTTGATGATGTGTAAGGTGGGGTGACACTCAGCTCATTATACTGTTTTTCTGGTGAAATTTTTGCACTAGCAAAATGAAGAAATTGGCAGCTATGAAAATGCAGTTTTCCTTCTTTTTATTCTAAACCAGTGGATTGCAATGACAGTTTCCTGTGTGCTTCTTGGTAATGAGTTTATGCTGAATGGAAATTATCTTTTTAGTTTCAGTGTTTATAGGTAAGTCAATCCCTACAGAAGCACAAGTTGGATGAAAATACTGTGCTTGCAGTGCTTTGGTAACATGATGGCTTCTTGAAAGCAGATGGCTTCCACTCTTTTGTACCCCATACCCTTCTTGTCTTACTCTGCATACTGGATGCTTCAGTTACTTCTGAAAGTGCCCAGCATGGGTATTGGGACCAAAGAGTCTCCTTATAACCAATGTAAAAGGAGATGTAAATTCTAATTTTTCTGATCAACAGAGGGTCATTTTTTTTCCCATTTCAAGCTATGTATGTGATAAGCTTATTTTTTCACCATTTCAGACATGACTATGAGATTGTTTATGGTTGGGAGCTTGTGAATTACTTCAAAATGATAGAATAGGCAAAATGTGCATGTTTCATCAGTTATACTACTAATTCTGCAGAGTACTGCATGGTGTGCTAGATGTGGAGTTAAAGTGGACTAATTCAGGGAGAATATGCAGATTTGTCTTTCATTATGGAGACACCAGCTTATGTTCCAGAAACTTAAGCCTAACAAAGACAGCAATAAACCTAGAAAAGAAGTTAAACTTCTTAAAAGAGTATACTTTTGCTGCTCATCCAGGGTTCCCACAATAAATGTGTTTGGCTGGTAGCACTGAGATGTGCATCCTGGAAGAGCCTGAACACCAGCAATAACTCTGAGGTCTGTGAAAAGATTAGGTTAAGGCACATCTTTGAAAACATAACAGGTTTTCTGCCTAAATCTGGAACTTAATTATTGGGAGAAATAAGTTAATGGAAGGAAAATTTTTTTGCTCTTTTTTTTGTGTAGTTCCTTTTGGTGCATCTAGTTGTGAAGAATTTTTTCATGTCTGATAAAGCACAAAAGGTGATATGATAAATGTAAACATTAATATGAACTTATATAGAGAGGAAGGGAAACAGAATAGATCATTTATTTATACCATCATTTTGTTGTAACTATGTTTTTCCCTCTTTACAAATTCTTAGACTCTGTTGCTGTAAACAAATGTAATTCCTTTACACTGTTATGAAAGACTTGGTCAGCTTATTAATTTTCTTTTTCAGTTCAGCTTTGCCTTTAAATCTTATGGCCAAGTGGAGAAAAGGGTAGAAAAAT
The DNA here is from genome assembly GCF_017976375.1 of Cuculus canorus. Lineage (NCBI taxonomy): Eukaryota > Metazoa > Chordata > Aves > Cuculiformes > Cuculidae > Cuculus > Cuculus canorus. The sequence goes on from NC_071441.1 coordinate 48,498,026, forward strand.
CCTTAATAATTTACTATGTACATTGAAATAAACACCTGTCTAAACAGCCATTTACTCAATTGTATAAAAACTGTTTGTACAGCCTTTTATGGAATTGTTTAAACACTTTCAACAAAGTTAAGGAAAATACATATCCTGACAGAGAAGGTAGGAATGTTTGAATTACAAGGTAAAACCAGATAATTCTGAATGCTTTATTTAACAGTTTTTTATCTCTAAATATGATTCATCTATCTCCATTTGTTTACCTTGAATAAAATTCTTTTCCTAGAAGTATTAAAAAAGCATATCCTTGGCTTGGTTTAGTACGCTCCAGAATATTCACAAAATTGATGTGCTAATATACAAAATTCATAAATTCAGGAATTGCAAATAAAGTATTCGGGAAATATGAGATCATTTTTGTGTGTTTATATTATTTGAAAAGGTTCTTTCATGAGGGTCCAGCACATGTCAGGCCTGTAAATTATTAATGTACCTGTATCTCATTAGCTGTATATTATGGAAGTTTACCAAATCTGCCGCCTCTAGTTTCATTAAAATACCAAGTTGTTAAAAGAGGGGTAGAGACTTTTTTGTGTCTTTGCAATTAAATTGGTTCTGTAAGAATGGTAGAAGCTTAGAGTTTCACTATTTCTTTGGCTGTAATTTAAAACATCCATACCATATGCAGACTGATTAATAATTCATGCTTCATTTATTAGGCCAGTAACCCTATTGCTGGCCTCATGAAAATGAGGATAATGCTGTCTTCTTTTTTTGTGAAACACTGGAAAACCATAAGCATGTTTATGCATGTGCATATATGTGTTTATTTGTGTTCATATATCTCAGTGTATGTTCATGTATGCATGTTCAGCTTAAAAATGAAGGCTATCCAACCATTTTTGCTGTACAGTACATAGGCAAAACTAGATTGTGAATAGAATAGCTCACACTTATATCAGGAATGAGGACCACAATGCTAAAGCTCATCAGTATGATACAGTTTTCTCAGGGACTGGCATTTTCACACAGGCACGGGGGAGCACCTCAGCCCTAGACCACCCTGCTCAAAACACTAAAGCCACGTAGTTTAGAAGCCACCTTCATCCCTGCCTACTCTAGCATAAACACCGGAACAAATCCAATAAATGCCTTCTTCAAAGACAATAGATAAAAGAGAAATGGGGGATGGATATTGTTTAGTCCTTCCCTGGGTTTTGTACACTAAAATGGAGACAATGAGGCAAAAGGAGAATTGTTATTGGAGGAAAATTTTTGGAAAGTTCTCTAGGTATTGAAAACTTAAAAATAATCCTGACCAGAAACATGAGACAATTTCTTCTTATGGTCACAATGGACAACCTGGGCAGTATCCAACTAGTGGCTAATAAAAATGGCAGTATGTCAAAAGCAAAGCCTCGTTCTAAAATAATTCGATTGTAACAAACTTCTATTTTCAAAGAAAAATCAAAAAGACTAAACACAAATTAATGAGATGCTTTGAACTTTTAGTTTTATGTGGCCTTATCCAATTGGAGAGACTCAGAAGTCAACGTTTTGATATTACCTAAATGAAATATTTTGATTAAACTGAAGTGTTTTTTTCCTCAATATTTCATTTTTTAGGAAATTTCTCAAACGTCCCCTCCCAACTTCATACCTATTTTTATCCTTTGCAAGTAGATTGTAAGTATTGAAGCCATGCTATAAATAAGCCTTCATTTTGCTCAATGGACTTCTATCTAGAATTAAAATTCCTAATGTGGCCTGCCCTGTTTCTGCGTAGAGGCCATTGGATACATATCTTGAGGTACAATCTTTCTCTTGACCAGCATAAGGGTTTGCAAACTCCTCTCAGCACAACATGTAGGGCAAACAGAAAGACGATGACCCAAAACAGTTACCCAGATGTGCTCAACAGAATAAGACTTTTCACACCTCTGTGAGTCAGTATGACCATGCTGAACCTCCAGAACATCATTACATGGAAGACTGGGGAAAACCTGCTCTTGACTTCTGTCTGGTAAATGAATATGTTTATGATGCCATTTCATTATCAGAGTAATTAAAACACAAATAAAAGAAAAAATTAATGGAAGCAATAAAAAATAATTCCCAAGGAAAACATTTAGTCCATTATTCTTTTAAGGTATATGTCAAACCTGCATGTCAAAAAAAAGGATTTATTTTACAGGAACAATTGTCTAGCCAGCCTTCACCTCCAAATGCAGTAATCACAGTAATTACTGAGCAGCAAAGAAATTGTTTTCTTGTGTCAGCAATGATGTCACCATTGATACCCTTTCTCAAGCCTTGAATCTGATGTGACGTCTGTATTTCATCCCCTAACAAAAACATTGCATACAACTATCGTCTAATTTTGTTGTATTCTGTACTACTGAATTCAAAAACATATCAAACTCTGTGTAAAAAGTTCAAAAGTTGAAGACAGACTACTCTGGCAGGAGTGACCCTGATGAGCACTAGATGTCTTAACATGATATTTCAGTAAAGAGACGGTAGTCACAACAGCTCCATTGTAAATGTGTGTTCTAATTACAGAGCTGAAATCACCTTGTTAGTACACCTGTCCTCCATCCTGCAAACTCCTGGGCAAAAACTTCAGACTTGGCACACCTCCTAGCAGCTCCTGTTTCGTGTGACTGGAAAGGCTCCAAATATTAAGAAAAGTACATGCTTTAACCTGATTTTATGGGTACCCTTATTCCTTTGGATCACCTCCAAGACGTTCTCCCCCGTACCATGAAGTATTTAACACTGGTTTTGAAGCCTGTTCGTCTTCACCTCAGGCAGCCTGGAGATGGTTCTCTGTATGGTTTATTAGGCTCTCTGTATGGCTGAAGTCTGTGCAGATGGACACAAATCAATTTCAAGTAAATTTCAAGTACTGATGACAGCAGAAAGAAGCTACTGGTTTTCAGTTAGCTCTCACATTTAGTTGCAACATAAGCAGCCCTTTATCTTTCCCCTGAGCCTTAAAATTTTTGACTAAACACTTCAGAACCTTCTTCTTAGACAAGGCAAACTCAGATAGCTGGTAAGTGTGGGATACACGACTTCTACCAGGTGTGTGCTGGGGAATGTGGACAGGTTCTACACTACTACCCTGTCGTAAGTGATAATCTTTTAATGTTCTCTATGTTCAAATTTATTTGCTTCATTGTTTATGGGTACTTTTTTCTGTTTCAAGAAAATAGGTGCATTTAAAGAACACCTTTTAACATAGCACAGGTCATTTTATTGTGTAATGTAAAATCAGGAGAACCTTATGAGTCTGCATCATGAATGTTACAGCAGAGTTTGAAGAAAGAAATAATCAGATAATTCACATGAAAAAGTAACAGGGTTTGGACAACATCAGGTAAAAGCTGTAGGTAAGACAAATTAGTGGGTTTGTTTCACAGGGAAGTCCTATGTACCTGGTAACCACTTTTGCATTAAGCTCAATTTACCTATCTTCTAATTACCTCTGGGTGTTTGTATTATCCGGTATACTCATACTGTGAAAGCGCTGAGCACTGAGATAGTCCAAAGTCTTTAATGCTGCTAATAGGAAGCCTGATGACTGGTCCCCCCCTTCTGCTTTGCTGGGCACTGACACTTCAGAAGGTTTCATTAGCAGGTGCCCAATTGCCCAATTCTGCAATAGATTTCTAGCCTAGACAGCATATTTTTATTTCACTGTCCTTTCTGGCAGTTATTGCATTTCTCATGCCGCACCCTGGGACCTTGTGTGAAGGGCGCTATAGAAGTATAGTGATTGGGTTGGCTGAGTAATTCTTTTTGACTTCATCAGGCTGTTAATCCTGCATGCCTGTGGTGATAAACCCAGAAAATCCCAGATAATCCTATATAATATTCAGGCTGGGCTGGCAACAGCTATAAATACATATCAAACTGTCAAAAACCATTATCATTTAGACTACTCTGCAGTCCTTTCCAAATTACATTAGAATATCCAGGCTTGACTTCAACTTTCCCCCCAACCTACCCCTCCCCACGCTCTTTCTTCCCTCTTAATGACAGAGTACTGCCTGTAGCTTTGCTTGCCAGCATAATAATGCACGTATTCTGCACATACAACTTTTTACTATGGCACCATGTTTGCCCTGGTCCTGCTTCTGTATGACTCAGAGGCAGCTGCATTTCTGTGCATAAGCAAATAATTTTTGTCAGTTTTGAAAACTAAAACATCCCACTGCCAAAAGGCTTCTAGTTACCACACAGAACAAATGTTGTTACTACAGCAATTCCAAAAATGTGTCTTAAGTATATCCGTTCATAAAAATTCTGTCTTAGTCTAATGTCTAATTAGATATACAACAAAATAACAAAAGATTTTTTTTTCCTTTTGTAATTTTATGTTGGCTAATAGCCAGAGATAAATAACAGTTTAGCATTTGCATTGCAAGTTGTACTGAATAAAATTACAATTGTCATCAAACTGTGAGTCGTTCTGATAGGATGAAAAGCTCACCCTCCCTCCAAAATACTCAAATGTCCTTCCCTCCCTTACAAGGAGAGAGTGGCCGTTGATACAAGAAAACATGTTTCTGGTAGTCAGCTTCATAGGTTTATTAGAGAAGTTTAAATTGGGGATAGCTCTGCTTGGGTCAACGGGAAGATTTCTGCAATAAGATGTGGTTATGTAGTACTCAGACTCTGAAAATGGGTTATATATTTTTCTCAGAAATGTATATGAAGTGCATGATGCCCATGTTTTCTGTGCCATTTTTTCACTCAATTATCTATCCAGGGGCTTAGTCAGGTAATTACTCAGGCTGATCATAGAAAAGCTGTAACTGAACCACTACACACCAGCAGTACTTGACAGAGATCAGCTCCTGGAATACAGCTCTGTTTTAAAAACATTTGATCCTGTTTTTTCAACTAACTAAATATCACTCCAGAAGAGAGAGTGTATATCCTGACTGCTTTCTATTGGGAAACTTTCTGTAGGACATTGAGAAATAAAACAGTGGCTCAATATTTCCTGTCTCCTAACCTAAAACATTGCTTCACTTGCAAGTATCACACTGTCACAGCTGTGACTGTATTTCATGTCTTCATTCTTCCTGCAATGAGAATAATAAGTCATGTGCTAACAGAACCGTATTCCTGAACTGGCTAAAGTGGGCCCTACCTACAAACAGATTTCTGCTGGTAGAGTATCCTCTGATGGTGGATCAGGCTCCTTCCATATCTTTTTTCCCACCAACTACAGTCACTGCTCTACTGTTCTTTCATTTGCTCTTTTGAAAGTTTGAATTTAACATTGGAGAAAAATCAGCTTAAAAATATCAGCTTGCTCTTCTTTTCATTTTCCTGAAAACAGGAATTTGATGGTGTAATGCACTGATGTGTGCAGGAGTTGATTGCAGTGCACTGCAGTGCCGTGCAGTGAAGCTGCCTGAGGCGTAGTAGAGATCCATGGCGTACTAAGAAGAACATCATGTTGTGCAGTCTAAATCTTCAGGTACTTCTACACAGCACATGAAGATATAGACTTGTGTTAGCCCACAAATGACATGATCCCGATCACCTCCCTTCTGTCACTAACCACTCTGAAATCGTGTCTGCGCTTGCAGTCACCAAAGAGGCATCACAGGAACAGCCTGACTCCTTATAGGGAAAAGAGTGTGCCTTGGAAAACCATTGGTACTCTGTTGAAGCAAAACACATTCGACAATATTTCTGATGGCGTCTAATTTTCTCCAAATGGTTCTTCCTCAAGTATGAAGGGAGATACTATACTACAGAATAATGCATGACGACAGGGAATTCAAAGCCAACATTCTGGGAAACATCACAACACCTCAGTGCTTATGGGTAGCGGTTCTGTCTAGTAGCTCCTCCTGTCCCTATCTGGTGTAGTCAATGAAGTAAGAAATAAAACAAGGCTACAGAGAAGAAAATCAGAGGTGACTTCACATTCTGTGAGAACAGAGAGCTAGAGGCTGAATTTGTATTCTCTGGCCCTTTACAGGATGTGAAATAAGGTTTTTTAAGTTGGGATGGCTTTACCTTAGAATAGCTGGGTTCCTCTGCATGATGGCATCTGAAATCAAAAGGCAAATTGTGGCTATGACTGGCTTAAAGTTTTGCAGGGCCTCAGGCTAGCTATCTCATATTCATTGGCATTCTAGCTATCTTCATATTCTGAAGGCATTGGAAGAAGACAAAAAGAAAGGAGATAAAGTTTGTGGGGCAGACTTAAAGTTTTCCCCTTGCTGTATTTATTGTTCTGGGATTTTTTTACTAATGTACGTATTGAAGGCAGTAGTGTGGTTACAAGCAAGGCACTGTGCTGTATTTATTTTCATTCCACAATTTAGACCTTTGATTTCTCATAAAGAACAGAGACATGGATGTTTGGTTTTCAGGCTCTTGGAATATTGTCAGACATTTTAGATATATCTAAACAAAGAGTTTTCTTCAAAATGCAGAGATTTGTTTTTGCATGCTCATTTTAGAGAATAGAGGTTTTCTGATTTTTTTGTAAATAGAAATGCATTTTGGACTTAAAGTTCTTAAGCATCTGTCCTTTTTATCTCAACTGTCCCTCATGAAAGCCTTTAAACAATGCAGAGGTTATTACTCCCTTCTTACAGCTGGAGAACACACAAACAGAAAATGTCAGTGATTGCACTGTGTTCCCTCAAGAACAAGATGATAGCTAGGGAATTACATTTTTTGTTACCAAGAACCTGTCAGCAGCCAGCTACAGTGTAGATTAAGTATTGCACATCTAATTCGCCAGTTCAGAGTCATTCAGTTTCCAGTTCTGCCTTTCTACAGACTCAGCAACAGCATTTTGAATCAAAAAGATAAACCACAACAGAGTACGTGCTCAGATTTATTTCTTTCCTAAGGATTTATTTCTTCCATCTGCTAAGGGTCTTGCTAAACAAGAGCAAAAATATTTCTATAGAAAATATACAATTCCTTATGTTTAAAGAAACACTTGGCATGTTGCTTCCATTATTGATTTTAGCACTGGTGTCCTGTAAAGGTACATTGCAAAATTTAAGGACAGTTTTGTCCTTCAGAAGACAAAAACTGTCTCTTCCTTACTAACCCCACATGTCCAACCTGTATTTACCTGATTCATGCTACATTACATGGACTACAAACTGGAAATAACTCTTACCAACATTGTGATATTGACCTATTAGTGGATTTTGTGTGTCCATATATGACTGTACTTGACAATGCAATTGTATCCATGTGTATGTATGTAAAACTCATGACTGTATAAAAAGTCACACACAGAGGGAAATATTCATTGTAATTTACAGCTGATACTGGTAGCTGACATCATATGGAGTGTTCCTGTCTATTTCTAGAGAACAAAAGATTAATATTGGCATCCTTTTCTGGCTTGTTGCACAGGATTTCTGTGCTTGTTAACAGGTGAGAGTAGAAAGATATAACTCAGTTCTGAAGAATATCCTGGAACTGGCAGATTTTTATTTACTTTCTTTTCCTGCTTTTATCTTTTTTTTTTTTTTCTGCACTTAGTTTTCACAAAGACACCTAGCTAGACAAAACCATAAAACATGTCGTCAGTTCAAAAGGTAGCCAGTCATAGTATTTTTCCAAATGACTGAAAATGTGAACAAAGAGCATTTGTGTGAACCAACCTAAATTCTGGAGAGAAAGCAGCACACGCAGAGAAAAAGAAATGCTGATTTTATTCAGTCCCAGTGACAAGATGTCTGCTCAACTTAAGGCACCTGACTTTGCCAGTGGGAAGACTAGCTGAAAAATGTGTTGAGCAGTCTGATAGAAAAACAGTGATAAAATCAGTGCAATCCCTCACTTTAAACTGGTGGCAGTACTGCAGGCATCCTTCATGTGGTATCCATGAAATGAAGGGTATGAAATAAGTAGCTTGTTAACACAATTCATGATAGACATAGCTGACCAACTGGAATAAAAACATTCCTTCTGCCTGTGGGACCGAGTTCTTGTGACTGACATATAAAACATAGGCAAGACATTCAAAACCAGGGTCCAGCACCTAATAGGAACAAGGCAGCAGGATTCATGAAAACTATGACCACCTGATTTGCAAGCCTGCTGGAGCACAGCTACAAAATCAGTGTCATCCACATGCTAAGTATTCCACCTGCCTATCAGGTCTCCTGTTAGCATGCACTGTAAGTGGAAAAGCAAAGCCTTAGGCACACTGTGTGCTGTGAGCAGTCCCCTTGGCGATGGTGAGTATTGGAATGAACCCTGTAAGGTGGGCAGAGAGGGTCTGTGTACCCAGGAGTTGCAGAGCAGTGCAGTCCCACACTGCAAATCCGCTCCCAAAGTCAGACTTGCCTTCATCTGCAGCAGCAGCAACAGCCTAGGGTCATGAAGGATCCTTCAGGAACAAACAGACTCAGATGACAAACCATTTGGAGATATGATTTCCAATGCCCGGTGGTGCTGCTGTGACATTTGTGCATGACTGCCGCTTCCAAAGAAGCATTAGCTAAGGCAACAGGGATCAAATTCATTTCTGCTGTTTTCAGTGGGCAGAAGAAGCCATAGCAGAAGCTGGTTCACATTGCCTACAAAGGCTGTGTGTTTTTTCCCCTGTAGGCTTAAGTGGATTTATATTAGTAATGAATTTCACTTGATTTAAGAACTGATCGCACCAAATTTTCTCAAGGGAACAGATATAAACATGCAAAGAAAACATAAAACGAAAAAGGTACCTTTACATCCCTGACATTAGTCCAACTCACAAAAATCTTTAGTCTTCCAGGTCCCAGAGAAGACCTAGGAGTGTAATGAAATACCTGATTTTTTACACAGGATGTCATTCTCTTCGGTTTTGCTTTGCTTTCATTTGTGTAAGCAATATTTATGAAAGTATCATAGAATCATAGAACATTTTGTGTTGGAAGGGACCTTAAAGATCACCTAGTTCCAAATACCCCTGCCATGGGCAGGGACACCTCCCACTACACCAGGCTGCTCAAGGCTCCATCCAGCCTGGTCTTGAACAATTCCAGGGAAGGGTCTTCCACACCTTCCCTGGGGAATCCGTTCCAGTGTCTCACCACCCTCATCATGAAGAATTTCTTCCTAATGACTAATCTAAATCTTTACTCCTTCAATTTAAAGCCATTTCCCCTTGTCCTATCACTACAAGCCTTTGTAAACCATCCCCCATCAGCTTTCTTGTAGGACCACTTCAGGTTCTGGAAGGCTGCTAGGCTGAACAATCCCAAATCTCTCAGCCTGTCCTCATGGCAGAGGTACTCCATTCCTCTGATCCTCTTTGTAGCTTTCCTCTGGACCCGTGCCTACAGGTCCATATCTTTCTTATGCTAGGGATTCCAGAACCGGATACAGTGCTCTAGGTGAGGTGTCATGAAAGCAGAGCAGAGAGAGAGAGTCACGTCCCTTGACCTGCCGACCACGCTTCTTTTGATGCAGCCCAAGATACGGTTGGCATCTGGGCTGCCAACACACATTGCCAATTTATGTCGAGCTTCTCATCCATGAGCACCCCCAAGTGCAGGGGGCTAGTCTCATTCATGTCATCCTCCATCCCCAACCTACAGATTGTCCCAACCCAACCCAACCTTCCTCTTGGCCTTGTTGAAACTCGTGAGGTTCACACAGACCCATTTCTCCAGCTTGTCCAGGGCCCTCTGGATGACATCCTGTCCTTCTGGTGTGAGAACTACACCACTCAGCTTGGTATCATTTGCAAACATGCTGAGGTTTCACTCGATCTCACTGCCTATATCATCAATGAAAATATTAAATAGTACTGGTCTGTGACTGTTCCCATTAACTTCTTTATCTTTCTCCCCGGTTTCAATCATATTTAAAAGAGATATTGAAGGTCATTAAACACCTACAGGTTTTTCAAAAATAGCTGCCACATTTAGAACCTAGAAGCTGTAAATTCTTCCTACTGAGGGGAAAGGATAGATAGTGGTCTAGTGTCTCCACACAGAGAGAAACAATTTTTCTAGACAGTTAAGCCATCTGACCGCAATACATAAGACCACGCAAAAGTACCCACACATGGGTATTTGCAGCGCACAGAGTGCTGCTTCACAGGAGGAGGTGACCCTATAAACTGCAGCACCACCACCGCAGTTTTATCACATCTGTTGAAATACTATGTTTTTCTGAACACCCAACTCCCCCCCAATTTGTATTTACTTCTTAGTCACTACTGAGGGACTACAGGATTTTTGCTGCTATGATTTTAGGGAGAGTTAGAAATATGATTTGCAGCTAAATTATATATATATATAAGTAAAATAAAAAATAAACAGTAAGAAATACAAGATATTATTCTTAAAATAACATTTTTTGTTAGTCTTATCTAGGAAAAGAGTAGTGATGATCTGCCTCTTGATTTTAGCAAAAAAGAATACTGGATAATACCTTTTAATTCTTAGTTTAGAGAAAATCACCACTGAGTTTTGAGTAACATCAGATCCTGGATTAATATAGTCTCACTTTCTCCTTACCATGTGTCAGGTCTCACAAATCTCTGTGCTTCTGAACTTTCACTCCATGGTTATTTTGCACTGAAACTAAACTCAGGCAAAATACTCCCAAATTGACTGCACCTTCAGCTGCTGCTTAAGAGAAATCTCTCTGCTCCTCTTACAAAGGCACAGAAATATACATGCCCCAGCTCAGTATCAGAGTACCTAAAAAGGTACGTTTTACTTAGTCACTAAGCTGATGAAGTGCCTTATCACAGAAAGCACAATAGCTCTGGAACCCAAATATCCTTCTCTTTGCTACATCCTAAATAAAACTCCACCCACCGCTCTTCACGCCAGCATCCCCATGCACTGCAACGTGTTGGTTTTTTAAATGGAGTGTGCTTAGAACTGCTCAATGGTTACAATAACAACTTTAATCTAATCAGCTTTTAAATAAGCCAATTATTCTTTACACAGATTAGGCCTAAATATTAATTAAATTATTCAGCTTAGCTTAGACTTGTCTTTTTCTAAGAAAGAGTGCAATGAAAATGTTAATGCTTCCTAATATGTATTCACAGTGGATAGATTTTTTTTTTTTTCTGAATTTCATGAATCACTGTAATTTTCCTTCTCTATTCCCACTACTTTTTTTAAAGTAAGAACACAACCTCATGTCTTGTCTTGGCTGAATACACTGAGTGTCTTAGTACATGACTGGACAATTTAAACCATACTATAAGTTAGAAAAAATCTGTTCGTGTTTTAAAGGATTTGCAAATTCTCTAGTATTGTGTGCTTTTACATGGTACTTTTGTTCACCATCTCTCGGAGTTATTTTCTTCTATCCCACTACTCTATATTCTCGTTGTATTTGCTATGCTCAGTCTTCTTTAAGATGAGCATATGTTAAAATATTATTGTGCAATAAGTTAACGTTAAGCATTCCCTCTAAAATTTAGAATATCAGGGTAAAAATACTCAAACCTTTCATCTATATACAGGTATAATAATAATACTAATAATAATAATAAAGCAGCTTATTATCCTCTGTAACCAACAGAAATATACATGATTTTATGCTCAATGGGAAGAATGTCTTTGAGAATGGAAAAGAGAAAGAAATAGAGGTACAAATTTTCTTCATATTCCCTAAAACTGGTTCAATAAAGAGAACATCTTGTCCCTCTGCTATGTGGTGGTCTCTCTCAAACCATTCTCTCCCTTTTTGGTGGGATTTTTTAAGCCTTGCTTGATACAGGCCTTCAACATGCTTTATGGTATGGTACTTCAACCCACTTTATACCCAGTGGGTTGAACAGCTTGGAAAAAGTGAAATTTGAGACCACTACAGAGCCACTCTCAGGGATATATCAATTTTCTAAGTGTTTCCGAGATTTTCAGACAGATGCATCACAAGATCTTGAAGAGACTCATGCATTTACTAAGTGGCAAAAGAAAATACCAGCCTACAGTTAGACAGAAGGTCATAAGTCTACTGTGACCTACTGCAGCTGTAATAAATCCGTGCCTGCTGCTAGACCACTCCAAAAATCTGCAGCAGTGGTTTATAGCACCAGACTCATCTGGTCTTATGCTTCCTGGGCAATACCCATCCATGTAGCTCAACATTATGCTTGCTTTCTTCCTATCAGCCCACCCTTTCCTGGCACCCACTAAAATGTGGTTGAAAGAATAGACTTCCCACAAACTAGGCAGACTATTCATCTCAAAAATGACAGCCTTTTTATTTATATGCAGATAAGCATGCACACACACACTTACAGATGTGTATATACACAGATGTTGACACCTTTGAGAATTAAGCTGGGCTTTTAAATGAAATTTCATATTGTTATTGCTTTACAGAGAGAATTTTTTTGCTTGCGGATGCTGTTGAGAAATCACCAGGTTGATACAATTACATCTGAAATTAGACTCTAATATTAATATAACATTGTTCAGAGTTAGAACACTGTACTACGGCTACTTATATCAGTTTTGAACATATGCCTATCTGCTGATCTGTGAATGTTCTTGTTCTCCAAACAAGTCACAGTACCAGAAACATTTTTACCAAGCTGACCTCAAGCTGAGCCCATGGGAATAATCAGTATTTAATCAACATTAGTTAACATTTGCTTAGTGACATTATTTTTCACTAGCATACGGTCAGCTAATGCAGCTGCATAGACTTCACAGAGTGGTACAGTATGCAGCTTGACAGAAATGAGACAGCCAGAAATATTTATTTGTTGTTTAGAGCCTTTGTGGAATGCCTGCTCGAGGCTTCTGAAATGAGTTTTTAAACTCTTCATTCAATATAGATCTATGCTATATTATTGATTGGTCTATAATTCTTTACTGCTTTCATTTCTATTTAGCACACTTGAAAACAGAAATCTATGTTTTAGAAAATGATATTGATATATAGCACAGTCAAATATGAATCTTACATTCATGTCACTTTACCAAAAGAAAAGAAGCTGCGATCATAGAATAAAGCTAAGTCAAAATTTGAGGTTCTCACAGTAACTCGGCTAGTACACAAAACTAACACTTCTATGGTAATAAGGTCATTAGAAGAGCCGTGTCAAAGAAAATACAAAGAAATTCTAATTAAGGAAAAAAAGTGCTAGTGCAGAACAACTTTTGAACTTTGGTGAGTGCCACACTGCATTATTATCAGATGTATCCGTGATACTTTTCACATAAATAGCTGTGACTAAGAAGGACGGAGTTTTCACTCTAAAATATTCATCCCAGGGGGGCTTTGGCAGCTGTAATGCATGTAAGTATTTTTGTTGGTACTTTTAAGAGCTGCTAAAGTGGGAAAACATCACTTTCAACACTTGAAAGGCCAAAGATGAGACAGCTTCTTCAAATGGTCCAAAAAAAAAGTCTGGAATATATACATTTGAATAGGGCTAAAATTAATGATATTCAGTGGAAACTAACAAGACATTTTAGAAACTACATTTTAGAAAATGGAATAAGCATCCATCATTTCATATGCCACCATAAACCTCCAACAGGTCACTGACAAAAACCACTCTCATTGTGTTCAAGGGGTGTGGCAAATAATGTTTTCACAATGTGTTTAGTTAACTTTTTTTTCTCTTGCCTTTGCTACCAAAAATATTTTCTCTTCTTTCCTGTGTTGGCCCTTTACAGTTAGTCAGAAACGTCTCTAAGCTGGAACACCTGCAACATGGATTTGTACTGAATTCCTTCCAAAGAAGGAAGGCAGTCCTGAAAAATCTTGTTTCCGATGTTTCTGCTTTGCTGGAAGTTGATCCACTCACAGGCCTACTTACATTTTACTCCCATGGATGGTTGTTTGCTTCTGCTACAGGTATTTCTCCACATAGTTGGATATTTTGGCTGCTGGAAGTTTAGCAAAAAAAAATCTGTACAAAACAAACAAAATATTTTGTGCAAACACGTGTTGAGGCCAATGGGCTCCATTTGGCTCTGGGGTTATCAAGATTTTCAAACTAGAGAAAGCAGAAATCCCTCTTTTTTTTTTTTTTTTTTACTGTTAGAGGTGTGTATCTACCAAAGCTTGTACTGTTACCCACAGTGCATATCCTGTAAAGAAGCAGTCGCTTTCACTGAACAAAAGCATAAAATTACCTTTTCCATTGTTTTCCTTTCCCAAGCACTGCATTTTTCAGTGAGGGAGACCCCCTGCCCTTCCTTATTTCAAAAGGAAATTTTGTAAGGAAGAATGTGCCGTAATAAACAGTCTGACCTGAAGGATTTCTTTAAATTCACTACCTAAAATTAGGGTAAATTCAAAATAAGATTATCACCTGCTCCACTGCCTACTCTATAGGAGGATATGTGAAATGGACCCCAAGAAAAATTACAAACTTGTTTTACTTTAGACATAGTGGATACGTGGCTAAAACAATAGAGGGGATGAAAAATTAAGTAAGCCTAGTGCTCAAGGTTATAATAGATAAACATGAGATTTAATTTTTCCTGACAATTTTTAATCTACCCTCCATAACAAGAAGATTAGGAAGAGTAATATGTTCATTCTGGAGAAAAACAAACAAACAAAATACAGAGATGATTCTAGGACTCTAATCCTTTCCTTGATAGTCTTGCCTGCTGCCTCTCTTTCAACAGTAGTTCTAATTCCCTGTTCAACAATATTTTAATTTTTGACATTTTATTTTCTGTCTTCTCCATATTTCCTTCGCCTCCTATCTACAATTTACCAGTTGCACATGAAAAGCAGGTTTATTCTGATAAATCACACCACCCAGCTCTTTTGCATAAGTTTTCTTCTGCAGACATGTGACTGCTTTACAAAGGCAAGCAAGTTGCAGTACAGAATTTGTGTGAATTACAGAGAGAAATACAACGTATAGCTCATGTAAGCAAGAAATAAAAAGAAAGGGTTATTATTCCATCTCCTTTCACACGATAGATTACTTTCCATAATACTACTATCATGCAATTTACCTTGAGAAAGTTTCAGTGTTTCAAACAATAGATAGTTCACAGAGAGGATGGAGGGTGGGACATACTGGTCATGTAACATGACGTTGCACAGTAAATGTACCTGTCTGGCCTTTTGTTCACCCTGCCCTAAAATATTTTTCCTTTCTAAATAACAGTTCTAAACTACAGTTTTTCATTACCAGTGCTTATTCTTTTATCTGTGTAGAGGTAACTCTTCCGTTAAGGAAAACATGTTTTGTGAAGTTCACATCTGATCTAGCTCTATGACTGTTTGAGTGTGCATTTTCAAGTTGTGATACAGAGACAAATGGGGACATGCAGTTACAGGCTGGTAAACATGGCTGGGGGCATCTGCTCACCTCTGGTGGATGTAGAATTAAGATGCATGTGTACATTTGAATATTTGCTCCTTTCCTCAGAGGTCAATATTAACCAGACTCTCCCCCTTGCCTTTTTCTTCTCCTTGTATTTTCTAGTTCAGCAGTCCCTTTCTAAGTGAGATAGAGTATAGTTTCAGGGAAAGGATACACTAACGGCAACCACTAGGCAGCCAGAAGGAAGAGGAAAATTCCTCACTGCTCTGCCATTTCTCTCATAGGTAAGAGTTTAAGAACTGACACAGCATCACTCCTCTCCAAAATCTGTGAGATATGTTAAATTATTTAAAGCAATTATATGTAAGAGCATCTTTTGCTCCTCACATCCGTGAAAGCGTTAGAAACCCTAATCGCAAATTATTTTCTCACTCTGTTTGCATGTCTGCATCCACAACTGCAGAATAGACCTCTGATCTTCTTCTGTCTCCCTGAGCATTAACTTGCACCTCATTCCCTGACCTGCAAAGACCCAGATTTAGCAGGGGAAATGCTTTGTCCTTCCACACAAATTCTGTAGCTCTTCGCATTTGGTTCTCTGCTAACAGACTGGTGCCACTTACCACCAGCAGATTTGGGGAGCTAAGTGGCACCTAAGTAGAAGTGACTGGAGAACATCCTTTTACCATCCACCAACAAAGACAAGTCTTAATATCATGACCATTTTTTTTATTACATTTCCAAATGCTTGAAGTTCAAAAAAGCTCTGATAAAATATGCACTTTTGGTCTAAAAGATAAGACTGTGAATTGTGACCAGATAACAGCTATGATTGTTTTGCTAAGAAACATTTTACCAATAAGGGAAGTTCCTTGTATAGATCAAAAATGAACTTTTACAGTTATTTCAAAAGAGTCAGAAGATCGGTTTGGTTCAGACCCGTAATAAAGGTTTTTATTCACTATTGGAGGCTGCTGTGATTAAGTGAATCAGTGACCAAAAGGACCCATAAAGAATAAAAGTCTGACATTAAACAAGTTCTCTTGCATTGTAGCAGAAATGCATGGGCAAACACATACTAATTATTAGTCTGACATTTAATTTGAAACAGGGAAAATGCCACAATGATTGAAGTTTATTTACTGAAGATGAAGAAGGAAGCATGTTCTTGGAGACTAGATCTTAACATTTCAAAGTATGTTTGTTCTTTATTTAATATAGGAATAAAACAAAATGTTTTTAACATATCATCACAAAGTAAAACAATGTCATGTGTCTCTCTTGCAGGAATGCCTAGAGTGTACATGACGGACATTCAAACTTTTCCTTCACTCATTTAATCAGAGAGATGTTCAGTCCTGTTCACTGTGTCCAAGACAGAGCAGGTATCTCTGATGGGAGAACAGGTAGGGGTTCTAAAATCCCTGTAGGCTTATTGGCTGATTCTGAGTGTTTTACAGTTAGTCTTAGTCAAATATATAAGTGGGATTCATATTAACCAAATATAAATTTCAGTTTCTTCCATTGCTTAGACAACATAAAAATCTTTCTGGTGGAAATTCGGCAAGTATACTTTTGATTTACTTCTGCAGAGTATGTCAGCCTTAAAGGAAGAGTATGTTTTGTTACATTATCGTATAGCAGTCAAGGACTATATAGTTTCTTCTTCAAATCTCATTTTGGCCACTAAAAGAAAAAGAAAGCAATCATAAAAATTTGCTTGAATTACAGCTTTGATTTCTTTCTTATTATTTTTTCTCATCAATTAGGACAATTTATATAAGCAGGGCATGCATTTTTGTGGTCATGAGAAAGGTTATTTACCCTTTGAACTCATCCAGCTGCTCCATGGGATACACTTTTCTGAAGTCACTCAAGGCTGTTATTGTAATCTCCTATCGTACCCTCTGAGAGATGAACACATAGTACCTGCTAATAGATAGAACTGGCTTTCAAAAGTCAGAACAGCTTTCATTAGGGTGTATCAAATGGTGCTTAATTCTCTTTATGTTTGTCTCAGATTTGACCTTGGACTGAACTTCCTGATTTCTGAGCTGTTTAATAATCAACTGCATTACACTCCATCATCCACTCCAGTTTTTGTGTACCAGAGACCATTAGTCACATTAATCCTGCACTCTACAGACCTCCTGTGAAGGCACAATTTGTATGAATTTGTTTCATCTGTAGATGCCTGATGTGGATTGGAGTGGACTCACCACTTCTTATTTGACCTCGCACGATTTATCTATACACACTGTCCAGACCATAATTAATGGCTGTTGTCAGTAAAACACACTATGCTCCTTTAGTCATCATGGTTTGAGTATTAATCTAACAGAGAAAGACATCTCTATCTCAAGTGAAACACAGCTCTGGTATTGAATAAGGGAGCAGATCAGCTTTGTCAAGCTCTGTCTGTTGTTGATAGTCACCCAAAACATCCTTCTGAGAACATAACTGCTCTGTGACACCACTGCTGCTGATGCATACTGCTGTCTGAGAAAACTTCACCCTTTGTCTTGAAGCAAATCTCATGTCCCAAAAGCCTTCCTGTGGTACTGAGGTTTGCTGGCAATCCAATTAATAGGCCCTCTCAGGCAGCCTCATTCCTCTTACTGGTCACAGAATCATAGAATCATAGTATCAAGGAATCATAGAATAATTAAGGTTGGAAGGGACCCTAAAGATCATCTAGTTCCAACCCCCCTGCCATGGGAGGGGACGTCCCACTAGACCAGGATGCCCAAGGCCCCATCCAGCCTGGCCTTGAACACCTCCAGGGATGGGGCAGCCACAGCCTCCCTGGGCAACCTGTGCCAGTATCTCACTACCCTCATCATGAAAAATTCCTCCTCATTTCTAGTCTAAATCTACCCCGCTCCAGTTTATACCCATTGCCCCTAGTCCTATCACCACAAGCCTTTGTAAACAGTCCCTTTCCTGCTTTCTTGTAGGTCCCCTTCAGGTACTGGAATGTTGCTATAAGATCTCGTAGCCTTCTCTTCTCTGGGCTGAACAATCCAAACTCACTCAGCCTGTCCTCATAGCAGAGGTTTTCCAGCCCTCTGATCATCTTTGTAGCCCTCCTCTGGACCCATGCCAACAGTTCTGTGTCCTTCTTATGTTGAGGATTCCAGAACTGGACACAGTACTCCCAATAAGGTCTCACAAGAGAGGCATAGACGGGCAGAATCACCTCCCTTGATCTGGTGGCCGTGTTTCTTTTGGTGCAGCCCAGGATAAGGTTGGCCTTAGGGGTTGCAAACACACATTGCCGGCTCATGTCAAGCTTCTTGTCAACCATCACTCCCAAGTCTCTGCAGGGCAGCTCTCAGTCATATCATCCCCCATCCTGTATTGAAATTGGGGATTGCCCTAACTCTGACGTAGGACCTTGCACTTGGCCTCATTGAACCTCACAAGGCTCTCGTAGGCCCAATTCTCCAGCCTGTCCAGGTCCCTCTGGATTGCATCTCATCCTTCTGGTGTGCCAACTGCACCACTCAGTTTGGTGTGATCTGCGAACTTGTGAATGGTGCACCTGATCTTGTTGTCTATATCATTGATGAAGATATTGAATAGCTCTTGTCCCAGTACGGACCCCTGACAGACACCACTTGTCACGGATATCCATCTGGACTTTGAGCCATTGACCACTACTCTCTGAATATGACCATCCAACCAGTTTCTTATCCACCAAACTGTCCACCCATCAAATCCATACCTCCCCAATTTAGAGAAAAGGATATTGTGGGGGACCATGACAAAGGCTTTACAGAAGTCCAGATAGATCACACCCATTGGTTCACTTGTGTCCATGGTCCTACTCCATCATAGAAAGCCACTAAGTTGGTCATACAGGACTTGGCCCTGGTGAAGCCATGCTGGCTGCCATTAATCATCTCCCTGTCCTCCATGTGCTTTAGTGTAGCTCCTAGGAGGATCTGTTCCATGATCTTCCCAGGCACGGAGGTGGGGCTGACAGTTTGGTAGTTCCCAGGGTCATCTTTTCTACCCTTTTTAAAAATAGGCCCAATGCTGCCCTTCTTCCAGACACTGGGGACTTTTACTGATTGCCATGACTTTTCAGATGTCATGGAGATTGTCTTGGCCACCACATCATCCAATTCCCTCAGGACTCTGGGATGCATCTCATCAGATCCCGTACACTTATATATGTTCAGGTTCCTCAGCTGGTCACAAACCTGTTCCTCCTCTACAATGGGAGGGACCTCCTGGTTAACATCTGGTTGTCCATTGACCCAGGGGTGAGGAGAGCGGTTGTCAGTGAAGACCGAGGCAAAATTTGTTAAGTACCTCAGCCTTCTCATCTGTTGATACACAGCCAGGCAGCTTCCTTGTACATTTCCCAGGTTTCCTGTTCCTGCTTGCACTGCCTGTGCAGTTCTGTCTTGTTCTGGAGTTTGACCAGCAGGTCTCAACTCAGCCATGCTGGTCTCTTCCCTTTCTTGCCTGATTTCCAGCATCTGGGGACAGAGCACTCTTGTGTCTCATGGCAAGCATCCTCAAATAATTGCCATGTCTGTCCTGCTCCCTTATCCCTGAGGATCACGTCCCAGGGGGTCCTACTGAGTAACTCCTTGAAGAGCTGGAAGTTTGCTTTCCTGAAATTTAGGGTCTTGATTATACTCCTCATGTGTCCCATATCCCTGAGGACTTGAACTCCACCAGTGTGTGATCACTGCAGCCCAGGCTGCCTCCAATCTTGATGTCACTGATGAATTCGTTTGTATTAGTGACCACCAGGTCCAGTACTGCATTCCTTCAGGTGGGGGTCTCTGTCAGCTGGACTAAGAAATTATCTTCAATGAACTCCAGGAGTTTCCTGTTTATATGTTTTCATTTTTATGCATACATATCTGAAACTTTTGGCTCCTTTCTTCTTAGATTTACATTGTGATCTGAAGGTTGTCATGTTAAATTTAAATACATGTAACTTTAAATCCCCAAGATATATATCACCTTTATATTAATCAACTTTCTTACCAAACTGTATTCCAGGTGATCAGAGGTTTGGAGCACCTCCCAAATGAAGACAGGCTGAGAGAACTGGGCTTGTTTAGCTTAGAGAAGAGAAGGCTCCAGGGAAACCTTATAGCAGCCTTCCAGTACATAAAGAGGGCCTACAGAAAAGGTTGGAAGTTGCTCTTTCTCAGGAAGTGTAGTGGTAGTATGAGGGGGAATGCTTTTAAGTTGAAATAGAGGAGATTTAGGTCAATATTAGGAAGAAATTTCTTTCTGGGAGAGTGGTGAGCCTCTGGCGCAGGTTGCCTAGAAAAGTTGTGGATGTCTTGTCCCTGGAGATGTTCAAGGCCAGGTTGGATGAGGCCTTGAGCAGCCTGATCTAGTGGGAGGTGTCCCTGACCATACCAAGAGGGTTGGAACTAGATGATCTTCAAGGTACCTTCCAAATCATTTTATGATTTTATGATAAGATAATTAAAGGAGCTATGGTCAAGATGTAAAATAAAGGATGATTCAGAAAAAGCTAAGCATGTTCTGTTGCTTTTCTGAAACATGAAGTGAAAAGAGCTCTCATAATGGAAAGTGAAGTCCTGGAGGCCCATTGGTAATGCCTTACTTCCTTTTGGCTGGGTAGCCTGCAAGTTAACATTACAAGAATTTGTCATAGTCCAAAGTAGAACTAATCTTTTAACAGAGAAAAAGGTTCTGAGAGCTGAGGCAAAACAAAAAGCTTAGTTCTTTGCAAGAAAAGGTAAAAGGCAGTGGTGTCAGAGGAAAAGGAAAATTAAGCTGGTTTCCTTACAGAGATTTTCTTACTAGAACAAAAAAGGCAGCCTGTGTTGGAATATTTGTTATCAAATTTAAGGAAAAGATAGAAGTCTTGGATTCCTTTTATCATCAGTGCTAAGCAGCTGTGAGGAGTGCATGTTGAAGAGATTTCTGATCAAACAAACATATCTGGGAGGAAAAGAAAGGCAAATACTTACAACCCAGCTCTCTCTGCTCCCAGTACACCTTAGACCTGACCAAACTCTGTTTATTGCAACTTTGAGGTAGAGGTAGTCTCTTCAGTGGAGATATTCAAACCACCACACTTATATCACAGTCAGAAGCTCAACCTAATCTTAACCACAGAATTCTGCGTTATCACCTCTGTCCTCATTATAACTGGTAAACCATCGTGAAGAGTATTATGTTGCTGTCTGCTTTATGATTATTTTAAGCTGCTTATTAATAATATTGATCCATTCTATGTGCATACCTTGCTGCAGTTATGCTGACAAAATATTTCTGCTCTGTTTCTTGAGAGAAATTTAATCAGCCTGAAGTTTAAGAAACACTTTAAAAATTAACCATGTATCAATCAGGTAATAACAGCATTCTACAAATGCCAGAAGTTAATAATATAAATGTTTCAAGAAACTTAATATACCTAAAAAGAATGTAATTTATCCAAATTAAGCCAGAAGCTAAAGACACCTGGGGTGGGGGAGGACATACAGTGATCTCCAGGGCATTAAACCTGTACATTGGATGGGTTGATTATATTTTAAGGTGTTTAAATCTTGGTAGCATGACAACTTATTGGCAACAAGATTTCACTGATTCAGGTGGCTGTACATGGGAAATCTTCCTTTTCCATCACACATAAGAAAAAATAACTTACCAAGTGAGAAAACACAGGGAAAAAAGCTTTGTTTTGCTTGTATCTATTTTGCCTTTACATTTGAGAACTGAGAGGAAGATTTTTAAAGTGTAAAATGGTGTCCTGTTCTGAAAAAACCAGCTGTTTGTGATATACATGTATATCCTTTCAGAAAGGAAAATAAACCCCTGAATGGCATTTGTCATAAATCAAGGTGTATGAAATGTGCCGAGTCAAGATAAATTGTCTTTTACGTAGCAAGAGCCTATAGCAATGATACTCATTCCTCTGGAGTTAAAGAAGTTTTACACAATCAACAATGAATGTTCAGTAAGCCAGAGTCCATCCATCAAACTGCTTATGGCCCATATTATGGGTTTCTTAAATCTTTGCCCATTCTCTGGAAATTTCAGATTCATTTTGCAGTGCAAATGTGCCCCTGAGAGGGATAAGATTTCAGCTGCATAAAGCCAGTCTCAGCACAGTTACAGTCTGTGTTCTTGCCTTGTGCAAATACCAGTGATGTGCTGAGGCATCAGTAATTCTTTGTTTCACATATACATCCACAGGGGATGTTCTGCACACATACACATCCTTCTCCAAGTTCCATGTAATGGGAAGGCCCCCTTTTTTGAAATGTACCACATACTGAGACAGATAAGTCACGAATGCTGTTTTACTTTTCATTATAGTAGAGTATATGCAACAACAGAACAACAGAAAAACAACACTTTTCCCTTTGAGATCTCATTACTGCAACACCCCACTTATCCGTTTCCTTCAGTACTGTCCTGGATAAAAAATGGAAAACTGGGTATTTTACATAGACAATCAAATGATCATATAGTACTTTTGCAAACTGGAGCTTAATCATAAAAAATCCATAACATAGCTATCAGATGGGATTAACTTCAGAACAGACTTCAAGCAAGTTCTTCCATAAAAAGTTTCAGCTATCACATTTCATTTCAAAGGCCTCGTGTACCCTTCCAAACATGAACATATTGCAGGCTTTTTGATCTAATGGCCTCTCCAGTCCATTAGGACCTTTTTTAATAAAGATGTATTAGATTTTCTACAGCTGTTCATAAAAACAACAGTTCTGTACAGTAGTAAAGTAGGTAGACATACTATTTAACAGTGTAATTTTGGATAAGTACATATCTGAAAAGTAAGTTCTAGAGACTAAATTGGTGAGGAGGAAAAGCAAGTAAAACAAAGAATAGCCACAGAAAGCTCAAAAGAAGGAAGAGAGAGGACAAAATCTGTGTCCTTGTGTTATCAGTATTGCTGTGTGCAAGATTAAGTCAAGGGGAACCGCATCCTGTTAGATGAGTGGAACTGGTATGAAACTTCTTTTATTGCCATCAGTAGACCTCACATGTACTCACTGCAAACTGTTTTGATCAGCAAGTTAAAGTCCAATTACTAACACCAGACCAGCGAGAAGCTGCCCCCTTTACACTTTTCAGAAAAAGAATCACACATATGTTACCAGCATGTGGCCCAGCTTCAGGCAGCACTTGATCAAACTGAGAAACCCCAAGAAAACACTCTGACACAGCTAGAAGACAGCAACTACGGAGTCAGAAAGCAGGAGATCTTTCTAACACAACAACAAATGTTCTTTGCCAATGTTGGCAAAGAAGCAGGCAGTATTCAACAATGTTGAAGAGCATGAAGTGTATGGACTATGTGTTTTGCAGCCTGCCTTCTCTGCTGATGATTGCATATTTAAACTGACCAAGCTGAGCATCCAATCACTAATGTTTGCAACTCTGCCCATAGAAGCAATGCACACTTTCTTCCCAGAGTACAGGATGTGTTACAGCACAACGGCGGCTGATAGGTAAAAAAAAAAGCATTTTTCAGAAAATTCCCACTGTCAGAAGGAATTTCACAACAGAGTAAAACTCTGCCAGATACAAAGGGAAGGGGAAAAAGAAAAAAGTTTTCAGTTTGTGCAATAGTACAGATAGACAAAAAGGACGAAATGTATTTTCTCTGTTCCTCAGTTCTGTAGACTGGGGAGTCAAATTTCCATCCAGTCTTCCTGCCCAGCCTGCCAGACATGAAGCTCCACAGTCTCTTATCATTTTGTAGTTGTAAATAAGTATATAATATGGGGATAAAGGTCATCCTCAAGTCCTCCAACCCATGACTTTACTCCCTTCCCACTGCAAAATGTTAATCTTGGGTTTGGGGGTTGGTTTTGTCTTTCTTCACAGAAATATTCTGAAAAAAATTCTGCCCCCATCCTGCTGTGCTCCCTGGCTGAGGGTGGTGGGATGAACCCTGGCTACTGGGTCCTGCCTGCCTCTTGGTGGCATCATAACCTGAAAAAAGGCTGAACAAGTCAAACAAGTGTCATTAATTTCTCAATATTTTCTGCCCAAGGTCACGGTGAGTTTGGGGCAAAAAGTGTGAGTTCCAGGATAGCAGGCCATGTTACTGGAAATACATTTTTATCTCCATCTGTTTAGAAGATAAAGATGTTTTCAGTTCCTCTCCTGTCATTGTTCCACAAGCCTCTTAGCTCTGTGGTATTCTGAACATCCTAATTTCAAAAAAATGAATAAAACCAACCGAGAACACTGGTTCTATTACATAGGCATGTAGCTGCAACATGGAAATTATGCACAGTGCTATTTCCTCTCCTAACCTTTCAATTTTGTATCCAATTCTGTTCTTTTTGTTTAGGAGGGAGGGATCTTTCTTTTTAAAAGAGATGTTGAACTTATAATTACTTATATCTCATTGGAGGAAGTCCATGAAGCAGGTAGAGTCTCACACATCTGAATTGTTGATCACACTCTGGTGGGCTGCCCAGCTCCTTTTTGGAAGAAACTGAAGGAGGGGCCCTCTGCATCCAGGAGACTCAGAAATTTGGAGAGAGCAGTATCTCTGATGACTCATATTTGGAAAATACAAATAAGATCTATGTACACATTTCATGATGTTAAGAGCTGATTTCATTTTTTTTTCCTAATGTTCCCTGAAGTTTTTTCTCCACTCTAACTGTGAGATGCAATTCAGGCAGGAAGTTTTACTCATTTAGGCAGTAATTATTCAGAAATTTCACAGTATTTATGTTCATTTCATGCAATCTTACACAAACACCTGCTAGTACACACTGTTCAGGGTCACTCTGACATTGTATAAGCACTTAAATAGAAAAACAAACCTAAATCAGCAGCTCCTGGTGGGAATGGCTCCACAGTTCACTCGAACAGTCTCTGCTGTGCAGAGCAGGCACAGAAATAAACCAGGTCTTCTTTGTAAGCAATTAATGTTTCATAATAGCTGGGAATATGTTTTCAGCTCCCAGATGTTTGTCTCCCTTCTCACACAAGAAGACAAATTGTCGTTTCCCCAAGATGCTACATTTCTGTCTATAGCTCAGCTATGTCAGAGGATTTTACATAAATTTTAGTTTGGACAGTCTAGGCAAGCACAATATGTATTGAAGATTTGTATCAGAGCTATATGACAGAGGTTTGGGTTTTGGGAGAAGGGTAGTGTTGTTTGTCTCTTTGCTTGCTCACAGTAAAATAGGTATTATCAAGGGGTTTGAAACTATTTTCCCTTTTGACTTCAACTAGCAAATCGTAGAATCATAGAATCACCAGGTTGGAAAAGACCTCTTGGGTCATTGAGTCCAACCATTCTTATCTGCTACTAAACCATGTCCCTGAGCACCTCGTCTACCCGTCTTTTAAATACCTCCAAGGATGGTGACTCCACCACCTTCCCTGGGCAGCCTCTGCCAGTGCCTGAGGACCCTTTCTGTGAATTTTTTTTCTTATATCCAGTCTGAACCTCCCCTGATGGAGCTTGAGGCCATTCCACCTTGTCCTGTCCCCTGTCACTTCGGAGAAGAGGCCAGCACCCACTTCTCTACAACCTCCTTTCAGACAGTTGTAGAGAGCAATAGTCTCCCCTCAGCCTCCTCTTCTCCAGGCTAAACAACCCCAGCTCTCTCAGCTGCTCCTCGTAAGACTTGTTCTCCAGCCCCTTCACCATTTTCGTTGCTCTTCTCTGGACACGCTCCAGAGCCTCAACATCCTTCTTGTGGTGAGGGGCCCAGAACTGAACACAGTACTCAAGGTGCGGTCTCACCAGTGCCGACTACAGAGGGAGAGTAACCTCCCTGGGCCTTGTGGCCATTCCGTTTCTGATACAAGCCAAGATGCCATTGGCCTTCTTGGCCACCTGGACACACTGCTGGCTCACGTTCAGTCGGCAGTCAACCAACATCCCCAGGTCCTTCTCCTCTAGGCGGCTTTCTAGCCAGATTTGTAATCTGTAGCACTGCACAGAGTTGTTGCGCCCCAAGCACAGGACCCAGCATTTGACCTCATGCCATTGGTGTCAGCCCAGTGGTCCAGCCTGTTAAGATCCCTTTATAGAGCCTCCCTACCCTCCAGCAGATCGACACTTCCTCCCAGCTTAATGTCACCCGCGAACTTACTAAGGGTGCACTCAATGTTTTCATACAGGTGATTGATAGAGATATTGAACAGGACTAGACCCAGCACTGAGCCCTGGGGGACACCACTTGTGACCATTCATGTCCAAAAATGGATCCCCATTGCATACTGCAGTGCAGAATAGCAGCAGACAAGCTGTTTTCCACCCATTCTCCATTTGAGATCAGCCATGTTTTGTGCTATCACATGTCATAGAATCATAGAGTAGTTAGGTTTGGAAGGGACCTTAAAGATCATCTAGTTCCAACCCCCCTGCCATGGGCAGGGGCTTCCTACTAAATCAGGCTGCCATGTCCTTCAAAAAGAGCACCAGCCCAGCTCAGGGTCCCCATCATCCCTGAGCCAGACTCTGCTCATACCTTCTGTGGTGGCTTGACCCTGGGCAGCAACTAAGCACACACTCAGTAGCTCACGCACCATCCTCCACCTGCCATAGCAAGGTGGGGGAGAGAATAACAAAAATGACAAAAAATTATGGGTTGAGATCAAGACAGTTCAGTAAGTGAAGGAAAAGAAAAAAAAAAAAAAAACGACCAAACAACTGATACAAAGGCTATCAGTCAAAGCAGACGAAAGTCCAGCCAGTCCCTGAGCAACAGATGCTCTGGAAAGATCTACCCTCCTCACAAGCTTTTATTGATAAGCAAGACGTTATATGACACGGAATACACCTTTGGCTAATTTGGTTCAGCTGGCATGCTGTGTCTGCTTCCCAACATCATGCCTATTTCTAGCCTACTTCGTGGGGGGGATCAGAGTAAGGAACAGAGAAATCTTCAGCACTGTGGGAGTACAGTTCAGCAATAGTCAAAGCATTGGTGTGTTATCAGCAATGTTTCACTCACAAATCCAGAACACAGCATCATGAAGAAAATTATAACTCCACCCCAGCCAGATCCAGTACAACCCCTCCACCTCAGCAATAAAGAAACAACTCATGTGGAAATATCTGAGCTATTCAGATAGCTCAGCTATTCAGATAGCAGCTAAAGCTGCCGAAACTCAGAAGTCTCCATCTCAGTAAGGTCAGTCATTCTCAGTGAGGTGCAACTATACTGCAGAAATGCAATAAAACTGAAGGCAAACGGTAGATCAAGCACCTGCTACCGTCTGGCAACACAACCATGAGTTCATGAAAAAGGCAGTTTCCAGTATCAAAACTAGCTTGTTTGTTGCTTGTTTCACTAGTACGAGCAGTCAGTCTTCAGTCTTTCAACACATGATTCCTTCATATTTGTTGTGTAACTGTGAGAACAGCCTGAATGTCTGCACTATCCTAGTAACCCCAATGTTTGCAATAGGAAGGAGAATTGTTCTATCTAAATTCACAAAACCTCAAAGGAACATCTGAGCTAAGGACAAGTAACCATTCTACATAACTAACTCCTTAGATGTATCTAAAGCTGCACCCATGCCATTCTTGCTGGATTTTTTTTTTGCATTCACTGTTCTAAACCACTCTGCGAAAATTCTCAGCAGCCTTGTACTTATTAGAACAGTTTACCTGGTAACAAGTTCTCAATGCTTTTGAAAAAACATAAGCATATTTTTTCTCTCCTAGCTAACACAGGCACCATGAATAGATTATTCCTTTTCTTGGCTGTAACTAGATACATGCAGACTATTACTGTGTTTTCCCCTTCTCTACCAAATTTTTGTCTCTGTGGATGATGCAATACCAGTTTGTTCACATTTTTTTCAGAAGTCATGCTTTGTAGACCTGTGATCATTCATGTCACTCCCTTCAGTCATTCCTACAGGCCAGTGCCTCAAACAAGATAGAAAAGTTCCTGCCTGCAGGGTTACACTGGTGAGTCAACTAGTACTGTATTCAGGCTCCAGCAATAGCAGTAGTAGATGCTGTGCAGCTGGAGCACACAAGCCTGGTCATTTAGCCAATGATAAGAAGAACAAATTGGTTTGGTTTATTATTACAGTGTTATAGCCTTGCGTATTTATCTCACTATGAAGTTGAAATGTCAACCAATCAACTGCAAACATGAAGTATGCTCATGACTTAAGAGCATAGCTCAGAAATTTGTCTGAGAAAAAGTCAGAGGACTACTGAGTTAGAAATCAGAAATTATTGGTGGCAGTACTAAGTTTTTTTCAATTTCATCTGCACTGTGTCAAATCAGAGATAAACCTGAATAATTCCCTAGTGGCTCTCAATCTTTTTGCTTTCAATGTCAGAAGAAACCAGAAATTTTAGTAACAATTGGGTAGATAAATATCTATCCAACTAGCTGATAAATTTAAAAATAAATTAATTCTGTTTAAATTTTGGTTGAAGATCAAAGACCTACTTTTTTATTCTTGTTTTTCATTTAAAACAACTCACTGACAAAGAGAGAACAATCAGAAAACTGGAGGACTTGGCAATAAAAAAGTGTAGGTGAGACAAGTAAAATGAAGCTGGGAGTGAGTGACAGATGAATTGTGACAACTGTGTCCTGGGCTGCATCAAAAGAAGTGTGACCAGCAGTTCAAGGGAGGTGATTCTCCCCTTCTGCTCTGCTCTCATGAGACCTCAGCTGGAGTACTGCGTTCAGTTCTGGTGCCCTCAGTCCCTTCTAATACAAACCATTCTATGTTTCTATGAATAATGGTTGAGGAGAAGATGAATGGATAATCACATAGGGGATCACACATTCAAATGTCTATGACTTAAGGAAAGAATTATTTAGCTGTTCAAGTAGCTCACACTTTGCAGAAAAGTGGTTAGAAATTGTGTTACTTCCACTACAGATTTACCAAATATACACTGAAAGAATGTTTGATCTGGATGATAGATGCCATGTTTTAAAACATGTCTCATTGCAAATTTGCTTGAGTCACTTATACGTGTTTTCTAAAACTATCTGCTTGTGTGTTTATTTACAAAAATAAGTTTTCCTTTGCCAGAAGCAGTTTATTCCTCTACAGAAAAGTGGGTATGGCACAACATACATACACTCCTTTAAGTCAGAGTCACTCTCTCTGTTAAAACCTGGTCACCCTTTATCTTGGTTCACAGGGTCACCTTCCCCCATATCCGAGGATACCTAGTATAAGTGGGAGAACTCGGTGCAGGCAACTGCCAGTAAACATCAATACATGTCGTGCAGCCTGTGGCTGACATGAAAACTAAGAAAAGGAAATGTTCTGTTAATGTAGCACCAAAAGAAAGGTGTAATCCTTAGATCTGATGCTCACGCTGTGTCATCTGCAGTGGTTTGCACCTAACTCAACATTCATCTCAGTGAAGTAATTACCAGAACAGGAATATCTGTAAGAGGCAGAGTGGCTGTGCATATAAAACACAGAGCTGGAGACTCGAATATGTTTTACATAGAAGCCTTTACTAGATTGACCTTAAAGAGACAAAGAACATCCATCTTTTGGAACAGCGTGAGTAACAGCCCTTCTCCTGGGCTTCCTTCCCAGTCCTCAAGATACTATATGGACAACAGCACTGCCAAATATCTGCCACCATAAATCCATATATTTCTACCTTGACTAATATTCAAAGAGCCTCTTCATTTAAATGCATCTTATCTTTATTTAGTACTGCACATATGAAAGATTTTTTAAAAAATAATCACAATTTTCTCTTACCCTAAGTACTTTGGAGAGTTTATACAGCTAAATTATTTTCATTAAGTTAGTTTGTTTATTCTAATTACTATCTGAATCATAACATTCTAAGTCATTTATTATTAAAATTGCCTCAAGGTGATCAACAGAACAACTCCACATCAAATTTTTCCACTCTTTTCCTCTTCTCAAAATGATAAGTGGATTTCAGAGGGTGAAGCTCCTGGGAATGAGTATGTAGAAATATTGAAATGTGGCCACAAACATAACCACAGAAAGACCTAAAAAGACTTCTTTAATAACTATGCACTGTAGAAAGAAAGGAAATCTAGCAGTGCAGGAGGGTCCTTCTGACAACATGTACTGCAGTGAATGTACAGTTATTAAAACAACTAGCCGTGATTTTCTTGTCAGCTACAGAGCACTAGGTGCTTTGAGAGTTTAGATGGAAGGTAGAGGAAAGACACTCAAGAGAGCAGGAGCAGGTAGATTGTTGAAACCAGGGTCTTCTGCTATGGAATGATATAATTAGGGTTTTTTTCCCCAACAATACTGTTGGTACCTTGCTCCACTTTTGAGTACCCTAAATCTGCACATCTTTTGGCTACCTGTTCTTTTCTCCTGCCTTCTCTCACTGACCTATTTCTATGTGGTATTTTTACCTATTCATTTCCCTGCAATCTATTCTCTGTCTTGTGTCAATGCAGTTGCTCTAAAATACCATCCTAAAATATTACAAACTTTACAGAACATTCCATCTCCTGACACTCTCTCTCATCATATTTTTTTCTGGCTGAAAGATTTCAGATTTCCCTGCACGTGGATGTGGGTGTTTTCAAGTCCAGATAGAAATAATTAATCTAGAAATTTTTTGATTTAAGAAACTCTTTCTGACAGTTAAAGAACATATTTTCAGCCTCTTTTGAACAGTTTTACAGTTGAAACAAGCAGAAAAGTAAATAGGCAGCCTCACTCTGCTTCTGTTCTCAGCTGTAAGGACAAAGAAATTTCCTCTCTTTTCACTTAACAGCTAATCCACAAAACCAATTTTCTACACTCAGTTAGAGCTGGCAGAACTGTGTAGGAAACTGATTTTCTGCTTGTTTGATGTTAGATTCAAGTTAGATTCCCTCATATTCTGTTAAAGTATTCATCTCCTATGTCTTGTACAGCACTGTATCCACACAGGATGCTTAAGAACCTGCTTCCAGCTTGCGATGTTTTCTGCGGTCCCAAGTTGTTTCTCCCACTCTGCAGAAACTCTTAGTGGTACATACCGTTCTTCTGTTTACCGGAAGGTTCTGAAAATGATGTTTGTGCTGGAGTATTAATTTTGTACTATGGCATATACAATACTCCGTCAGTGAATTCACAAACTGTAATGAACTTTCAAGCGTAGGTGAGATACAAAAGGGTCTGAGCAGGTGACTTCTACCAGTAAACCATTTGAGAAATCAGCACTGCCTATCGCTCCTGTTCTTGGACAAGGAATTGCTCCAAATTTTGAACAAGCAAGTACTTTGTACACACAGCTGCAATGTATTTTATTTGGCGATTCCCAAAGATCTGTGGACGGGGGATTTTCAAGAGTAATTTCTGGGCAGGCAATGACTGTGACTTTTTAAAGAGACTTTGTTTTCATAAAGCAATTTCAGCAAATCTGAAATCAGTCCTTCAATATGTCTCTAGCTGCTTATTCAAAATTTTGAAAGAACTCTGAAAAACATTAGCCATAAGATTAAGAAAGATCACTTCTTTTATATTCACTTCCCAGACTGACGGTGATAGGGAACTTGGGATCTCATCAAGTCTCATTACTTTGCTGTCAGAGACACTCTGTTATTGTAGACACATCAACTACGACACTAGGAATAAAGTAGCTCTAGTATTCTACAGAAGAGATAAGGAAATGTATGCATCAATTTTTGAGGGAAAGGCAAGGAACAATGCAATAATAATTTGTTGTTTTGCAAAAGACATTGAGATGCCAAACCATAGCAGACTCCTATCAAATTTCTGCAGGGAAAGGACATAAGGCTAATACTGAACATACTTTCATGGCTGTATGGTGCAAAATGAAAAAATATATTGCTCAGATAAAATTATCATAGCAGCAGGAACGATTTAAACACTTTGTTTGTTTGTTATGTTATATAACCCCTTCTACAACTACGTTAACCTAATATGACAGAGAAAGGAACATTTCTCTAATGTTCCTTTAAAATCAGACACTAAAACAGTCTGCTAGAGGAAGCTATAAGGAAATTCCTCTACAGGACTTTGTGTTGTCTCTCCAGGTCTTCACTATGGTGGGATTGTCCCCCATTCAACAAGACTAGCCAGTAAAGTAATGTGGAAATTGTACTAACTGCTCCAGGACACTTCAGACCATATTTTATTCAGAGCAGTCATCAGTCTGGAAGAGCTAAGAAGAAACATTTGGCAAATAGTAGTCTTCAGAAGAGAATAATAATTGACAATTGTTATCCTCTATGAAATTATTTAGAGTTTAAATATTCATTCTTTTCTGCAGCAGCCACAAATCCAAATTATTCATCTTTCTTGCACTTATTAAGTCTGTCCTTCAATATAACTTATCTCAGGCTACATTTCTCGTTAGTCCATCAAAATGAACTTCATAACACTGTAGACAAAGTTTTCAATAATGTGTTTTGACAAAACCTGAAGAAAACAAAGCCTGCTACACTTTGCTCAAGAAAGTGGAGTTTATATTAAGGGCAATCTTAGGGAAGTAGGAGATTTCAGTGAACACTTCAGCTCTGATAATGACCTGAGCTGACTTGGCCTTCTTTCCTTTCTGGGTCATATTGATGTGAAAGGTAGAGACAGTTTTGAAATCTGCTGAAGAATCACCCAGCAAGAAACTGTGCATACTCAAATTCCTGACATCTCCTGTGCGATAGTCTGTTCCATAAATGAAGCCCAAAGCAAGCTGAGACTGGAAAAGACTTTGACTTCATTTGGCTAACCTTTTGTTAGCCAAAACTGAGGTCTCCCACTCTGATTACCACTTTCAGTATTGTCACATTTAGCTGGCAGAGATTCTTAATTACAGTTCTAGTAGTTTACTAAAGTGGTTTGGGGGAAGTAGAGAATTAATATATCCCAGGCCAGTTAGAAGCCTGCTGGAAAACTTAAAGATAGAAAATTAAGCCTGATTTTCCTTATTTAAGGGTGTGATAAGTAAAGATAAGTAAAAGCACCAAATATGAAAGTTTTGAAGCATAAAAGAGAGGAAAAAAGTAAGTATTGTCCATGTCTTATCAGAAGATATGCCAGGCAAATGTTTACAGCATTTTTAGTAGATCCTGAAATCTGAACTATAACTATTCAAATATTTTCTTCAGCTGAGAGCTCGCAGACACTGACATAACAGAGAAAGTCTGTGAACATTTAAGAACTGTCCTTACTTAAAGAAAGCTGTAGTTTTCTTGTTTTCTGTAAAATAATTTTTGCAAATATCAGTGTTAATGCTTAGTAAACGAAGGAAAGAAATTAGCTCAAGAAATCTTTTTTTTTTTCTGGCAATGTGAAAGGTGTGGTTTAGGTGAGGTTTCTTCAAGAGAAAGTAGCTCATACTTGTGGGCTATATAAATTTCTGACCTCATCTATTCTAGCTAAACAGGACTGTATATTTCACACACAAGGAAGTTGCACATCTGTGCTGTAGCTGTTGATGATCTCCTCCTGCTGCAGATGAAACCTAATATCAGCTCTGGTCCTGTTCAGAGCAGAGGGTAAGCAGGTCCTTTCAACTTTTCTATCCGTGGCATATGTCACCATGATGAAATTGCAGAAATTACTGAGTGTAATATTCTAAGTAGCATCCATGTGGAAACAAGACCACTTGGCTATAAAGATTAATTACGCAGCAGTGCAGTCCCAGGAACATTCACGAAAATCAGTCACTAGAGTGAAACAAACAAGCATGTGAATCAAACAGAAACACAAACACAAAGTTAATTAATGATTTCACTTCTTGCAAATGTGCAAGGATGCTACACACCTCCTGCATTGCCAAATCTACCTGACATGTTCCATGATTCCAGTGGATCAAACTGAAACATTTGTTAACAAAGAATTTAGAAATATCAGCAAAAGAAATCTAGCAGCTAAGTGGTAAGAATGAAGATGTTATAACATTTACATCAGATTACCCTGAATGAAATATATGTCTTATTCATTAAAGGTACTCTAGTCACACGCATATTTGCCAGATTAATCAAATTTCACTGTCCAAAATTATACTTATTAAAAAAATGCTGATTTTTTTTATCAAATCCTCATTATATTTTGTGATGCAAAAGGCATTTCAGAAGAAAGAAACCAGTACTCAGACTGCAGTGACCAAAACAGAAATTTGACACTTTCAACAAAACTGTCACATCGCCAAAGAAGAAACCAAAATTACTTTCCTAACTCTCAAAATAAGACGGAAAAAAAGGAACGCAAATGCCTCAATA
This sequence comes from Cuculus canorus, assembly GCF_017976375.1. NCBI lineage: Eukaryota > Metazoa > Chordata > Aves > Cuculiformes > Cuculidae > Cuculus > Cuculus canorus. Next base: position 48,532,463 of record NC_071441.1, read on the forward strand.
AATATAAGCACTACTTATCATCCCTTCACCTTCAGTTTTTCAGTGAGTGGGGTTGACCAGTAAAGAAGGATCGATATATTGTTGGTCCAAGCCAATATCTTACATAGATGTGAAGACACAGTGGAGACATTTGTTCGTAACACAGATGACTAGACTAAAAAGTGTTATTGCTACTTAAAATGTATTTGCCATGAATACATGACATGTCTTTATTCCATCAAAGCAGAAAGAGTATTAAATACCACAAATGAAAATACATTATCAAGTACAAACCTGTTGGAGACAAAAAACCTGGCAAAAACTGTTTTCTTTTATATTACTACAATGGGATAAACGAAAACTGTTTCAGCTTTAGGAGTGTGACACACTCTCATAAACACACACATTGAAGACTTCAGAAAGAAAGCATTCCTGAATTCATGGCAGTTGAAAAGAATCGGAAATTGAAAAGCTTTTGGAAAACAAAAATCTTAAAAGGTAGCTGCTTTACCAGCTTTGACTAAAAATACTTGTGTCAGTTCCAATCCTAGCCCATATTTAAAAAAATAGGATCCCAAAAGAAGGTGGAAAGCGCTTGAAAGGTGGCGCTAACCCCAGCTTTCATTCTCACTGCTGTTGTTTGCACAGCAATTATTAATGTCTTAATTTGCTTTATAATCTACTGCTGGCAACTAAGGCACGGCAAGTTACCGATTAGCCTAGTTATGACCATTGTCCATGTCTCCCTCACCTTTGAATTAAAGCATGGACCCTTGGTACTAAGTGCACAACTGGTACAAGGCTTTACAACCACTTGCAACTCAGGGTTGATACCATTGTAAGATCCTGGTTTACAGTTCAGGTCAATCATAAACATTTCTTTCCCTAACAGCAAAAATATTCAGTGAGAAAACTAGTTATGGCAGAGCTCAGAGTGAAATGTAGGTACTTTGTTCATATTCCACTAGACATAAGAATGATCTACTCAGGCTCTACTTCTGTCAGAATGCAATGAAAGTTTGGTTGTAAAAGGCCTTCTCTACAGGCAACCAGAGAAATCCCATAAATTCTCAGGGAAACAGAGGATAAATCATGATGTTAAAATATAAGCAGATAAAACCCAATGAAGACTGGGAAGCATGGCTGCTTTGAGGTCTTTCTCATTTAAATTGTGTACTCATTTCCCAGCTACCATGGTGACAAATGAATTATAAATGCATAAAATGACAGATTTCATCTTGGCAGATTATCTTGATGAGATAAACACATAGACTGATTTAATAGAGTACAACAAAGCAGATACTTTTTCTTTGAAGACGGAGTTTAAAAAAGGTACAATAAGTATCTTATAATCCAAGCAAATTAACTTGCATTCTCAGAGTCAAAGCGAATACCTGAAGATATCCAAAGACAACTTTTGATAAATTTGACCTGTTTCTGTTTCAGGAGAAGGGGGCAATAGAGAGAGATTTACTTAACAAGCAGCATAAACATGAAACTTTTTATTGATAAGAATGAAAAAAAATTGATCTGTTTTGGTTTCAATGATAAAATGAATACTACCATGGAGAGGTAAAGAAATACTTTCAGTTTTCTGCAAATGCTGATGTGTTGATCTTCTTGCTTAGCCAAATGATTCAAGCCAATTTAATTCCTTGTCAGCTTTAATTTGTTTCTGAAGTGAGAGGAAAAATTTGATGCCTGAGTAAATACGTATGTTTTCCTTACAGATAATCTTTAATTTTCCTGGTAGACCACAGATGAACTCACTTAATTCTCTCTAGAAGTCTGCTTATAACAGACATATTTTATTGCAGAGTTGGAGAAAGGGAGGTTTTGGACTGGAAAATAAAATAAAAGCTTTGTTTTTACACAGTACATTGTGCACCTCCCTTTCTTGTGGTTATACTGTGGTAGTATAGCATTCTCTCAGCAGCACTCTCTGAGGTGGCAAAGCATATATCTGGTCTGAGGGAAATGGAATTCACAGGTAGGTTGTTGTTTTGAGAGAGATTAATTCCTGTGGATGAGTTGGGAGGTATCACTCTGTAAGGGATTCAATTTTTGCTGCAAGGCCAGGCAGCTGGTCTTCATGGTACCTGTTTAACAAAAATGCCTAGCAGGTTCTGGCTCCAGGGAATGATTTTAATACACAGAGTCTGTGACAAAGGCACTTTAAAAAAAAGATATCAAATTTTATTTTCCCAGGTAATATTATTTTTGTTCTAAATACTACTTCATAGGACAATGGAATAGGTCATATGTTTTGACTAATAACGTAAGATGTATGATAAGGTTTGTATTTCTACAAGAATTTTTGAAATGCATTTATTGTTTCATTTTGAGCGGCAAAAATGAACAGAGTTATGTTTGAAAGGAAAATGAATTCTATCGTGCTTAGTCTTCAGTCATGAGAGTCTGCAAGGTAGTGAGGGCCTCATAAAGGAATCAGGACCAGAATTGTGATATCAAAGATGAGAACATCTTTTGATGGCCCCATGACCACATATGTGCAGCCCTTAGAACTAGGAATGCTCTTTGTCAGCTTTCCTAAAGGACATATCTTCACACCATTTTTGTGCCAACTAGTACCTTAATCCAAATATTGAACGAGTCCGTTAACAACAGGATCTGGCAAATTTTGAGAACAAAGCTACTTGGCCTTACGTTAAAATCTTTAGCTCAGTTCTGCCAGCCAATAAACAAGCACAGACTCTCACTCTTGCACTCATGGGGACTCTCATTGTCTCTGTGTCAGACACCAGTGCCTTCCCTCACAGACCACAGTGCAGCATTTGCATGTAACACGTCTGTCATCTGCATCTACATTTATTTTTTAAAAGAACCTTGTTTTTCTTTAGAGGTACTTATGAAGGTCGAGTTATTTCCAGTTATCCCAGGTTTTCAGCCTTCTTCTCTGCTTCTTGGCTTCAACAGTTTCTTATCAGCAGGGGAGACTCCACACGGTAAAATTTCTAGAAACAAAGTACCACTTTTATTTACAACACTTTCACACTATGAAAAGCACTTAAAGGCAAGAAAAGGTGTTAAGAATACAGATGGATAAGGAAAAATATAGGAAGAAAAACTTTCAAGTTTTCCGCACATTGAAGACCTTTTGATCTTTCACTCATTTTCTGTTGATACTCCCTGGAAGAAGGGAGTTAGAACAAATGAGGTATCCAGTCTTAACGCCATCCGGCTGTTGGACCCTTTCTTAAATAAAAATATCACCACCAAAGGGATGCTGGAACGCTTGTTGCAAATTCTTTTTGCACTCTAACTGGTAGGTTAAGGACACTTTAAGAGAGAGAGAGAAAAGAGAGAGAGAAAGACAACAAATATTTCGGGATGAGAACTTCAGGTACGAACACAACTGCCAGAACTTAATTTCTTGAAGACGTAAATAAACAACTATAAAGACACCTGAATGTTTAATTCCATTGAGAAGAAGGAACTATTTAATATGTACAAGAAATTACAACTAGAATATATTTGGGGAAAGGAAACTGAAAGCTGATTGTCACAATGATAGTAATATCTATTGGTCTATGAAATAGCACATTGTGGGAAGGCATAAATTAAAAAAAAAGAAAAGAAACTGCAATAAAAAATAAACAGTGTACCATACTGTGATTACTAGGAGTTTCAGTGGAGGTTATACACTGCTGCTCTGCATTTTTTGGGCTGGTTTGGAAAATGCAAGAGAGTTTATTTTCCTCTACCACTCATGCATTCTGTTCATGCATTCTGTTTTCAGGTCCGCAAGGCTTTAAGTTTTGTTCTGGGCACAGTGTTAAAAAGAAAAGAATTATGTTTTGTTGGATTAACACACATATAAGTAAAGCTAGCAGAACCACTTCATTCAAGAATAACTAAAATACACTAATATCTTTCAATATACGTTTGCCTTTATTACCAGTGTCTTTTCAGTCCAGCCAGTATCAACACATGCTTTTTTATTCTGGTGTGAGCTGATGATGCTGCCCACACTTAAGAGAAAATATCTCAATTCAAGTGCACGTGAAGACAGTGAATGCAGCCATAAAAATGCAAAGTCAGCCTTGTCCTGTGTGTCTGTGGCACAAAGTGATATACCACATTGCCGCACATGGCTGAACCTATGGGTGAAGCCATGAATGGAAATGAACATGAAAATATCTTGTGTGTTGTAGCAGGATCTGAGCAGATAACAAGGAGAATTTTGTACAGTTCTGCACCCTCAATCCTCTTAGCACCCTGTGCTGTCTTAGTTCTGGTCCAATGAACAACTCAAGTAGAAATAAAAACAAAGCACATCTTCCTTGAGAGCCAAGGGATCTGTTCAAGACAGATGTTCTACTTGAAGACACAGTCTGATACCACAGGCTCATTTCAGAAAGGCTGACAAGTAATACTGAGACAGTCAGCAATAAAACACCAGCTACATTCAGAGAAGAGATGAAAAAGTCAATATATGCCATTATCAAATCCCCACCAATGTCTTCAAGTTCTTCGCATTGCTACATAGTTCTTTAAAATATCATTAAGAGCTGCTTCATGTATCCCAAATAACTCTTTTTTCCCCCACTGTTGAAAGCTAGTTAGAAATGTGCTTGTGTTCATGAACTGCATCATTGGCTTAGAGAAATCCATTCTTAGTCCCGAAGCCAGTTCTTTAAACCTAGCAAAGAAGGTAGAAATAGATAGAAACTCTTGTAGAAAATCCAGCATTGAAAGTTGCCTGATTTGTTTGCCCCAGCTTCAGTGACAAAATATTTCTTTCTATTACTCTCATGTAAGTAGTATTCCAGACAATGGGCAATATAACCATGACTAAAAAGGAATTCTGCAAACTTTGCAATGTAAAATAATGGAGAAGTTATCCTTCACTTAAGAAATCTTTCCTCTTCTTTTCCAAAATAAGTTAATCAGCTTTCTTCAGTCTCTATAAAAGCAGTCTTTGTATCCCTCAAATTGTGCAGAAATATGGGTCCTATTTCTGCAGCAATATTCTGCAGCACTGTTTTTCACCATCACCATCAGTTTGCAGAAACTCAAGAAGTGCCAGGACAGCATTTGTGAGATCTCACTGGAACATGAACAATGTCACGAACTCATCCCTTCTTAGACTTATCTAGAAATTAGGTCCCCTGTGTCTCAGTCTATACACTTGTCAATAATCCTACCATTCCACAGGATCTCTGTCTTTACCTGGAAGCATCAAAAAGTAGGAGAAAAAGAGAGACAGCCTGAAATTCTGTAAGCCTAAGGCAGAATTAAAATCACACATGAATCAACAGTCATGGCTAGTCAAACAGGCTGAATCTTCTTGACTAGCCAGTTCTCAGGGGAAAAAAAATTCTTTCCATGCCCCAATGACACCTAGAATGATATCAAAATGAACTAATTTTATTTTAGCTATTAATCATCTATAGCATGAGAGGAAGTGTGTGTGTTTGAGGGGATAGGAGGGGCAGAGAAGTTTGTAGCACATTAAATGCTGATTTTTTGGTTCAAATATATTTGATATATATTTGATATATATTTGAAAAGTCATGGCTGGTAAAAGAAATCCCTGGTGACTGAAGAAGGGAAACATTGAATCCATTTTTTGAAAAGGTGCTACTGATCTGTCAACCTCACCTCTGTGCCTAGGAAGATCATGGAACAGATCCTCCTAGAAGCTATGTTAAAGCACATGGAGGACAGGGAGCTTATTTGAGGCAGCCAGCATGGCTTCACCACAGACAAGTTGTCTCTGACCAGCCCAGTGGCTTTTGATGATGGGGTAACCACAGCAGGGGACACGAGAAAATGAACGGATGTGGTCTATCTGGACTTCTGTAAAGCCTTTGACATGGTCCTCCACAACATCCTTCTTTCTAAATTGGAGACATATGGATTTGATGGGTGGACTGTTCAGTGGATAAAGAATTGGTCCAGTAGTCACATTCAGAGAATAATGGTCAATGGCTCAAAGTCCAGATAGAGATCTGTGACAAGTGGTTTCCCTCAGAGGTCCATATCGGGACCAGTGCTGTTCAATATCTTCATCAATGATATAGACAGTGAGATCGAGTGCACCCTCAACAAGTTTGCAGATGACACCAAGCTGAGTGGTGCTATTGTCACACCAGAAGGACGGGATGTCATCCAGCAGGACCTGGACAAGATGGAGAAGTAGGTCTGTGAGAACATCATGAGGTTTAACATAGCCAAGTGTGAGGTCCTACACCTGGGCTGGGGCAATCTGTGGTTTCAATAAAGGATGGCAGATGATGTGATTGAGAGCAGCCCTGTGGAGAAGGACTTGAGGATTCTCATTGATGAGAAGCTCGATATGAGTCAGCAATGTGTCCTCATAGCCCAGAAGGCCAACCATATCTCGGGCCGCATGAAAAGAAGTGTGGCCAGCAGGTTGAGAGAGGTGGTTATCCCTTTCTACTACCCAACAAAAGAAGGATATGGAACTGTTGGAACAAGGAGAGCCACAAGGATGATCAGAGGAATGGAGCACATCTGCTATGAGGACAGGCTGAGACAGTTGGGATTGTTCAGCCTGGAAAAGAGAAGGCTCCAGGGAGACTTGTAGCAGACTTCCAGTACCTGAAGGAAGCCTACGAGAAGGCTAAGGAGGGACTATTTACAAAGGCTTGTAGTGACAGGACAAAAAGGAATGGCTTTAAATTGGAAGGAGAAAGTTTTAGATTAGACATTAGCAAGGAAATCTTCACTATGAGGCTAGTGAGACGCTGGAACAGGTTGCCTAGGGTAGTTGTGGATGTCCCCTCCCTGGAATTGTTCAAGGCCAGGTTGCATGGAACCTTGGGCAGCCTTGTCTGGTGGGAGGTGTCCCCTGCCAATGGCAGGGAAGTTGGAACTAGATAATCTTAAAGTCCCTTCCAACCCAAACCATGATTCTATGAAATAAATGGGTAATTGACCATCTACTTCAACTTTGCTAGAAAAGCAGCTGGTTTTGAATGAATCTGATCAACTGTAAGCCTGATGAGGCATGTGCAACTGACCTGCATTAACTTCCAATGAAGTTAACCAGTCAGTCCTCTTAAATCAATGACAGAAAGAGAAATAAATTCATTAGCAAGATGAATTTCCATGCTTTTTTCCTTCCGTGTTTCCTAGTTATGCTCAACTCTTGTTGCCAACTTCTCTTACATCCAGGCTGCTAGGACCACTGAGCTTGAGGAAACCTGCACTTCTACTGTTCACAGACCCAAACCCTGCAGCCAGAACAAAATCCTGCTTTGATTCTCAGCCTCTTTTTTTTTGTGTGCTTTTTTCCCCCCCGTCTTTGTTTTTCTTTTCGTTCTGGAGACTTGAAAACCCATTAGGTTTGTTTTGGAGATATAGATTTCCAACATCTTCCTGAATGTCTTTAATGAATTTGAATGAAAATACCAACTTTAACTCTTGTAGAACTTTCTTATGGACTGAGAATACATTGCAGACATTTACAGCTGTCCTCCACAATGCCTGCACAAAACCACAAAAGCTATAGCAGAAGGACCACCCTTCCTTATCTCTAGATATTTCCCCTCCATTATCTCTTCATGAAAAACCTTCTTAATATCCTACCATCAACTTAAATTTTATGTGGCTGAATTGAACTCTTTATATCTTTTTCCACACTATTGCAGTTGGTCTTGGCACAGTTCTTTTTGCTGCTGAATCCCATGCCATAGAGATGGTGGTTTTGCAGCACGGTGGCCCATGGGTCATGTAAACATAACTGACAACTCAGTGTTTTATCTGTTTATATCTCATGGAAGTTGAAGCATTAGTAGCAATTTCTCTGAACGTAGTCTAAGATTAATTGCTCTTTGACAGAATCCTCAGTGCCATTATAACACATTGAGAAAGTGAATAATTATTTTGAAGATGTAAATGGACAAACTACTTTGCCTAGGGAACTAACAGTACTGCCAAGTACTGCCTGGTAGCTGATGAGAGAAGAATTTTGTTTCATGTTTCTTCTGAATCTGTCCCTAAAACTGTCCTCCGTTAGGTTATTTTAGAAAAATCTTACCCTTATTGCTGCCAGAGTCGTTTCTTGTCTCATGGACAGGTGACAGTCTCTTGAGGGAGACCAAGGCTTTTTATGCCACCAACCTGGTCTTGGCACAATGGAGGGCGCGGGGTGGATGTAGAAACGGGAACTCCAGCTAGAGAGATATTTCACCACATTGCTCCCCCTTTTTATTCCTCTTGCTCCCTTCTGCTTCTGTATTCATCCTGGGATTAATTTAAACGGTGGCAAATTAATGAATGAAGGAGTTACTCTAATTAAAATGTGAAAGGATTGTGTACTTTGTGGAGAAAAAGAACTGATTTTTTAACATAAAAATTAGTTATATTTAGAACATATTGTACCATGCAATATTATCCAACTTCTTATCTGGCAAAATAAAAGGCAATTAACACAGTTAAGACCCACAAAGTCATGCAGGTAACTTCTGTTTAGCACCTTGAAATGAACACTGGCATATTCATTTCAGGGAAAAGCAGAAACAATGACAGGTAGTAGCTCCATCTTCCTGACCATCTGCACACAGAGATACCCTTGGAGTTCAGTCCATTGAAATACACACAGCCTGTTTCTGTCCAGGGCGGCTTTGCTACAAGTGGCAGTTATCATCAACAACTTGCACTTGAATATGTGGTGAGAACCATCACCTGGGCTCCCTTATCTCCTTTATCACCTGTGGCAGAACCAACCCTGGTCTTACAGCCATCCTCATACCTTCTGTGCTCCAGTCCCAAAACTATTTGTTGTCTTCTACGATGTTTCAGACTGGGTAGCCACAAAAGTAAGGCACGACTGTCCCTTATTTCCTTTTGAAGTGTCATGTTGGTTTGTAAAAGAAAGAACGTCAGTCTGTTTCAGACAATCTCTAACCATTTGACCAATGCCAGGCTGTGATGACACTTGGCTGGCCTGCTCTTATGGTGCTTTTATACAGCCCAGCACCAGCCTCCACATCTGCATTGTTTCCAAGAAAATGTGCATCTGTTATGTAACAAACCGGTCCAATGTAAAAGCTATTTAGAGTTCACAAGAGAGTCATATCTACTTCCAGAACTTCTTACTACATTTTCAGAAAATGCATACAATTTGCTTAAAACCTCTGTTTCTTGTGCTTCTAAAACACTGTTTGAAGAAAACATGTTGAATTTTAGTGAAGTATGCAGAAAGGTGAAAGCTCTCTTTGATTTAGGAAATCAATACCATGAAGGATAATATGACGGTGTCAATACTCAAAAGTCAAATGAAACCCTTCTCCACAACTGAACTGTGGATATCTGCATGTGCCATGAGGAACTGAGCCTGGACTTTCTCTGTGGGGCAGTCAGTGGAAAGAGATTAATCTTAACAACCTTCAGACAGTAAATGTTTGCATTTGGTCAATGTTTGGACATTCTTCGTGATCAGTGGAGTGAAGGTTGTTGTTTGGAAGCTTGGTTCAGCTAAATTGCTTTAGGCAGTCACATTATGAAGGAGGGAACTCATCCTAAGAAGAACATGTTTTTGCAGATTACAAAGACAGCTGAGGCACTGGATGTTTCCTAGGTTTCTGCCAGTGCAATTCTATATCCTGTGCACTTGGCATTCATCAGCAAAGCACCAGGGATTCTTCCAAGTACCTGAGTAGGTCTTCCTGGTAGCACAGTGAATACACATTGCAGAGAGAAAAGATATATCTTTGGGGGTGGAAAGGTTGCAAAAATCATATACTTATATCCAGACTCTTTGGAGCTTAATAAAGGGAGCTGTTTCAGATGCAGATATTATTACAACTACTTCAGTCCTCTGTACCCTCTCCTCGTAATGCCTGAGTGATTAGAGATTAATAATTTGAAGAAGGAAGCTTATTAAGAGAAGATGCAAACTTTACATAGATTGAAGCACAACTACTCCACACAAAAAATGTTAGTATGGATGCAGGTTGTGACAATGGCTAACGCTCTCTACAGAAAGCAGATAATGTCTCAGCTGCTCAGCTTGGGGTGAGTGCAATCCATTTAGAAACAGCTGTTTCAAAAGATGTTGAAATGTCCTAGACAGAGCTGCAGAATATGAAAAATCACCCTCACCCCAAAGAGAAGGGCTGACATTTTCAGTACAGATCAGTTTGTTTCTGTTCCCAGAGTCATAGAGGCAATATTGTCCCTGGCAGCAGCTTGTGTGGCTGCAGTCCAGTTCCTTCACTCTTGATACGCCAGGAAGAACAAGCATTGGCTGCTCCTTTTGCTTGTTTTATCCCTTAGCTGCCCCTTTCTCCTTGCGTCAGTCACCTCATCCCACTTGCTACTTTATCTTTTGGCAAGTGTGGTGTTATTAGTCATGTCTCAACCTCATGAAACAGCCTTTCCCTGACGAGAATAAAAGTAGTAAATAATTTGGCAGCATGAAAACTGTTCTTCACTTAAAGTGTCACAAAAAAAATCCAAATCCTCAGCCCTACAGATCTTGGAGCACTTTTCACTCTTCTAACAGGTGTATCAAGGGTCCTTTCACTTGAAATTAGAGCTGTGTTAGTGTAATGGAAAAAGTAAAAAATCCAATTCTTTGACTGAATCTTTAACATTCCTGAATTATCTAAATACAAGCTCAGCTTTCCCATTCGCCCTCATATCAGTCTCCTGCATCTGCTTAGGACCAGAAGTCGATGCCTAAGGCATCATTTCAGTAATGGCTGTCAATGGGGAATATAGCCTCAGTGACCATACCTCCTACCATTTGTCAATTTTGCTTTGGAGCTGGATTATTTGGTTAGGCTTGTTCCTGTCATTTCACCCTGGCTTGAGGAAAGATGGTTTCCCAATCATGAGGATGCAAAAATGGTGATGGGAAAAGTTGAAAGAATGAAGGCAAGTTTGACTGAAAGACTCACAAGATTGATTTAGTCAGTTGCTTGTTCTGGGATCTCCTTCCTCCTTCTGCAAGCTGCCTCTGCTCCTTCCACATAACTCTCTCTCTTGTCACACCACAGCAGATGTAGCAGCTTTGGCCCAGGTCTGTACTATGGTGCTGGAGGAGTATGAGCTTTCTGTAGCGGCTCATTCTGGGTAAAGCTGTGAATCGCGTAAAAGAAACCTTTTAGTCTTCAGCTGCAAACAATTTGATTTTATCTGCCACATCTACACTCTCTCAAACTCACCCAAGGCCATCTTGCCCGCAGATGCCCTATATGATGCTTCCTCCGCAAAAAAATGCTGCCTCGCCTGCTGCCAAGCCTATCACAGTACTACAAAGCACAAGTAATGGAAAGCCAGCTTTGATTACTACTCCAGGAAGAAGTCTCATGAATCTTCTGATTCTTAGAGTTCTTCACACTGACTTTGAGCATCATAACTGTAACAGCATTTTGTGCACCTCCTTTGCCCATCCACCTTTGGAAAAGTAAAGACAGGGAGAAAATAAACAGGTTAAATGAAAGGGTGGCAGGGTTACTAGCTAGAAGATATTTTTGGGAAAGCTTAGGAACACTGTATATCAGAGCTCAATGCTGGACAGTACCTTGATGAGAAGGGGTTCTATTTGTTCAGAAGAATTCTCAGTCCTACCCTCAAATCCCCAAAATCACAACGGTCACCTCATCGTGTCAAGGCTCCACTATTTCTGATGGTTGGAAAGAGATGCTGAAATGTTTTGTTTTAAAGCCTGCTTAATGTTCCTTCACAGATCACATGTTTCATTAAATTAAATAATGTTCCAATTAATTGATCTGTTTGCAGACATTCTTAATTTTGTAAATGGTGAGGAGAATGCTAAAACTACCATTATATTTCTGACAGAAACACCACTAAAGTCTGGTAATTGATAGCTCTGCTGTTTTCTCTGATGGCCTGAACAGCTTTTAAAGCTAAATTCTGTAATCGCGTTCATCTTTGGAAATTAGTTTTGTGAATCCACACATTTAGTTCTTGCTGAGAAATCTCATTTTAGTCATTTTTAACATAATTTATAATGCATAAACTAAATTAGCTTTTGTAGCTAAGCCAGCACATTTTTCTTTAATTTTTATCTCTTCCTAATGTATTTTTGACCTTGAAAACAGCAGTGTCTGTAGGATACTGCAGCCTAGGAACAAAGGAATCATTTTCATTCCATCACTATGGTTACACTTTTTTCTGTCTCCAGCACTGAGCCGCCTGGAAGTGTTGAATCCAGAGTCCTCAGGAGGACAAGAAAACTTCTTTTAATATCATTTAGTTCTGATTACACAAACAAATACAAATAGCAGAGCCCTAGATATAGCAGATCACTGTACTGTGTTTAGGTTGCATGTGAGATAGGATCAACAATGAAAATCAGAGCGTCAAGAAACTCTGACCCTCCTGGGATATCTTTTCATTCTCAAATGCTCGTCTGCTCATCTCAAGCGGTGCAGCCTAAATGCCATGCAAACACCAATGCTGACAGTGGGCTTACCTCATGGACATCTTCATTCCCCATAGTGATGAAGACAGATTAAAATGGAGTTTATTTTTTCTCTCTGACCACTGGAAATTTGATTTGGAATAATTTTGAAATGTCCTCTAGTGGCTTTATTCTAACCAAACAAAGACAGACATTGACCCAGTAACTTGAAACACTGTTTTTGTGAATAATCTTTACACTAATAGTGCTGCACACTTTCATACATCTTCATTACCTAGTTGGCAACAGTGTGGTAGGTCAAAATTCACCTTCTGGCTCTTGTCTTTTGTTAAACAGTACAATTACTCTGCCATTTGACACTTCTTGCAATGAGAAACTTGCCTTCTGTTGGCTAAAGTGTATTCAATAATTATGCAGTATTTACAAGAACAACAGGCATATTTCCTCACCAAGAAAAAAAATCCTCCAAATTCCCAGTTGTTGATGTCACAGTATACAAAATTTTACCTCCCATGTGAGCTAAAGGGCTCAACTCCTTAAAGAAGCTAGGAAATATTGGTAGAAAATAGCTAAACTGAAAAAGAAACAAATTCACCTTTCAGATTTAAATTCAGCAAAGACTTCTTGTTCCTTAAAAAATTAAGTATATGTTGCACTTAAAGCATGGTTTATTCATCGATAATCATCAGCTTTAAATCATGATTTTTTGCAGTTCATGTCTCTTTTTCTTTAATAGCTTATTTTCCTCTGCATTCTTATGGAGTAAATTTTTTCATACCACATCGAGATTTAGGCAAATATTTCTCCAACTGATCTTTTTGTTTGGCAGCATTGAAAAAGAGAAAAATGCAGAGAAGCTGGCCAAAAAATCCTCCCCAATAAATGCATTTGACAACAATTCATTTTTGCTTAAAAACAAAATGCTCAACATTTCATTTTAAAATGATTTTTCAGTGGAGACCTTTTTGACAATAGGTTATCATTAAAACACTTTTGAGAAAATCAGCTCCTCTAGACCTCTCATGATACAAAAATTTGATGTCAGATTCTTTTCTCTTTAATTTATTTAGTCTCTACCATCACTGTTTAGCCCCAGCCTAGCCAATTTTGGCAGCTGAAACTGAGCAGTTGACTCCCCATTCTATTTCTCCCCACTCCCAGAGAAAAGGAAATAGAAGATGAGAGGAAAAAGGCCTGCTGGTTGGAAACTGAAAATACAGTGTTAATGAAATGATCATCACCATCATCATCATGATCATCATCACCATCATCATCAGAAGAAGAAGAGGAAGAAGGTAAAAATATATATATATATATAAGTATATGAAATCATGTCCCCACACTTCGATGTCAATACAACACCACAAATGCTCTAGAGCAGACACAGGGGAAAGGGTCTGTGTATAGGAGGGATCTGGGCTCAGGAACTGGATTCAGGAACTCACAGATCTGTAAACAGGAGCAAACAGATAGATGAGGTCCTCACTGGAAGAGGGAGAGACCCTCGTTATCTCTCAGTTTTATACTGATTTTGACATATACTGTATGGAATACTCTGTTGGTCCATTTGGGGTCACCTCTCCTGTTTAGCCTCCCTGCAGGTGTGACCTTTTTTCAGCAGTTCAAGCATGGGCTTGGTTACTATAGGAATAAGCCCATTGGCCTTTCTGCACACCAATGTCCTGTGTTATCACTTCTAGAGAGAAGCTGTCTGAAAAGCATGCAGTTAGCGGTCAGAAAATGAAGTTACTTAGACAAGACTTAGCTAAAGTTAGAAAACTGCTAACTCAAGCCACAACTACTAGATACATCTGCTCTCCTTGTGGTCTACTGAATCCCCTTGTATTTTGTTCAGTACTGCCACCCTCCTCTTATTTTGCTGGATATACAGAAACTGCTCAGTTCTTGCACTACAGAAGGTTGGTTTTCCTTTGTCTCCCAGTAGTCACAAACGCAGGCTGCTGATTTTTCCCATTTTCATTAAACACTGTTATCCAGAAGCATTACTGCTCCTGCTTTGTGATACAATCAGAGCAGTAAGTGCTTTACTCCGAAAGCCCTCTTGGCAATTCATGCCATGGGACTAATGCCTGGTTGTGGCAATTCGCCTTTCACCAGATCCAGGTGTGTTTCACACTACCTGAGCCTTCACAGTCTGCCTTAAAAGAATTGTCCTGGAAGGAAGTTTGCGAAACAAATGCATTTGAGAAAAAAAACAACCAAACAAACAGAAAAAAACCCAATAAAACCAGAATGGTTTTACAGATAATACCTGTGAAACGTAAAGATGAGTATCAGTTGAATAAATTATTCTTTACATATATCAGCTCCTTTCTACCAAGATTATTTGTATCTCACTGATCTTGTTCACAACAGAAGTACAATCTTGGGAAAACATTGCATGGAGTAGTTAGTGGTATGCATAGCAAACAAGCTTGGTGGCTTCAGCTTCGTAAGAATCACATGCCACTGAGACATAAGACATTGGATGAAACTCCACCACCAAACACCTCTTCAGCCGAGATATTATCACTCTCTGTAATGAGCCTTATCCAAATAAGATTTCTAACTTCGTCCACACAGAGTGCTACAGAAATTAATTGTACTGCTGAGACATCATCAAGCAAGAAAGTACTTCTGAAACATCATGTCAGGAAAAGGAAGAAGCACTCTTTCCAGCAAACAGTCCAGGCATATAAATAGTATGATTCAAGCCTACAGGAGCACAATGAGGTCTGAATTGCTAAAGAGGTCTTTCCAGTGCCTGGAAGAGAAAGGGGTAATAGAAGAAAGCCTCAGGCTGAGTCATACTTGGTCAGCCTAAAACCTGATAGAAGCTGTGGTCTGATTTCTCCCATGACGCAGAGGCAGAAGGTAAGCATTCGATAACATGCAATTTCCTCCTAATTTCTCTCCTCTAGGTTTATCCTATTTGATACACCTTAAGGCTTGCACTAACATACATGTTTCTACTTCCCTGAAGAAAAGTGGCTTCATTTTTAAATACTTAATGAGAATAATTCTACATGGTCACCCATAGCTATCATAAAAACAAAGCTGTAAGATGCAGAAACATACTAGCGAGGCTCTATACTTCAAAAATACAACTGGGTGGGATCTCTTTGGGATTGCCATAATAAAACTTAAGAATGCATTGTAGGAGACTATGAACATGAAAAATGTGATTTAAGCTAACTTTAGAGTGTTGGCATTGGGCAATTAAGGAAAGAAAATCAGTGCATGCAGAGAAAGACTCCATAAGGCCCCTTGGTGTGTTTCAGAGCCCTAAAAACATCTTTTTACCGTCTCTCTTTAGTTTCTCTCAGGCAAATTTCCAACCAACACTTCTAGTACTGTCAAACTGTGTTTCATTTTTCTCTTCCTTTCAAGTGTTTTAAATTTTCAACGATCATAATTTAATTTGAAATTATCTTCAGACATTGTACGTGGGCTGTGAATGAGAATAGTCTAGGGAAAAATGGTAATAGCAATTAACAGTAAGGGAAATTCTTACAAAAAGTGTCATTCTTTTTAGGAAGAGTTGTAGTAGTATTTTCTGTCAATATAATTCTCTTTTTCATGGGTGACATGAGAAAGAACATGTTATCAGCATTCATATTGACAAATTAGCAGTGATTAGACCTGCACAAAATATTTTTCTTTTGTTCATCATTTGGGTAGACATTTGAACTCTGATTCCCATTTTATCTCTGCAAGTTTGCTTACAAGAATATTTCGTATCTTTATGAAAGACGTACATGTCATAGACCTAAAAATTGCTGTTGTTAAAAAGAATTTTGAGTCTTGAACAAAAAAAAAAAAAGATGAGTGGTGCAGTTATTACATCAGAAGGATGGGAAGTCATCCAGAGGGACCTGGACAAGCTTCAGAAGTAGGCTTGTGTGAACGTCGTGGGGTTCAACAAGGCCAAATGCAAACTCCTACACATAGGTTGGGGCAATCCACAGTTTCAATACAGGATGAGGGATGAAGTGATTAGGACAAGCTCTGCAGAGAAGGACTTGGGGATGCTCATTGTTGAGAAGATCGGCATGAGGTGGCAATGTGCACTCGCAGTCCAGAAGGCCAACCATATCCTGGACTTCATCAAAATAAGCGTGGCCAGCAGGTCGAGGGAAGGGATTCTCAGCTCTTGTGAGACCCCACCCAGAGTACTGTGTCCAGTTCTGGAATCTCCAGCATAAGAGAAGACTCCATGGAGACCTTATAGCAGAATTCGAGTACCTGAAGGGAGCCTACAGAATTGCTGAGGGGCCCCTTTTTACAAGGGCGTGTAGTGATGGGATGAGGGGGAATGTCTTTAAATTGGAAGGAGGAAGATTTAGATTGATCATTAGGAAGGAATTCTTCACAATGAGGTTAGCGAGACACTGGAATGGGTTGCCTAGGGAAGTTGTGGACACACCCTCCCTGGAATTGTTCAAGGCCAGGTTGGATGGGACCTTGAGCAGCCTGGTCTAGTGGGAGGTGTCCTCTGGCATTGCAGGGAAGTTGAAACTAGATGATCTTTAAGGTCCCTTCCAACCCAAACCATTCTATGATTCTACAATAAATAAATACATATATATATGTACATACACGCTTCCCTTAATCACACAAGCGCATGAAATTACGTTGATGAATTGGTGTATAGGTCACAGCTACGTATCATGACCCTCAAAAGGGGAAAGGCAAGGCAAGGCAAGGCAAGGCAAGGCAAGGCAAGGCAAGGCGAGGCGAGGCGAGGCGAGGCGAGGCGAGGCGAGGCGAGGCGAGGCGAGGCGAGGCGAGGCGAGGCGAGGCGAGGCGAGGCGAGGCGAGGCGAGGCGAGGCGAGGCGAGGCGAGGCGAGGCGAGGCGAGGCAAGGCAAGAAAAGAAAAGAAAAGAAAAGAAAAGAAAAGAAAAGAAAAGAAAAGAAAAGAAAAGAAAAGAAAAGAAAAGAAAAGAAAAGAAAAGAAAAGAAAAGAAAAGAAAAGAAAAGAAAAGAAAAGAAAAGAAAAGAAAAGAAAAGAAAAGAAAAGAAAAGAAAAGAAAAGAAAAGAAAAGAAAAGAAAAGAAAAGAAAAGAAAAGAAAAGAAAAGAAAAAACCACTGTTTGGACAGAAAAGGTCATCTCCGTATGTTCTGGGACAAGGACACACTATTTTGCAAGGCAGTTAATTTTTTGGCAAGAATATGTCTTTTATTGCCTTCATACCTTTGAAAAACAGCTCATGTCCCCTGCTCAGCAGGGACATGTCCAAGAGTGACCATAGCTGCCTAATTCATGAATGCTCTAATTTTTTCACTTTCTTCATGATCACAGCTCCATGCTTCCAGAGCCACATTGGATTCACACTCAGACCGAATAGAATAGCAGGGAATTTATCTTATTGCTTTGAAAGACCACCCTGCCACCATGCAGGCCTTGATGCATCTGTGAGACAAAGAGTTTAATTTTTAATACCTGGACTTGCACAAAAGTAGTAAAAAGAACAAGTTGAAATAAACGTCTGGGGAGAAGACGTAAAGGAAGTGAAAGTCCAAGAGTGGCACCAATGAGGAGGAAGCTGGACCAAGAATATAAGCTACGTTTTTTCTGATTAGGGACTGAAGAGCTAATTTCCATGCCCAGGTTATGGATTGAAAAACCTTAGCAAAACTGTGTGATTAAAGACAGCCACAGTGTCTGTGTGCAAAACACAGAACCAAACTAAAATTGCTCTGCTGTCATTGTATCTGCCATTATCTGCCAATAGTTAGCTCTTAAAGTCTGACCACTTTATTGAGGACATACTTTTGCACACCTATATCTATCCCTGAGTTGGTAAAAATAAATCCAATGGTGAAATTTTGATGCAAATGAAATTTATTTTTGATTTGCCTGAATTTCAACTGGGTGAGTACTTCACAGCATCCCAATAAGTAGCATATCACACAGAGTTAATATTAACCCCTTCTTCATAGGTTTTGTGCTGCACGCTGCCATTATTCCATTGGGCTTTCAGTAATGTCGTGGGATTTAATTTCCCAGCGGGACAGGTCATCTGTTCTGTTAAACAATCATTAGCCACCAAGGAGTTTCTTAGAAAGTGGGTACACATCCACCAGTCTCTAGAAAACTCTTTTAAAGCGTCAGAGAGAGAGAGAGGAGGAACCATGTCCTGACATCAAAAATTTCAGATACAGTTGGTACCTTTCTATCAAGCAGAAAGCTCCTCATTAGGCATGTTAAAACCAATCAGAAAAAAAAAAAATAATCTAATAATATTCCAGTGCAACTTACAATATTAATAGTGTACACATGCTGCCTTACTTAAAACATGAAGCAAGAGTCTTGCTACACAGCCACAAACAGCTTAGAATACTCTAAATGCAAATGTGGAGATTAAAACCAAAAAATTTACTTACTACCTAGAACTACTAGGTGAAAGAAGAGGTGAGAGTGGGAAGAAGGGCCCCAGCTCTGTATCCTCGCCTAATTTCTGTGTGATATTGAGCAAATGTGGGTAGGTTTTGCCTCTGGCCAGGGCAACACAGGATTAAACAGGACAAAGAATCAGTAAGGAGCCACTTTAGCAGGCTTCATGCTTGAATCACAAGGGAAATAGCAAGGTAGCCATTGCAGAAAATGTAAAAGACCAAGTACACTCAAATCTTACCAGAATCAATGTGCTTTAATTCAAGCGTAGCAAGAAATGGCTCTTAAAGCACATGGTTAATACAGCACTTTTAGGATGCCATTAGTGCTCTGATATATTATTAATCAGTCTAAAAAGGGAGAAAAAGACACAGCAGATACCAATTACTACAGCACAAGCTGTAAATAGCCTGCCTTTTCAATTTTTTAAATCTTCTAGATTTGAATATATTAATATTTTATTTAATATATATTAATTTCCTATCAAACTTCAAAGTGAACTGCCTTATCAAGCACATTTCATGTGTATTGCATAGGTGATGCTAAATGTCCTGGGGATATAAATAGAACTCACTCAATTTGCATTTCCTGATCTGTCCCATTTTTCATAATGTATGCTAACTGTATTTAAAGATGATATACAATATATATGTACAGGTCCAGAAAAAAAATATTTTTGACTACCAGTCTGCTCTAGAAACTCATGATTTCTATAAGCAGTGAAGATTCCACACATGGTTAGAGTCAGAGTCCACAAAGGTAGTTCCTATATTTTTAGTGCACCTTAGATACTATTAACTTCTAGAGATATTTTTCACAAAAGATGTTAGGTATCAAGATAAGCAATATATAATTCTTTGGCATACTCTGTAATAATAGTACAAGCCTAAACCCAGCACCCAGCAGATAAGGCAAGGGAAGAAGGGACTGGCTCATGAGGGTTTCTACAGGAATGTCTTCCCCTAGTATCCTTTACAGAATGCAGAGGATTATTTACTTTTCAGTGAAAGAGATCACAACCACCACTATCTTTTTTTCTATCCCTGGTGGGTATAGTTAAGTAGGAATATGCCAAGATGAAGCATAAGAGAAAACAGAAGGACTCCACTTGACTGCATCATATCCCTAGATTTAACAAAGTATATAATATTGTCTGGTGTGATGGAATCAAACAGGTAGCTGAAAATATGATTCTTAAAAGGCTGATACTGCTGTTATATAGAAGTTGTACAAGTAAACTGCCTTAAATGTGTGTATGCATTTATAACCACACCAGTATTTAAATAAACATATGGATTTGCTTATTCCACATATGCCTTAGTAATATAATTTGTAAAATGTCAAGTTTGTGTTATAATTCTAAGACTTAAAAATCTGTCCACTGTAATCCATGGAATCATAGAATCACAGGTTCATAGAATGATTTGGGTTAGAAGGGACCTTAAAGGTCATCTAGTTCCAACCTCCCTGCCATTGGCAGAGACACCTCCCACCAGACAAGGCTGCCCAAGGTCTCATCCAACCTGGCCTTGAACAATTCCAAGGAGGGGGCATCCACAACTAACCTGTGCAACCTGTTCCAGTGTCTCACCACCCTCATTGTGAAGAATTCCTTCCTAATGTTTAGTCTAAATTTTTCTTCTTCCAATTTAAAGCCATCCTCCCTTATCCCATCAATAAATGCCTGTGTAAAAAGTCCTTCCTTAGGATTCTTGTAGGCCCCTTTCAAGTACTGGAAGGCTACTGTAAGGTCTCCCTGGAGCCTTCTCTTCTCCACATTGAACAACCCCAACTCTCTCAGTCTGTCCTCATAGCAGAGGTGCTCCGCTCCTCTGATCATCCTTGTGGCTCTCCTTGTCCAACAGTTCCATATGATTCTTATGTTGAGGATTCCAGAACTGGATACAGTACTCTAGGTGGGGTCTCATGAGAGCAAAGTAGAGAGGGAGAATCACTTCCCTCAACCTGCTGGCCACACTTCTTCTTTTCATGCAGCCCACGATATGGTTGGCCTTCAGGATTGTGAGTGTGTGCTGCCGGTTTGCGTCAGGTTTCTCATCAAGGAGCACCTCCAAGTCCTTCTCCTCAGGTCTGCTCTCAATCCCATTATCTCCCATTCAGTATTGAAACCACGGATTGCCCCAACCTAGGTGTAGAACCTCACATTTATCCAGGTCCCTCTAGATGACATCTGATCCTTCCAGTGTGGCAACTGTACCACTTGGCTCCGTGTCACCTGTAAACTTTCTGAGGAAGCATTCGATCTTGCTGTCTATATCATTGATACAGATATTAAATTGCATCAGTCCCAGTACAGATCCTTGAGGGAGACCACTTGTCACAGATCTCCACCTGGATATCGAGCCATCGACTACAAGTCTCTGAATGTGACCATCCAACCAAATCCTTATCCACTGAACAGTCCACCCACCAAATTCCTATCTCTCCAATTTAGAGAGAAGGATATTGTGGGGGTCAGTATGAAAGGCTTTACAGAAGTCCAGAAGTCCAAATAGATCACATCCATTGTTTTTCTGATGTCCACTGATGTGGTTACTCCATTACAAAAAGCTGCTAATTTGGTCATGCAAGACATGCCTGTGGTGAAGCCATGCTGGCTGCCTCAAATCAGCTCCCTGTCCTCCATGTGCTTTAGCATAGCTTCTAGGAGGATCAGGATCTGTTCCATGATCTTCCCAGGTACAGAGGTGAGGCTGACAGGTCAGTAGTTCCCAGGGTCGTCTTTTCTACCCTTTTTAAAAATGGGTCCAATATTTCCCTTCTTCCAGTCACCAGGGACTTCTCCTGACTGCCATGACTTTTCAAATATCATGGAGAGTGGCTTGACCACCACATCAGGCAATCCTTTCAGGACTCTGGGATGGATCTCATCAGGTCCCACAGACTTATATATGTTCAGGTTTGTCAGGTGGTCACAAATCTGACCTACCCCTACAGAGGGGTTATACCTCCCTGGTCACCATCTTGTTGTCCATTCACACAAGAGGGGTGAGGATAGCAGTTGTCAGGGAAGACTGAGGCAAAAAGCTGTAGAGCATTTCAGCCTTCTCCTCGTCAGTTGATACAAAGTCACCATTTTCAACCATCAGTAGGGGTGTGCTACCTTTAACCTTCCTTTTCTGGTTGACATACCCATACATGCCCTTCTTATCTTTCTTTGATTCCCCTGCCAATTCAGTTCCAGCTGTGCCTTGGCCTTCCTGACCCCATCCCTACACAACCGGGCAGTGTCCCTATGCTCTTCCCAGGTTCCCTGTCCCTGCTTGAACTGCCTGTGCAGTTTCCTCTTGGTCTTCAGTTTCACTAGCAGGTCTCAACTCAGCCATGCTGGTCTCTTCCCTTTCCTGTATGATTTCCTCCACCTCTGGACTAAACACTTTTGAGCTTTATGGAAATCATCCTCAAATATTTGCCAGCTCTGTTCCATTCCCTTGTCCTTGAAAACTATTTCCCAGTCTGATAGCTGACTAACTCCTTGAGAAGCTGGATAATTACTTTTCTAAAATTTTGGATCCTGACTATAATCTTTGCCAGTCCCATATCCCTCAGAACCCTGAACTCCACTACTGCATGATCACTGCAGCGCAAGTTCCCTCCGATTTTGGCATCACTGATGAGATGACTTGTATTGATGACTATCAAGTCCAGTGTTGCAACCACTAGAGTAGAGGTGTCTGTTGCCTGGGTTAAGACATTACCTTAACCCAGGGAGTCCCCTGGATTGCCCAAAGCTTGCCGTGTTATTTTTCCAGCAGATGTCAGGGTGGTTGAAGTCCACCAGTAATATAAGAGCTTGCAAGCACGAAGCCTCTTGTAGCTGGAGGAAGAAGTCTTCATCAGTAGTCTTCCCTTGATTGGGTGGCCTGTAGTAGACACCAATGACAAGGTTCCTTTTGTTGCCTCAATCTTTTATTTTCAAGCATAAGCTTTTAACCTGTTAGTGGCTGTTCTTCAGGGATAGCTGTTCACACTCTATCCATTTCCTGATACAGAGGGCAACACCTCTGCTGCTCCTTACTCGCTTGTTCCTTCTGAACAGCCTGTGGTCATCCACAGTCGCATTCCAGTTATGGGATTTGTCCCACCAACTTTCAGGAGCAGCAGAAAGATCATAGCTTTCTAGCAGCATGGTGTCTTCCAGCTCCTCCTGTTTGTGCCCCAGACTGTGTGCATTTGTGTAGAGGCACTTCATCCGGGCTGTTGGCCAAATCACCTTAGTGGAACAGCCCTTATTTCCCTTGAAGTGTTCCATGGAAATTTCCTTGTTGATTCCTACTACCTCAGGAACCGCCACCACCCCGTCTCCACAAGACTGCAACTGTGCTGCAGCACCCACAGCACGCCCTGGAGTGACAGGTGGAGGGCTCATGCTAGAACCCTGTCCCTCTAACCATAGTGTGTCCTCCCTCAGCTTGTCATAGGCAAGCCTGATATTACTCCCTCCCCCTTCACATCTAGTTTAAAGCCCTGTCAATGAACCTGCAAACTCCTGAGCAAAGACCCTCCTTCCCCTTTGAGAAAGGTGGCTCTTATTTGATGCCTGTATGCCTGGTGTCATGTAGGATATCCTATTGTCAAAACCCCCATATTTGTTACAGTGACATCAGCCACAGAGCCATGTATTAATAGACTGGGCCCCTCTGTTTCTTCTAATGTCACAGATTCCCTCACTAGCCTTCCCAGGGTCCTGAATTCTCTTTTGATCACCCTTGGTTATATACTGCAACTTCGTCATCTCCCACGTGGAAGAGCAGTAGCAGGTAGTATTCTGAGGGCTGTACCAGACTGAGCAGTTCCCTAGTGATATCCCTAACCCAGCCTCATGGGAGGCAGCAGACTTCCCTATGAGTGGGGTCTGTTCGACCTATTGCACCCTCTGTTCCTCAGAATCCATACCAATGTGATTTGTTGAAAATGCTGAGTATTAAATGAAGCACAGTTAGCCTCTACTCTGCATGCACATTACCCACACAATACCATGAACAGTGCTGTTTATTAGACCCTGACCTATATTCTGTCCAAGATTCTACAATTCTAGTTCTGAAAAACATAATGGCAAGCTTTAGCAATATACATTAGGATGTTTAAATGCTGTTTTCATGTTTGTACACATAGAATAAGGAATATCTTCATGGAGAAATCAGTTTCAAAAATTCTTCTACTCAAGAAACTCTGATTTGAACCTAACCTTTGCAACTCAGCCCTCTACTGACTCAAGTACAACATCCACAGACAATTTGGAATTGAGTATGGTAGTTATCAAAGCATGATGAAATCTGTCAAGCTGGTGATGTCACGAAAATACTTCAGGGATCGTAGATACTACCTCTGATAGAGGAAAGAAAAGAGATCAACTGCGTGATTGGGAAAAAACTTTGCAAGCTCTTATTCCAACACAGCATCGCCCTGGAAACAATCCGTCCCCACTTGACACCGAACAAGTTTGCCTTGAAGCTCTGATGACAGACAGAAAGGGTAACTACTGTTGTTCTTCTGCAAGGGGAAGGTACTGTCAGGAAACAGGCGACCTGATAGTGGAGCCACAGCAGTTCTTGTAATCTGGACGCACAACAAGATTAGTGCAGAAATTTCCTATTTTAGTCAGAGGAAGCCACAGCCAGAGGGCAAAGAGTAGGAGGCTGATTTGCAGATTTCCTGATTAAGCAAGCTAGAAGAGGAGCCATGATGGAGTTAAGGAAAATCCCATTAAATGTCCTTGGCCAGCTCGTCCATAGATACATCAACAGAAGAAGCCTGGACTAGACATACTTGTCTGGAGAGGCTGTGCAGAAAATAAGGTATTTTCTCATATGTAAAACTCGCAGGCAAATACTGCAAATAAAAGGTACCACAATGTGGAAAGAAAGCTCAGAGAACTAAAGAAAAGAATTGGAACAGGCATCTTGTGAATCTGTGTCTGACCGGTGTTGAAATGCATCTTTGCTTTATTGCAGTATTATTCACAATGTTTTTGCACAATTTCAGGGCATCTACTGAGCAGAAGTAGAAATACCATAAAAAAAATGTACAGGTATTCTTGGAAGGCCTGTAGGTACAAAAGCTTTTAAAGAGGCAAGGCAGGATGAAAAATTAGGGTCTTGAAGAGATTTTTATTTCATATACAGCCTTCCTTCCTCTACCAGTAGGGGAGAATGTCAAAAGCTGCCTGAATAAAAAATCCCACCATATTTTGATGGGAATTGAACATTCAAATCATGGCAGAGCTTTAACAAGATCAGAGAGAGAGTCTGAACTTCACGCATCCTGTTACATTCTACTGTCATGTTAAGTTACTGTGGATAAAACACAACATTTCTTTAATTAATAATTTAATTTTTTTACTTCTCTCTCCTCTTCTTTGGAAATGGTTAAATAAAAGTGAAAAAAAAAAAAAGCCAGTAGTTTTCTCCTTTCAGATTTGGTACATTAATTCATCTTTTAAAACCCAAATTATTTCCATCCCATTCTAATACATTCATTAAAATATTCATTTAGTTTAGAAAAAAATCACTCTTTGTTAAAAAGAAAATATTCTGTCAGCTCTGCTCAACAATCAGTCTATTCGCCATCTGGTTGCTATTTCCCATCTTTCTAAGACATAAATACAGAAGTAAAGTGAGAGCGCAGAGTATTGCAAAAGGATAGAGAATATCCAAGATGTTTTTCTTACATGATAAGTATCCAAGGACTTATATAATTTTAGGAAATCTCCACAAATATGTTGCTAATTTTTACATTGAGTGGTTGGGGTTTGGGCTTTTTTTTTTCCTTGTTGGCTTTTTTTTTTATCCTGAAAGATTAGTATTTCTGATTGAGCTATCAGAAATTAAAAGATCCTAAATCAAGGGGTTTTTTAAAAATAATTACTTTTATTTTTACCATACATATATGATAAGCAATGTATCAGTAAGGAATATAATCAAAGTTTCTTATTCAAAATTAACAAACCCTAGCAAGTCATTCCCACTGCTAAGTTACATTATTTAACATGATTTCTGTTTTCTTACCACTGTGCATTACCTTTGTTGGCTGTACAAGTTATTGAGTGTATCCAGATTTTTTGGGTTTGTTATAGTAAAGTGAACTTGCTAAAAGAGTCTTGTGAGACACATATAGAAGCTAAAATACTGTAGTAGATGATGATAATAATAAGAGACACTATAGAGATAAAATTGTCAACATATGCACCACTAAGTGGCGAACATCATTGTTGTTGCTCTCAAGAAAAGTCAGTGAAGTAGCGTTAAGCTAAAAACTTAAACAATTATTTAAGCCATGGTCTAACTCATGAAAGGCTATAGAAAGACTATGAAAAGTATTAGATATGAAGTAAAAAATGAGCTATCACATGCTCCAAAAGGAAAATGCATTTCTCTTGATTGGTCTCTTAGATAAAATAAACAGTGAATTCAGTTCAAACTGATTGTTTTTCCTCACTTTGGTGAAGACATCTTTTTCATATCACAAATACTCCTTTAGAACTTAGAGGAAAGTATTTTAATATGTTTCTTAAAAATTGAAAATGGAAATAAGTCTATGTTGAGATATCACTATCTCTTTAAGCCTGTTTGCTTAATGGTAAGATACCCTGAGTAGATATGGGGTGTTAACCTACATCTCCGTTATAAGAATAGAACAATTCATCTTGCACAACTGTGCCTCAGCCACCCTGCTAGAAGGCAGCAGAAAAGAAACCTCTCATTCTCTTTCATCAAAGCCATTGTATGTATTTTTCAGTCCACAACCAATCACTTACCCGAACATGGATTATAACACCAGCACATAATCCCAGAATTTTTCTCTGCTTCTGTTGGTATTGCAATATGCCTAATGAGTTAGAAGTTTCAGTAGCAAGGACTTTGGGAATCCCATATCAAAATCAGCTGCAGCCTGAAGGTAGGAAATTTTTCTGAGACAGGAAGAAACTACATCTCTGTGACTCTCACAGAGTGTCTCATAGAGAGACATAGATTTAAATTATTTGACTAGTCTGACACAGATGGAGAGTACTTGCAGGACAATTAAAGTTTCTTCTTTTTTGCTAGATAATTAATCACCAAGAAATATTCGGGTGAGTTTGAATTCATTCGCATTTCTTTTCATCCGTGTTCCCTTCTGAAAATATCACGAATTGCTGCACAGGATAACTAACCAAATAAGTAGATCTACACAGTAAACCATGAAAAACTTATCCTGTTTCTCATTCATATTCTCAATAGTCAAAAATAGTTCAGATGAAATTTAATGGAGAAAAATTTTAAAGCAGAAAGAGAGAACATATTAAATTGAAAATATATTCATGTTAAATTCTCCAGAAACATGTTGCTTGCATGGATTCCTGCTGGGCAACATCATCATCTGATACCAAATAAAACAGACTCATGAGCAGAAACAGAAGAGAACAATTAATAGAGAAAATAGCAGCCAGTTGTGTGTGTCACTAGAGAAAACAAATTTATTTTCAATGAAATTTGTAAGCACAATATCTTGAGACTCTGCTCTACAGATTCAGTTCTTGTTGCCTTCCATGCAAGTATAGAATGTGTTTTATATAGAGAGGTAGTAATTCTGTGCCTTACCAAGTACTCGCATGCAGTTTGAAGAAGCATTTCTGGAAAATATCAGTACAAGGGTAAAAAAATTCTAAAAGAACGAAGTAAAATTAAAAATCCACAGCATATACAGGGCAATGGTGTTAAGCGTAAGACCAAGAATATGACTGCAGTAGCCAGCGAAATTCTAGTCAGCTGGTGGATGAGAATTTGGTCAATAAGAAAGAAAACTGATCTTGATGTATGGTAAAATTACAAAAGAATTGCAATTAATGATTGCTTACTTATTAGATTGCATGCTACATTATTGTCGTGGTTTGAGCTAAATCAGAGTCAATTTTCTGACTCTAACTCAGTCTCATGTAACTTCATTTTCTGAAAGCAAACTGCATGATTTTCAGACAGTTTCTCTCTAGAAGTGACAACGTGGGACATTGCTATGTAGAAAGGCCAGTATACTTATTCCTATAGTAATCAAGGCCACCCTTAAGCCAGTGAAAAAAGGCTGTACCTGCAGGGAGGGACAAACAGGAGAGGTGACCCCAAACTGACCAATGGAGTATTCCATCCCATATACATCATACTCAATATAAAATTGAGACATCATGAGGGTCTTGATCTCTCTTCCTCTGCGATGGCCAACATCCAGTCAGGACTTGTCTGTCTGATTGCTCCTGATCCCAGATCTGTATGTTCCTGTATCCATTTCCCAAGTCCAGCTGCCTCCTATCCATGGTCTTATTCTGTCCTGTCTGCTCTACAGCATTTGTAGCGGTGTAGAGTCATTGAGCGGTGGAGGTGAGACTTCATATATTTGTATGTATTTTATTATTTTCTTTATTATTGTTGTGATTTTTATATTGCTTAAAGATAAAATTCCCACTCAAACATTTAACCACAAAGCTACTATCTAGGAATAAATTATCAGTGTCTGATTGAATTATCAATATGTGATAAACATCTATTAGAAGTCACTGGAACCAGGATCTGACATTCTCTGTCTTCGAAGACTATCCATCAGAAAAATGATACATAGGCTCATGTTTATTTGCTTTAAAGTAATAGGGAGCAGGTAGTTCAGATTATATGGATTGCAACAAGAGCATCCATGTCTCAATACAGCTGTTGTCTTTGCACTACTTACTGAAAAATATGAGGAGTAACTTTTAACTGACATCTGCAGTATAAATAACTATTTCCTGTGCATTGTGGTTATTTACATTGCCTAAATTTTCACTTTTTAAAAAGCCATATGTCTGTTTTACATAAAAGGATGCAAAACAATAAAAAAATGGAGGAAGAAAAAAACCGAAGAATGGAAATCTGAGTTGGATTCAGTAACAGGTAATTTAAAAAAGAAATATTTTGAGATGTTAAGAATGGCTGGTTTTAATTTAATTCAGCATTTTTCCAGTTCGTATTAAAGAAAAACATGTTGGCGTAATTCAGTGTTTGTACTAGTTCTACTTGTATACAATAACTTATCACTACCAGGAATCCAGAAGTATGCCAAACAAATGCTCTTTGTATTTCTTACGGGATAACTGCATTGTAGTTGCCTGTAACGACATTTCTTTTCACTGGGACAGATTTCTATTGCTTTTTTTGTATCACTGGGAACACAAAATAGTATAATTTGTTCTTTTTGCTTCTGTTTCTTCTACCACTGTGAGATCTGAACTAGACCTATAGAAACAACTTCATTCTGCTCAAGAGTGCTGCATTATTGTGTCTGGATGAAAGCAGTGAGAATGACCATTTTCTCTATGAGGCATGAATTTTCTACGTCCTGATTTTACAACATTAGGCCTTTGATTCTAAACTGTTCTGGGGCTGTGTGCATTGCCATTATGTGAATGTTCAAACACACCATTGTTATACTAATGAAATTATGGGCAATGAAATAAAGAGCTTTTTTTGTTGTTGTTGCTTGTTAACCCTGCTTAGAGTGAATTTTAAAAGTTGCCTACTATATACTTCTATAGCAAAATTATAAGGTAAAAGACATAACATTGATCAGAAATGGCACTTGTCAATACCATTTTGATACAGTGGTATCAAAATTGATAGGTACAGTGCCTACAATGTTATCAAAATATCAGATGTTTTTCCTTCTGTCTGAAATAGAGAAGTAACTTTGATATCAAAACACAATTCACAACAGCCTTTTTGTAAATGGCCCCTCTTCTAGATAAAAACTATTTGCCGGTACATGTACACCATACGAACAGTCTTAGTAGTTTCCCTTACCATTTTTTACTTAGTCATACTGTTGAAAAACAACCAAATAGAGTGTTTCTTTCTGTTTAGTGAGAGCTGAAAAAATAGAAGTGGGAAGATTTCATTTCAGGTTGAAAATCAGTACTGCAAATCAGCATTGCAGATCAGCTTTCTTAACCCCATATTTTGGTGGCTTTATAAAAAAACCAACCAAACCAACCCACAACAGCAAACCCAATAAAAGAGATTTTAATGCTTCATTTTCATGTGTATTTCTGTAGTTCCAGTTGTTTATGTTATCCTTTCAGACATCTGAAAATACTCTTTTCCCCTAAGCACATTGTCCCTTCTGTTGGTAGGGTTTGGGGTTTCTTTAGTGTAGGTTCTGAAATTGGACCTGAAATTGGCACAGCAGGTTTTGCCAAACAGAAATGGCAATTCAGCGAAATTGTGGTTCACAGGACAGCCAGGTGCCAAGGTTGCAGCCCCAGGATCAGGTGTAGGCTGAATGCTGGGTGCATCTGGTGCTGCAGCCGTCTCTGACAGCCAGCGAGGTATCAGTTTCTCCTGTGGCACAAAGCAATCTCCAGGGCACAATCTCTTTCCTTTAAAAGAGATGCATTTACAGAGACACATGTTTGTGATTTATTCTGTCTCTTCACTATTACTTACCTCTTCCACTTCAGTCATGCTTATTTATCCTCAAGATTCTGTCACCAATAAACGGCTCTCTTCTAAAGTAATATCCCTTTTCTTGGGCTGCTGAAAAGCATTGTTGCAAAACTTGACACTACTTGTGTCAGAGTTGAAAATTCCATAGGAGTGAATATATGTGGCCAAGTTGCACCGCTGAGGTTAGGAGATTAACTGCAAGCTCCTCAGGGATAGGCAGGGGAAGGTCTAGTGAGATGAGCAATTGACAGAAAACATAAGGCCCAATAATCAAGTCATGGGCATTTCTCTTCCACTCAAGCCAGCACTACAAAGTTGACATACAGATAAGCAAACTGAACCTCCCAGAAAAACTGCTCTTGGGTTAGGGATTTGACTGGCAAGTGAGAAGTTCTGGTCAGAAAGCATATGACAAATGACAGAGCAATTTGCTTGGACAACATAGAGTACAGGATGGCAGGGAAGAGACACCTCTGGAAGGGTATCGCAAGTGTAAGGCTCCTACCTAAGGGTATGCACACATATGCACACAGGTGGGAAGCAACCTAGAGGGACTGGAGCTCCACATGCACCCAGGAAACTATGTTTTTTCTGCAGTGCCTAAGAACCCAGAATCTCCAGCGAGGAGATCAACGGGATGGGGACAGGCACACCACAGAGGTGCCTGGCAGGAAGATGAGAGGCAGGAGAACAAGTTGAAACTTGAGAGGTTCATTCTGGATATAGGGAGAGACTTTTTCCGCAAGTGGGGCCAGGCCCAGGACGTGGTGCCATCTTCCTTCTTCAAGGGTTTCCAGGCCTTACAGGATATATTCCTGAGCAACCTGGTCTGACCCCATGGCTAAGCTTGCTCAGGGCAGGGACTCGGACTGGAGGCCTGCAATACTCATTGTTCTGAATTGTCCTCAGGTGTTCTCAGCACTGATGAGGAAGCACCTCAAAAACAGTGTTCAGTTTTGAGCCCCTCACTACGAGGAGGATGTTGAGGCTCTGGAGCACGTCAAGAGAAGGGCAATGAAGCTGGCGAAAGGTCTGGAGCACAAGTCTTGCGAGGAGTAGCTGAGGGAACTGGGGTTGTTTAGCCTGCAGAAGAAAGGCTGAGGGGAGATCTTATTGCTCTCTACAACTACCTGAAATGAGGTTGTAGAGAGGAGGGTGTTTGTCTCTTCTCTCCACTAGTTAAAGATAGTGTGAGAGGAAATGTCTTCAAGTTGAGTCAGGCGAGGTTTAAATTGGACATCAGAAAAAAATTCTTTACTGAAAGAATGCTGTAGCATTGGAGCAGGTTAGCCAGGGTAACGGTGGAGTCACCATCCCTGGAGGTGCTCAAAAAACATGTAGACGTGGCACTTCATGACGTGGTTCAGCAGGCATGGTGGTGTTGGGCTGATGGTTGGACTTGATCTTAGAACAAACAGAGAGTGCCTTGTGGAGGCACATAAATCCAGAAAGATGTAACTTTCCTTGGGTATCATAGGAAATACAAGTTTTCAAAAAAATCTTAAAAAAAAAACCCTGAAGACCTTGATTGTAGTAAGGAATTCTGCTCAAACCATTAAGGATCATAGACTTCTATGACGGATCCAGATTTGTCCAAGATCAGATGAAGCGATTAAACTTAGATTGCCCAAATGCCAAAATGGGAAATCACAAAAACCAGCCAAAAAACTCAGTTATGCTTCCAGCTATGAAATCTTCACAACTATGACACCAGAAATGTCATCTGTCTTGCTTAGCAGGAAAGAAGGTAAGAACAATTTCCAACATTTTATGTTTTTTAATTCTATTTATCCTAAACAATATCAACTTATGACCAAAATATTTTTTCTTAACAGCAGAGGAACTAAAATAACCAGCCCCAAATTTAGGAATTTGCTCTTAAATTTGCTGTATTACTACTGTGAAAAGTCAGCACTATCCATCATCTATGTGGATAAAAATCACAAAGATCAGCAGGAAAAATTCTAAATTAATTCAGTCAGTTCAGTTAGCACTGAGCTCACTATGTTTCATTTACACAATAAGACATTTTAATAAAGGCTAAAATTTCTGCAGGTAAGTATAACGATATGTTACTTAATATTAGTAGAACATTAGTAGAAGTGCACATTCACTTGCAGGAACTTCCTGTATTAGGAAACTATAATTGATGGATCTTCAGCTTTGCAGGTATGATCGCATGGAAAACACATCACCAACACAAGAAAACAAAGAACAAATTCAGCTATAGATTTTGGCATTACATTTATTTTGCACAAATTCAGAAAAAGACTTGATATTACAGAATACATTGTTCCCATAAAGAATGTAAACTGCTTTTGGGGGAGGGTCGTTAGCTGGGGATATGATGGTGTGACAACACTCAACATAACCCATATGCAATTTGCATAACACAGCGTTCAATCTGCATCTTAATTCAAATGATGGGATCACCTAAAACATCACCAGTTCAAGAGTACTATATGAACTTGAGTTATGTTAAGAGTCTTTCAAGCTTAACAGCACAGAGAAAATGTTCCCAGTCCTAAAAGTTTAAATACCCACCTATTCTTCAATTTCAAAGATCAGAATAGTGCCTTTGTGGATAAGTGATTTTCTTCACAGTGAGAAAAACTCATGCTTGGAAGATGTATCTATATATTGGAAGAAATTACTTTTTTACCCATCAGTTTACAAGAGCTTTCTGGAAGCTTTCCAACCTATCACCTCAACCCTGCCCAAGGTCACGGCTGAAAACTTGCTGACAAAAGAGGTTTTGCTTACAAGCTCTTAGGAGTTTAGGGAACCTGCCATTGATTCTTCCTGCTCTTTAGTTAAGCATTTTTTCACCAAAAGATAGGAGGAACACAGGCAAGTACCATGTTAAAAAAAAAAAGACAAGAATCATTCACTTGTCCTGATTATAGGTGTATTTTCAATTACCAGAACAATGACTGTAATCAACTGATAAACACCTGATGACGTCCAGGCACTCTGATCACCAATCGGGAACAGATTTTTTGCAGTAGTGTTTCTGTCACCTATCATAGCAAATGAAATCTTAATCAGCAAAATGGCAGGGTAAGGAGACGAAGACTGACTAGGTCCAGGTAGAAAGAAAAAATACTGTTCATACTGCATAGATACTGAAATGACAGGGATATGGCTTGTGAATCTCATGAGCACCCAATATTTGATCCTTCTAGGCTACGTAATGTGGGCAAAATCATCCCCCAAAGGGTGTCTCTATTGTTCACTGAACCAGTAGCCTGTAATAAACAGTTTTGAGAGAGTCACTTGAAGTGGCATGGGCAAAGAAAACATTTGAAGAACAGGATATGGGACACAGTGACAGAAGCAGTGAGAGCTCTCACAAAACTGGTCTCCAACACAGGCAAAGGATGCTAATCCCAAACTTTGTACCACAAGTTCTTGCAAAATAATAATATTTTGAATGGGGATAGGGAAGAAATGCAGGGAAGACCAAAAAAGATATTATGTTCCCCAGATGACAAACTGGGGAGCCCACTGACATATGGCTCCCTAGCCATTTACCTCTGTTGTTGAGACCGTGAGTGTCAGAAATTTTTTACAATAGGAACCATGTTTATTCTAAAGGAATAGGTATGACATTGGTCTGTGTGGTGGAGAGGGAGAGGGGAGCAATCTAGTGTTGTCTTAGCTCTAAGATCAGTGAATATGGATGAATATTTGGCTCCACAGTATAATTTAAATTTCGGTAAGTCCTTTAGCATGAAACATGCCTTCTACCTGTATCAATGCTCAAATCTGAGAAAAAGGAGGTTGAAACAGCAGTGAAGAATGATATAATCTCTCAGCTGTAGTCTTTCCGCACTTCATTTACACTTACCCTGCCTTTCATTTTATTTTATTCTTGAGTATTTAGTTTTTTGCTTGAGAAAGTCAAAACTAATAAACAAAACCAGGAGATGGTACACATAAATGAAGGAGAAAAACACCAACCTCAGGACTAGAACTGATGAGTGGGTGAAAGTATAGTCTGGTATTTCATACAGTAATCTCAAATTTCAGCTACCATTACAGATGTTGTAAGAAGGCACCATTCTTTCATGTTCCTTGCAGTGTGGGAGAAATCAGTCTGTGTCTAGGCATACTGCTGTCAATAACTTTGAAACCACGTAATTTCATCATCCCACAAAATTCATCACGTTAGTAGAGCACCCAGAGACAAATTTTGTGGAGCGCAGTTTATAGGGACATGTGAACAACTGAACTGGAGGCTCTCTCACATAACGTGTTCTGCCCTCAGCTGAATCTCTGGGTGAAACCTGTAACCAGGCTACCAAAATAGCACAAAATAATACTGCTGAGATAAATCAATGTTTTACTGCATTACAGTTATGTTTGCAAATGGAAAGGTGAAGCACAGTTGTGTCAAAACAAAATGAGGGATACTTCCTAAAGAAAACAACATGTTGCATTGACGGTCATGGGGGCAGGTAATAAGATTTAGATGGCAAACTTGCACACTGGGCCAATGGTTTGATACCAGCCCAGGCCAATCAGGCCTAAAGTCTCTGCTGTTTGATAGCTGTTCTTGTGTCATTGCAACCCCAGTCAGTTGCTGCAACCTCAATTCTAATGGGCAGATGTTCTTAGCATAAATGAAAATGTCATAATGGATGTCCTTTCTTTCACCATGAGTAGAAGTTAAGTTGGCAAAGAAGCTGAAGTGGATAGCAGAAACATCTTCACAGCAGGAGTTTCCAGGCAGCTGATGGATGTATTCATCTCTGCAGTGCTGACTGCCATTGTTTTGGTAGAATGGCTTGAACAAGCAGATCTTGGGCATACAGGCTGATAAGAACCCCACCTCTGTAGAGAGTAAGCCATGGTTTTGAGTCCTACCACCTTGATTTCTGGAGCAAGGGCTTAATCTGAAATACCTTTTTTAGAGCAATCTACAGTCTCTATGCAAAACTTTCCCATGATGGAGCATCTCACATAGGAATTTACAAATTAACCCTGGGATTAATTATATTTACTACCTAAACAGTGTGTCCTGGTTTAATCAGAATTTGTTTAGCTTCAGCTTCTATCAATTACTGCTATAGTTTTCGTTACTACAATGAGGAGCCCTTCTTATTAAGTTTCTGTTCCCCATGTAGATACTAAATTAAAAGACCGACCAAGACACTCATTAATCTTCCCTTTCATAATCTAAATGAATTACCTTTATTGTTTCCTATAAAGGAGATTACCTAATTCTTTACTAGACACACATCACAGCTGAGGCTTCAGCAGTCCCATTTATTGACTTCTGCCTCGACCTCTGGGCTCCATAGCTTTTCTATAACACCACAGCCAAATCCACAGGAATTGCAGTTTTTTCTACTGAACATCCTACTGCTCATTCACAAATGCTTAGTAGAATGAAGCCAGAACAAACCTCCGGACTGTAAACCACAGTGAAATTGAAGGCAATCAACAACAATTCAGTACTCACATTGCTAGACTTGTATAAGCAGGTAATGGGGAGGGGGAATATTTAATCAATGCCATTCTGATTATCCTGTGACTCAACTTCATTTCTGCATAAGTCAATTATCTTCTTAAAAACATGTGTAGACACATGCATGTGCATACCAAAAATACCACTGACGTTTTGAGAGGCAAGCAGGCACTCCCACAATTCAGGGCAGACAAAATTCACTGTGAGCTCATCCAACTTCTAGCAGAGGGCAGCACACATATAACATCTTGGGAATGATTTCTTCATCAGTTAGAAAGGAAGGAACCCATAAATAACATAAAACAAGCAAGACCTCAACACCTTATCTACACTTTTCTACGGATGACACTGGAGCTGCCAGGAGTGCTGTAAGTGGGTTGGTTCTTCACTCTATTCAAGGGCTCTTGAGTCCTAAGACACTTGTGGTAGCTGGGGTTTTTCTCAATATACATTGCAAGTGTATCCACAAAAGCAAAACAACCACCAAAAGTAACAGAGAAGTGTCTCCTTTTATGAAGTGTTATTCCCTGACCTAAATCAGTCTTTGCCTTTGAATCAGTCTACGTTACTCCCTATATAGCAGATTGGTTGCTGCTATGGCAACCGCACATCCTCCTGTACAGACATAAGTATTAGTCCTTGATACACTGCCTACTTATGTTTTCTTATCAAATACACTCTGTGCAAGTTCAGAATTAGAAATATCTGGGGAATTAATTTGTTTTGACATTGCAGTTATCTAGGTTGTATTGTTTTGAACAGATAAAATAAGGCTGAAGGTGTAAAGTAAAGTTTACATTCATCCCACCAACAGCAAGTTCTAGGAAGGGTATCAGGAACCAGGCTCCCAGTACCAGTTTTTCTTATCTAGGTACAACAAAATATCATCCCAATGTCAAACCCGGAGTGCAGTTCAGAGAGCTAATGAAAGACACTTCTGTGTTTTTAACAAGCTCCTAGTAAATCCATCTCTCATATGGATGAGGAGAAAGAGGTTGGAAAGAACCAGAATTCTAAATCCTGTATGCAGCTGCTGGTAGTTCAGAATGCTATCTGCACATAGAAAATCAGCGACATAGTCTGAAAGGGGCTATATCAGTCTTAGAAACATTTTGTGCTGTTAGTGAGGGTCAAATGACAGAGTTTTGTAGGTTTCTGGCAAAGAGCTATCCATGTTCATATCATTACAGTGAAATGGAAAGCATCCAGTGGGAATAGGCTATCCATAAAAAACAAATCCCTCAGATAATCCCTTGCCAGGAGCTTTGCTTTCATCTCACCAATTTCAATAGCACTCTGCATGTATGATACAAATGGATGCTTACGGGACCCAACGAGTTCTTCTATGCTGGCTAGAGAAAATCTATTCCTTTCCTCACTATTTCATGATCTGGACTGGCAGTCAGACTGTCATTGGTAGAAAGGACATAAAACTCTGTAGAACTTCAGTGTGAGCAAAACAAATACGGATGTGTGGAAGTTATCTTTTGGGCGGTACAGATTTTAAATGGAAAACAACTTATTTTGTACTTTTAAGCATCCTTCCTCCACAGCTTTTAAGTGGGAAAAATACTTTTCTTTCTATTAGCTACAAAAGCTTGTATATAAAACCACTGAAATTACCATTTTTATAATATTTTTACAAGGACTTTTTTTACAAAGGTAGAAGGACACCATTTTCATGCTATTCTCAGCTGTTCTGAAGAGTCACTGTCTTCTCGACCCTAAAAGTGATGAAAGCTTACTTTTCTGCACGAGACTTAAATATGTGATATTTTTTTCTTGAGATGCAACAAAATACGAAACCCATACTGAACAGAATGGATTGAGACCCTTGTAATAAAACATAAATAACATCTCCAGGGAAAATAGCTCACTTGTCAGAAAATATTTTGTAGGCTTTCTTAAGTGAAAATAGGAGCATGTACAGACACTTGTACAGCGTTTTGGTCATGGAAGAAAACAAGAGAAGCTGAGAAAGTCAAAGCTGACAGAATCAAAGGCCATGGAACTGAAAATCTCCAGTGAGAATCTAGGTGCACCTTGATTGGTGTATATTAACAAAAACCCTAGAATTCATGTTGATCCTTTCTCCTTGCCTCCCCAATTACATACAGCTCAAAAAAGCAAAGGAACACATAGACAAGGAGGGGAGGAAAGGGAAATATGTTAATGTGCTCCTGATTTCTCCCTTTTTCAATGAAGAAATGGCACTCTTCAGCCAACTGAAATGGATTTCTTTGTAAGCATCAGTATAAAACAGCACATTGAATGTATTTTTTGCAGGAATTCGCCCTTTTCCAAAGTGTGGGAAAGCGGTTATATATTGATCTGCAAAGATCATTGCATGGATTTCTTCAAATCCAAAAGAAATTCCTTACTGATCAGGTTCTAGGAAATATATTCTTTTGATGTCCTGGGTTGGGCAAAGCGTGGTCTTAGTCAATCCTGTATTGCCCTCATATTAAAAGATATCAGCATCTGCCTATCTGAAGTAACATCTGCTAAAAAGGGGGCCGGGTATAGCATCTGCCACCATTTCCTTCAATTTTCTTCCATTCCCTCACATGTGACAAGCTCTGCACCCAGCAATAGGTGGCCGGTCTATAACAGAGGCCTCCAAAATCACTGTATGTTGCCAGTTGCTCTTGCAACATATGTAACCGTATGTTTTTACCCTCACCTGGAATGACTGGTCATTCTGCAGGAGAGGACATTTAGTCATTGAAGAAGTCAAAGATGTCCAAGCAAGAAACTGATTTGCAGGCTGATAAGGTACAGATCATCCTGAGTAGAAGATTTCTCAAGATGGGGTGAAACACGGTAGGAGAAAGAAAGAACAGGCAAAAGCGTGAAAGGTGCAAGATCTGGGAGCAACCACCTGAAGATGACACAGTAAGATAAAAGAAGTAATAATAAGACTTACCTAGGTGAAGTCAAAACAAGTACTGCAATGAGTAAAGATGATTGAGGACACCTCAGTCTAAAGGGGTTTCAGAGGTGGTAGGAAGTAGGACAGGGAGCTGTTTCGGCAACTGAGATCAGAAGGTCATGGAGTGAAAATTTTTACACTGTGATCAGAAAAAAAAAAAAAGGCAAATCTCCATAAAATTACTGTGGGGAGAGAAAATTCAGTGCATAGGCTAACCAACGATGGGCCTTCATCACAGTGATAGCAGAGCAAAGTAAAGGGTGCATTTGTCTATATAACAGCAGATCTTGTGGCAGTGGGGTAAGCTACAGTATCACCTGGAGGGTACAAGTCTTACCATGGGGCTCCCTTATTATTTCATCATAGTTTCTTGTCACACTAGATGACACTTATTTAAGACATCAAAAATATGAAAACTTAAAGCAAATATAGGAAAGTATGTTTTTGAAAACTCATTTATCAAATTTTGACAATCACACAATAGCTAGAGGCAGGGCCACTCAAGAGAAAGAGTTTTTTGTTTGTTATTAACAAAATGCTCCACATACATAAAATACCATAGAATTTTTTTTTTTTTATTAGCTTGTCCCGCAATCTCATACAAAAAAAATTTACAGGCACTTTTCCAGGGGCATTCATATATGCCTCACATATATTAATATATGTTAGTTATATGTGCTTACATTCATACATTCCCAGTTATAGACAGGCATTAAATATTCAGGTTCTAATTATAAAGTCTTTCAAAAGATCAGACTACAAAATCTTACTACTTGTTGCTAAATAGCATACTCAGCAATAAACAAAAAGAAAGAGAGAATGTAGGCAAGTTCATCCAGTTATTGTACAAAGTAGAAAGTAGAGAATTCATATCAAATTGCTTCCAGAAAACTCCTAGGTATTTAGGATGCCTACAGGCAAAATATAGTCAAGGCTTGGAAAAAAATATATATGTGCTCAGATGTTTTGTGAAGTCTAGTGAGTCTGCATTTAAAAAAAGACTGCAAGAGCTGAGTTTTCAGTCTGCATCTTGCATTTCTATCCAATGCAGCCAGCTGACCTTGAAGAAGTTGTGGTACCACCTCTCAATCATGTTAACACACTGATCAGTTAACAAACTTTCTTTGAGAGCTGCATGAACATCTGCATTTGTTTGTGCATGCACTCGTGTATTTGTACCACATTGCACATTCTTACCATCTCATTACTTGAGAAACACTGAGTTTTAGTGTTCTTGTAGCGGGGCATTTTTTGACACAACTAAAACAACCTCTTTGTATCAGCTCTGTTGCTCCTACATATCTGCTTATCACAAAGGAACAAAAATGCACTTACTCCTTGTAGGAACAGTCCTGTTGTTGAACTAATCTCCCTGTAACAGCAATTATACCCACAATGAATCTTATATGTACCATTTCTTAGCATAGTCAAGCCCAGAGTAAGTATTACAAAGGCAGATTAGTAAGTGACAAACATTGGCTACCACACTACAGAGGACTTAAATACCTGACTTACATGCTGCCCTAGGTTAGTTTACCTCTGCTTTGGTCCATCACCACTTCTGCACAATTGTTTCTGCCTATATGAAATGAAAGGTTCTTCATACACACAAGTCTTGATCAATCGGCCTTCCGTATATAATGCAGCCTCCCTTACAAGGGAAACATTAACTTCAGCTTTTAAACACTAATATCAGATGGGTTTTCTGCATGTCATAGCTTACACAAATTCACAGAAAAATTGCCATGCAAAACTCAAACCCATGTTGTGTAGTCATTCTATCATATCATAATTAGCATTTCATCTCTCATGCAGGCAGAGATTCTTTACATGTGCAACATTTGCTTTACTACTACACAAAGCTCAAAAGATTGACCAGCAGATGCCCATTGCCAGCTTTGCATATACTGTATTCTTCTGAGCTTCATTCTTCAATTGCATATTTCATGGAAATCTTTTAGAGGCAGGTGGCAGTGGAAAGTCGTTGAAGAAATATATCATGAAAGAAAACATCACCCAGAGAGCTGTAGAGATTGCATGTATGGCTTTTGGGTTTGTGGATGTATGCTTACATATACTAACCCTGCTTCAGATGGAAGTTTACACAAGCATTGCATAGACATTTGAGAGGACATAAAACAGTGGCATACTTTCTTCTAAAAACAAGGGAACCAGTTTGCAGACTTGGTGAGAAAACTCACTAAATAGGCTGAATTACAAGAAAATCAGCCACAGATCCACTCTGTAACTTTTTATTTCTGCTGCAAAAAGCAAAGTAGGAAATGTCCTAAATAGCTTTCTGAGTTGTTGTTATAAACTTACAAAAGAAGATATCGCTATCCTTAGTAGACACCTAGCCTATCTTTTCCAGTTCAGCAGTCTACTTGAAGATGTCATGCAGCTTTCTCCAGAAAATGGTTACAGAGTGCATACTTCCCACATGCAACCCCTTTTCTTAAGAAGGGGGTTATAGTTCCATACAGTGTGATAGCTCAGGCTTCATATGCAATCTTACAGCTAGTGGAGCTTTAATGCAGTGCACTGAAACGTCAATAAACTAACAGAGCAATACTACACATTGTGGAAGCTTGTGATTTTAAAAGATTTTTCTTTCAAACCTGCAGAAAAAATAAAACCAGACCTTGAATCTTAAGCCTGAATGTCATTTACATTTTCAATTCAGAATACTTAAAAAGAGAGACGAGAAAAATTTTGGATATTGACCAAAATATGACAATGTGCAG
Organism: Cuculus canorus; assembly: GCF_017976375.1. Classification (NCBI taxonomy): domain Eukaryota; kingdom Metazoa; phylum Chordata; class Aves; order Cuculiformes; family Cuculidae; genus Cuculus; species Cuculus canorus. The sequence continues at coordinate 48,573,840 of NC_071441.1, forward strand.
TTTTGGAATGGATTCTACTGGAAAATTTTTATTCACAAACCTCCTGACTGTATTTCAAAGTAGGGAATAATGTAAAGAATCTGAAGATTTACTATTTTCCTGTCATTAACTAATAACCACAGTATGGTATACAAAGTTGTTCAAATGAGAAATGTTCATTCAAAAAACTTGTATGTCCCTTCATTTAGCTCATGCAGTAAAGTATGAGAAGGTAAATAGTTCACTATGCCTTATGAGTTTGTTTACAATGACATGGAAATTACAATGAACAACCCTTCTAAACTTTCAAGGCTTCATCTACGTTTGGAAGTTATACCAGGATGCAAGTAATTATTTAATTTAGGGTTCTAATTGTGCTTTTCTACCAGTAACTAAGAAGACCTAAAGATGCGTAATTGTAATGAAGTAGAAGCTGATGTTACCAATCATTCTGTACACCAGTAGATCTGCTTTAGTACAAGTATTTCCATGATGGTAGAAGATCTACCTAGGATCTTACGTAGCAACTGTCTTTAAAGTATTAGGCACATGCAAAGGACAGAACAGTTTAATAGTAAATATCTCTTTTCTCAATAAATGTACTACTTCAAAATGAAGAATATAAATATGACCCATAGCCAAAGTATTTTCGAAAGACCCTAAATTTCACTTGATGTTTGCCTCCTACATAAACTTCTGTTTAAAGTAGAGACAGATTCTAGAGAATCTCCATGCTGATTTTGTATCATGATACATTACAATCTTGGTGGTCAGAGACCAAATCATCTTTCAGTAATGATGCCATAAATCTAATGCAGCTTCACTGAGCACTGTGAGGTTATCTGACATATACAAAGTGCTCAAACAGAATTAACTCCTAGATCAAGCATAAAAATGAGAAAAGTTTTGAAGTTCCTATTAACAAGTGAACTTGAAAAGTTTGTGCTATTCTCAAAGACAATGTTTGAAAACAAATGGCTCTGAGACACATGGATTTGGCAAGCAGAAAAGAAAAGCATTTCCATTTACATAAGGCAGCCTGAAATTACCCTGGAGGTACATTTCTGCTGACTTCCTTCATGCACCAATTATGTTCTACAAAATTATGACAACTAGTTTACAAGACATGATCTGCATCATGAGAGTTGGCTTCAATTCACTGAAACACTGCCTCACTGTATCATGTACCTGAGAAGTACTGTTTCCAGATGTTGTGACAGAGTCCTGGGGGAAGATGGCAAGATGTGTTAATTGTGAGACAAGGTAGGTGGGGTAGCAACATGTGTTGAGAAGATTAATGGAACCTGTAAATTCCTTACTTAAATTCTTTAAGTTTAGCTGGGCTAATTTAGCCCATAATCCTAAAAAGTCTCAGTGGGAACAATTTCCCAGCCCAGGATCAGCAGGTTTCAAATCTGTGTTGTCAAGTCCAGCAGACAACTGATTGTCTAACTATTAGGAATGGAAATCGCAAAATACTCTTCCAGGTCAAACCACAGAAGACGGCTTGAACATTTTCATGTTTCTGCAGAGTAAGCTTAGTTTTGTTTGCCTGTAGATCTTGTACCATGAGAACATGAGACAACACAAATCTATCACTTTTTCTGGTCCACTCCCACTCTCACGTTCACTAATGCTGTATCTCTGCAGAAGATACAGCAGCCTTGTGTTCAAAATACAGATTGTCAAGCTGGAAAGAAGTATTAAACCTGAATGCATTAGGTTTCATACATGGCATACTACTTTCTTTTGCAAGATTCTTACCAATGCCTGTTTTATGACAGTATCATTATTTTTGCAGAGATTTACTTGAGGAATACTGCTTCTATCTCAGGGCAACTTTCACTCTTTTCATCCACCCATACTCTACTAATATGGCAATTACATATTCTATTCTAATACCAACTATTCTCTTTTTATGTCATTAAAAAAATGCTATAGATTTATAACTAGATCATTGAGAAGAAATGTCACAGATAGAAAAGTATGTACTGTGCTTACGACACCTCAAGGAATATAACAGAGTAGCTGCAATCATTCCAGTCTATTATTCCCAACAAAAAAGATTCTTAAGCCCTTGGGCAGTGGATTAAATAAATGTTTTCTTTTTAGTTCTATTGGAAAAAACATATTTGTTCCAAGAAAGCAATGGTAGAATGCCTTCAAGACTTGCACCTTTCACTATACACATATGAAACTTCACTTTTCAACAGCAAAGGATACATAACATTAAAAATTATCCACAGATATTAATCTCAAAATTATTAAGTCTTCAGGAAAAAGCAGTATGGCAAGGATAAAGCATTAATTCAGACTCTTAACAACGTTAACTTGGCATCATGAAGAGCATTAGACAGAAAAAGCTGGAGGCAGCACCAAGATATCCTTCAGACCAGGTTTGACTAATGGCACATTCCCATTCTTTACTAGACAGAGTTTACAGCAACATACAGTGTGATAGGGTGAGGGGTAACAGTTTTAAACTGAAAGAGGGGAGATTTAGATTAGAAATGAGGAAGAAATTTTTAATGGTGAAGGTGGCGAGGCACTGGAACGGGTTGTCCAGAGAAGTTGTGGATGCCCCATCCCTGGAGGTGTTCATGATAAGGTTGGATAGGGCTTTGAGCAACCTGATCTAATGGAAGGTGTCCCTGCCCATGGCAGGGGTGTGGAAACAGATAATCTTTGAGGGCTCTTCTGACCCAAACCATGCTATGACTATATGATATGCAGTGAACTCTCCTCCACTTTTCTATTTCTGTGCCCCCATGCTTCACAATCCCTCACTTCCAGAAACAAGTGGGAGCATTTGCACAAGAATAAACACATTTGCTAAGAATGAAGCAAAACCTACAGAAACGCAAAAATCTGGTCTGTTAACATCTATCTAATTTGTTTTCCCAGAATATGTAATTTAGTAAATACAAATCTGACATTTTCAGGATTATCAGAATAAGCAAAGATGTTTTTTTCTTTTCAAATAAACTGCCTTACATACATTTTAGTTAAAGAGAAATGGGAACAGTTCTCAGTAAATATGCTTTTCACCAAGCCACAACAGACAAAAGTAAGGAGAACTGGAGGTAAGTTAACCTACTGCCAAAATCCAGGGCACATAAGCTGAACAGGTCCATATGATACCAAAAGTGATGAGGATTAAGAAAACTAAAGACAAACGGACGCCCAAAAAGGTGAATGAAACGATTCCTCTGCAACAATTTAAGGAAAAAAACAGAACTAGTTTCATAGCTGCAGCAGAGTTGACAATTGAATCAGATGCTGCAATTCCATCAGGTCATGAAGGTGTCATGAAAAGGGTAAGAATACACAAACACACTATACTTCCTTTCCCAAAAATATTCTTAAATAATATAGGCAGAAGAGGTCTGGAATGTTTTATATATTCACACATAGGCTTTAACTTCAACAGGCATTGAACAGTTTTCCTATCTCCAAAATGTAGGAAGCAGAACCTCTTTCTAGGTCTACTTTCAGTATCTGTCCACGCTATCCTCTCTTGTGCTGAGGTATCCTCTGTTTTAGTTTGGTGGCTTAAAAATACTATAGGGTATTGCACTTCAGAAAGTCAGGAGATAGGACACGTAAAAGACATTAAAAAGAAAGACTATATGTAACTAGACACGACAGACAAAATTTAAAATTAGTCATCGTGTATAAGTTAATCTGGCAATTTTAAACTGCAAAATAAATACTCAGCTTTTAAGAATTCTCTAAAGAAGATTTGGTGCTTTTTTTGGGAAAAACACACCAGGTTTTAGGACAAAGGTTTGGGTTCCGCTAAATGCATTTTCAAAATATTTCTATTGACCTGCTTTCTGAAAGAGAACTGTCAGCTTATGTTCAGCTCCAATGCAGCTAGTCGTCACTACTGAACATACTGTTTTAGAGTGGAAGTCTTTATCTATATTTAGATATGTATATTAAAGATGCATAATAATGATCACAGATAATAATACATAAATAATCATATAAATACAGTCTACAGACATACATTTTAAAACTAAGGGAAAATAAAATGTTCTTTTTATATGGGAGAACCTACCATGAGTACTAACACTGTCGTCTGTTGTTATATAAAGGCATATTTATTCAAAGTAACGGGTATAATTATTGAGCCTATTGTAATAAACTTAACACTTTGTTGCATTGCATGTTGATTTACCTCCAGTATCCTACAGAGAGTACTTGAACACTTTCTGCTACAAAAAGTTGACTTTAGTCCTGAGTATAAAAAAGCATTGTAAGATATTATTTCTCCTTTCTTTTGGAGTTAGAAATAGGATTGTTTTATGCGTAATTTGTTGAAGGCAGTAGCAGTCACTTAGGCAGCCAAAGAAAAATCATGGCAAAGACAGTTTGCTAGCATGCCAGTTCTTCTCGTTACACAGTTTTCAGTACAGAATCATATCTAACTAAAATCGGCAGACTACAAGCACTGTAGGGATAAGGTACAGGATTTTAAGGCTGCTCTTCAGCCAGTAACATAATCCTGACTCTGTAAGTGCCAAAGTTTGGTACTTAATCATAAATATCATTCTGGTTTCCAAATAAAATAATAGCTACTGGAGCATAGCTAGTATTTGTATGGCTAAGATAACACCAATTAAATGGAGATATGAAACTTATGATCAATTAATGCAAAAAATAAGGTATGATGTTATGTCCATGTAGGAATGTTGCCAGGTAAATAGCTATCCTAATTTGTATATTTACCTTTCTGATGCCTCATAAAATTACCCTCTCACTGAAAAGTGGTGCATGATTAGCATAGCCAGACTACCGGTTGACTTGGATTTGTTAGGATTTCCTAAAAGAGATCAAAAGGTGTATCCAGTGGGATAAACCTTGATGTGCTATAGCATCCAAGTTAAAATGTTAACAAGAAGCAAACTTTTCTTCCTATCTAAATCTCAGATCAGCAGGATATTACAGAACATGTATTTTCAAAGGTGAAAATACTAGTAAGCACAACCTACAAGTTGCTTGCTGAAGCATAGCATACACTTACTTGTGTTCATATTCAAAATCAACCAGCTCAGAGAGGAAGCTGCCCCATATGAGGCACGAAGAGGACTAAGGCAGTGTTGGTGGGCATAAGTGGGCTGTCCACCACTGTCTGCTGTCTGAGTAAAAGAAAAACATTTAATTTTGCAAATCTTTGAAACACCAACCTACATGCATGCAAAACTAATTTGTGTTCCGGTAACTGTTAAAAAAATAACGTAGATTTGTTTGAAATCCTGAGGCCAGAAAAATTCCACTTAGGTTTATGTATTAAGAATATTTTTAATGCATCTAAAAAAAAGGAAAAGATAATTATATTGTTTACCCCTGCTATGGCTCAACCACTATCTTTCCCAAAAGTAATGTCACCTTCTGACAGGTATCTAGCAGCATACCTACAAGATATAGCAAAAAAAGGGGATATTAAAATGACTCAATAAACAGAAAATGTTACTGAGATAGCAGATAACAAGAAACTATCCAAAGTATGAGATCAAAAGTAGAAGAGGTCACACAAAGCGAGCTAAGGGACAGACTGGTCTGCAAAAGAGGTAAAGAAAAATTAATTTGCAGAGTGTCAATTGATGTAAGTGTGTATATAATTAAAATTTTCTATTTTAATTCAAAAAAAGCCAGAGGATATAAAAAGCATACATACAATAGCCAAGGAAAGTGAAAAGTAGAAAGACGCAAACCACATGTCCTAAAAAAAAGGGTTAAGCTTAACAAAACCAAGACTTTTTTACTTAAAAAAATAATTAAAGCAAAGGTACTCAGAGAATGCAGTCTATATTCAGTTTTTCTGTAAGAAAGAAGCATGTTTTTTTTCAGTGCTGATAAAATCAGTAAGATATACTTTAGCAGACAAATGAACAAAATTCCCAGTGCTAAAAGTTGTGATCCAAGAATTTAAAATGAGACTACCAGATTTTTTCCTCCCTCAAATCTCAACCATATAATTAAAGCTGATTTCTACTCCCTTTTAATAGTCTTATTTCAATAAAAGCATTAGTCAACAAAGCAGAGCTGAATCAGCTTATTATGCTTATCTTGCATCCCTTTTAGCAGAAAAAAAAAAAGTCATCAAACACCAAACTTTCCTGTGTGTTTTAAATAGATTTTTGGGTTGCAGGACACAGACTCATTTTTTCCATTTCTACCCTTACCATCAAAAAAAACGTGCCAAGAAGTTTATTTTCAAATATGTGCCAAAAAATTGGGTGAATAATATTTTTTAGAAACTTTAATACATAATGCTTTATGTAAGGCCAGGAAATCACAATCTTAACTACTTTAAAACGATGTTGACATGGAAGTCACTTGCCTTTGACTCAACAAGGAATTCTAAGCTCAAAAATTATATTTTAAGTGAGATTTTTCATCCTGATTTTTTACAGTGAGGCAACCGTGAACAGTGCTGGAATGAAATAAGCATGGAAGATAAAATTACCAAATACTGTCTACTTACTGCTTCTATCAAATACAATGCAAAAATGTTGAAAAGCAAATAATCCAGTTGACAATCATAATCTCCAAATAATTTCCTATGCTCTGGGATTTTTTTTCTACACATACAGTTGTTAACAAGTTGTAAGCAAGTAAAGAAGCTACATGGGTAATACTGTTGTGACAACAGATGAATGTTTGTACCTCTTGGATCTCTTTTTACTTGCATAAATATGTCTTCAAATAGGAATATGAGGTAGAATATGCTCAAATGTAGTTCTGGAATGCCTGAACATCTTAGATAAGATATTTTAATAGCATACAATGCTCAAGTTCTTTATGTAGCATTATCAAGGTGACATGTGAGTAAGAGGAACAAAAGAAAGCACATAACAAAATCAATGTTGACACTGGCCAGACCAGTAATTGGCACTCTGGAGTCTTCCCCTCAGCTATCCCCAGCTCATTTGCTTAAACAGCATTCATGTCCCTTTGTATTTAGTTATCATAGATGTTTCTCCAAGTTGCATCTACAGGCATCTATTTTTGTTTGAACAACTCATGCTCCATCAGAGCCATTCTGCAGATTTATCAATTCTAAATAACAGCGTTTCTCCATTCCGTTAGACCAGGGCTTACAAGATACAGCAACCACGCAGTTGAAAGTGTGTTCCACCAAAAGGTCCTTGAAATCATGCCCACTAAGCTTTGGCATCTGATCACTCATTCATGTCACCTTTTTGACCATAATATTTTGTTTAGTAAGATTGTCAGAGGGAAATGAAAGCAATAGTCTCTAATAGCTTCTGATAGTCTCTAACACAGCTTTCTCCAAGCTGGGAAAAAAAAGCATCTGCCAATTTCTACATAGGCAATATTCCTTGATTTCATATGAACTTTTGGCACTAGTGATGAGCACTAGCAGCATCCTCAGTGTCACCGCCCATTTTTAAACAACATAAAACATTGCTGCCTTGCAGTCTTCCTGTATCTGATTACATCTTTTTTTTTTTAACTTCTTTTTACAGTAGCGTCCATGAACCAGGCTGGTGCTTTCTGAAGAAAATCACTGTCAACAACAAGACAGAAGCCCTTATATTAGTGAAGGCTGTAAAAAATAGAACAACTCACCAAAACAGTATTCACAATTTTTCTGCTGCAACACATCAGGCAAGGTTGCCACCGATGCCATGTTTCTAAGCAAGCTGTATCTCGCAAGTGTGATTGCTTACATGCGCACATTTTCCAGAGCTAGAATCTCAAGTGACAATTCAAGCAGAAAATGGTTCAACATCAGTTCTCTTTTGGAGTTTCTCTCCATTTAGTAAAGATCTATTAACAATTTTGGAAGCATATAAAGAAATGTTTCTTCTTTGATCCTTGTACAGCCAAGCACTTGTTGCCATCTCTTCATACTTTACTTGCTGAAAGCAACTAGGTAAGGGATTTTATTCTTTTCCTTGAGTATTTTTAATGTAAATGTTACAAACTATAGCTTTTCTCACTATATTTTTATACATTCAGATCATATAGATTCTTTGCAGGAATAAGCTCACCTCAGCAAACCCATGAATTACTTTACTTACTACTAAATTTACTTTACTTTTAGTACTTCCAACAACAAATTAACTTCCTGGATCAGCTTAAACATAGCACTTATTTCCTCACTGAAGTACGGACCTCACCTGCTCTAATAATGTCCACTGCTCCCATTTTTATTCTGATTACACTTGCTTATGTTAATACCATCCTGGTTCCAGCAAAACCCTACAAAAGTGATATAATTTCTTTAAATTTTCTAGTGTCTTTTGTCATTTTTTTTAGGCTCAACCTTTCTTTCCTCACAGAAATGGCAAAACTCTTCATCTTTCATGAGGTCTAGGCACGAAAAAGGGGTGACCTCTAAGACCTGCAAGCCTCAAACAACCCATGACCAACCTGCTGCCAAGGCTGCTTCCTTTCCTCCAGGAAATACCCACATCTGCAGTCAGAAACTACACCAAAAACATATCTCAGGCACCATATAGTTTAGAAGGCACATCAGTCACATGACTGACCAAGATAATCACAGGGAATGTTTTGCATAGGAAGTACCATTCCCCTTGCATTGCACAGAGATGACAATATCCTTTACATAAGCTAAATACTACAAATCAGAGGAATGTCATGACAAGAAGAACCCATATTCTGTTCCAAATGACAAATAAAGTCCTAGAAAGCAACTCACACTTTTTTCTGTTTAATTCTAATCCTTTTTGCATTCAAAGGTACTTGAAGTAGTCAGGGAAGCACATGAAGATAAAACGTGAACTGCTGACTTCATCCTGTACAAATCAGACCACTACAGGCAAGGATATTTGCCTACTCCCTGACAGTCCAGTCAGTCAAATTCATGAGCCCTATACAAGCCAGCTGTTCAAAATAAATCAGTTTAGGCGACTGACAAGTTGAAAGGACACTTTCATTAATTTTCAAGGAACAACATGCATGAATTTAAATATATCTTAATCTGCCAATGCACTTCGAAAGATATTAATTTTTCAACAGCCTACTCAGTAAAAACCTCTGACCAAACAGCCATCAGGAAGAAAAACAACACAGCAGAGCAGGTATAAAGCTTCTTATTTAAAAGTCTCTAATAGTAACCCCTAAAACAGTAGTTCCTGCCACATGACAGATGGTGCCTTTTGTAACTCTGAATCATGATGTGTGGCTGAGACATGAAATAAAGAACTGCCTCTTGCCAGACTCTTGACAAATCATGTGTTTACTACAATAGCTTGTTAAAACTATTTAACGAATGCTAAGAGAGCATTTCTGCATTTGTCTTTTCACATACAAAATAGTTGGTCACAGCTGTATCTGTGTCTCTAATACGATTATCTCAATAGTGTCAAAAGCTTCTACTCCTAGAGCAGTCAATTTACAGTGAGTACTGAGCTGAAATAAAGCAACAATTAACAAACTGAAGGTGGGCATTTGGAAGCACTGGGGAGCGGAGGAAATAAAGTGACAGACTTTGTAGGTGCATCATTTACTCTCTGCCTGGCCTCTTTCCCACATGGAAACACCTTTGCTGCCTAGCTTGTTTCTGTGCATGGTGGATTCAACACCACAGACTGCACAAGCCCCTCTTACACAAATCAGAATGCTGTTCTTCTTAGACAAAAGTGGTAGGGGGTTTTGTCATTTTAGTTTGGGTTTTTTTTTGGTGTGGGTTTTTTTGGTTTTTTTTTGTCTGAGTCTGTTCTCAACAGTGTAAGAAATAGAGCTGAACTCCTTTGATCTTCACACCCTTCCACTTTTTTATTATTTTATCTCCTTCATATTACACATCAGCAACAGGAAGACAAGTAAGTATTCTTTTGCAGCTAAAAGCTGGCAGTATCTAATGCACACAAAAGCAGGAAAGTTTAACGCTAGTCCCTAGGCTGTTGTCAAATGCCGACTTTGATTAAATGTAACAAATAGAAGATATATAAAACTCGTGTTAATAAAATGCTGTTTCTCCCACAGACACTGTCGCCTAATAAAGGTCATTTGATCTGTTTACAAAACAAATCATATTATTTTACACCCATGGGTAGCATTTTAGTTGTAGGAGGCAATTTCATTCTACTTTAATGGTGAAAAGGCATGTCTAACCTAAATACCCATTATGCCCACTCTCTGCCTTGAAGGAAATTGCATATTATGAAGGGAGCTAGACAAGTTTATGCTTGTTAAAATCAAAACTGTTAAAATCAATGTGTTTATTTAGTGTAAACAATTTTACTCATTAAAAGCCCCTTAACAAATGCTGGATTTTAGTGAATACTTTTAATATCAGTGGCAGAGCAATTTGAACCCATAGCATTGCTGATCAAAAACTCAAATCCACTCACTCCAATGAAAGCGTCTCCAACTCCCATTGTCATTAAAGAATCCTACAGCAAACCATTGTGTTTCTTTCTACCTTTCAATCCAGTTACTGTGATCCACTATTATGTAATTATCTATTCAAGCATACATTTAATAATATATTTCCACATAAATCTGTAATTGGCATTTCATTCTTAATTGCTTGTTTTAAAGCAGTAGTTGCAGAGATACATTGAGATAACGGCCTACTTACATTAAATGTGATATATACTAGAAGAGATATCTGAACCTAAAGAATTTATAGACCAGATCACAGGCTTCTCTAAGGAGATAGCCAAGGCACTGTATAGAAACTACTGTGATAGACAGTGTGATATCAGAAAACAGCATGGCCTTGTATTTGTGAATATATTTTGCTGACTGTGTTTTTCTAGCAATTTCAGACAAGTAGCATCTTTCATTTCTGTACTATTACATAACCAGAAGAACATCCAGAAGCAGCCTGCAGACTTTCTGCTTCCCCTGGAAAGTAGTATGATGCATCAAAACACCAGAAAGCTACATAAAATCAGAGTCAGTCAAAGTCAGTCAAACTGGCATCAAGAAGGTCTCAGCTTCCTTAGCCAAACAGCACTATTGCAAACTAGGAAATGCACACGAAGAGTATGTTGGTCAATAAATCAAGTGTTTAAAGCATACCAAAGTAACAGCGGATTAAGTTATTTAAGAAAGTATTTAGGCTTCTTCATGTTTGCCATAAATTCCTTAACTCTACACGTAAAAGCTGGTATTTCCCATTAGATTTTAAAATTGGCTTATCTGATAAAATTTTGTGATAATAGCAGATAGAAAGCAAACCATTTGCTACCATCTACCTTTTACTGGTTGATTTGGAGGCTACAGAGGGAGCAGAGGTTAACACAAAGAAGATACACTATTTTTAGAAAAATAGTTCTCTCCCTTGATTTGGCTGTGTCACTATATAGTCATGGTAGGCTCTTAATTGGGAGCTTGAAGTTGGCCTCTGTAGACCAGCTGCCATTTCTACAGACAGATTTTCTTTGCCTCCTTGTAGATTGTGCTTCATAACTGCAATGCAGGTATGGGTAACGCATCCTTGCCTGTTGCAGGCAGACCAACATCCTTTTACCACAGATTTTCTTTTAACTTCCCCACAATCTGAAGAGCTGTCACCAGGAAGACAGTTTTTTAAATTTTCTTCTACACAAACTGTGAAAATTCCTTTCTTTAAAAAATTTTAAGCCAGGAACAAAATATACATAATTAGAAGCAAGTAACAGCTTCTCTTTTGTGTACATTAACTGAAAAGATAATATTTTTTACTGCCTCTTCAGGGCCAAAAATAATTACTTTGGTCATAGCAGATCTTTACCTGTTTTGACAGAGCACATAATAGGCCAAAGATAACAGACTTGAAAATAATGACATTATTAAGGTCACGCCTATGCAGCACAATAAAATTGTGTAAAGATACACAAGCTAGATTAAAGACAAGTAGGGTACTTCAACACTGGCTTCTATTCCTAGTTAATCACCTGGCAAGAAGCTGGCAATTAGCATGGGCCTAATGCAGAGCTAATGCAGCCACATTGTTACCATTAATAGCCCTCAGTCTACATGAAGGTATAAGATGGGAAGTGTGCTCTTTGAAATCTGCTTTAGAGACATAGTTTACTGAACACTTTTTTCCTTCTTCTGTGGTCAAAGGTACCACACAAATTTAGATATACAGTCTAATGTGGCCTGGAATAACCCTGTGTTGCACTGTAAAGTTTTTACAGCCCTCTCCATCCTTGCATTTATTCTGAATTCTCTCATAATACAGGTTGAATTTTTGTTATGACTTCAGGATGCCATACACAGATTGATTTTGTTCAAAAGAAGACTCACATTCTGTTGTTTAATAGTAAAGTTTACTCCTGTATGTTATTAGGTCCTCTTTCATGCTGTCTCACCAGTGAATAAATAATACATCAATGTTAATAAAAAAAATTACAATGCTACTAAATAAATGTACATTTTAAATCCAGAAAATTATCCTATGGGAAGCAACAGAGTTCCAACTAGCTGTAAAAAAAAAAAAAAAAAAGTCGAGAAGATGCGTCTCTCTTTTTAAATGAGAATCCATTCTACCAGGCTCAGCAAAAAGAAAATTTCAAGTTAGGAGATTTTATATTAGACCTCTGTCAGAGGGTTTCCCTCCCAATTCAATTTAGATCACTGAATGTTAGGAAACTAGAGTTAACTTTTGGTTAATTTTTTAAATAATTATTTTTTTTTTAAATGAGGACCTAGAGGACTATCTTTAGAGATTTCAGTAATTGGTTCTGATGCTTCTAATCACTGTCTTGCCTTTGCTAGGCTAAGTTCACAGAATCCCATAAAGTTTATAACTATTTAGCAAGAAGAAAATGATTTCTTGCTGGCTTGATCAAATGGGAACAGAATGCTTCATCACAACCTCCAGAGAGATCAAAAGCAAAAGTTTGAAGCTGCAGATCAAATACAAGCTATGTTCTTCATATTTTTCACAGTTTGTGAATTCTCACTGCACTTTTCACCCAGCTTCAAAAACATGTAAATACAAACTCTGCTAGGCATCGGCAAAGGACTGTACAGCAGATCAACGTGGCCTGTCCCCTCCCCGTGGTGCAGCGCTTTCCACATAGCTTTGGCCTCAAACACTCCTTGCATGCATGAGGAAGGTCACTCTCATAAGAGGTTAGCAACAACTGCTACATGCTGATGCAACTCTCTGTATTACACATGGAGAATCTGTCGAAAGAGGCATTGATTTTGTGCCAGCAGATCTTCAAAAAAATTACAATAGAAAGGCATCCAAAAAGAGTCAGGTGATTTCTCACTACCTGGGGAGAAGAAAAGTTACTTTCAGGTTTCCTGATGTTTTAAATGGCGCACGGAGACCATAAGAAGTAGTACCTGAACTGCTACTCCTTCTCCTTTCAAAACACTTCATCTGGGCAGAAATGTAGTTTTAGGAGGGCCACTTTCCTGCTTAGTGAAGAGTCTGCACTGTAACCAGCAGAGGTCTACTCACATTGCTAAGCACAGGAAAGTGTGCAAACCCACTTGACCATCAGGCATTTTCATAAAAGAATAGAAAAAGGCATTGGTGTGTCACTTTAAACTTCATTTGTGCTTAATCATTTTTCTGTGCTACAGATCTTTTATGAAAGCACCAACAATCAGAACAAGATTAAGCACTGCTCTCTAATGATGGTCTTGTACTGGTAAAAAACCTGCTTCTGAAGCAAATTTAGAATCCATCAGATTTGTGACTTATTTTTACCATTCACAGCACATTAGAAATTTCCTGTGGTTTTATGTATTCAATACCATGTAATAAATTCTTCTTAGTTTGTTTTTCTGAGAGCCCATAAAGGGCCACAGTGACAACTGTATTAGCAAGTCGCTATTGGTTTATGTTTAGAAATAAAAAAGTGTGCATGGAAGAAGCACTATCTTGTGTGCTGCACAGGAATTCTACCAGCAGACTAAGGAAAACCTAGAGGAAACTTTACTTTTTAATTTTAAATTTATATCACACTATACAGGCAAAATAAAGTAACACTAGACCCTTGGTTAATTTTAAAATTAAGTTTTGTAGTTCATCTGGACATAATCATACATGTTGTACAATACAGAACCCAAAAATACCCTATTTATGATGTATAATTGAAAGTGCTTGCAACTATTGTCCTTTGAAGAAAATTTCCAAGTTTTGCTATCTGGCATTTCCCCTACTCCATAAATGGAGATTATGTGGAATGATTAAGAAGTATTTGCCCATTGTGGCCTGGAGAAAATCTTTAAAAGAAAAGCACCATCAGGCAGTCAGTGTCTGGTGCTAAAGGTCCTAAAAGTAGAGGGTTAAAGCTATCAACTTTGATTACTAAAAGCAAAATATTTATAAAAAGTGTAACTACTCCTTAAGTATCTTCATTTAAGTCACACATTAGAGTCTTTCTGGTCACACTGTTTCATGCTTTTTCTCTGAGAATGACAGATATAACAGATTATTTTAAATAATCCCTTCTGTTTGAAATTTAGAAAAAAAAATGCATCTCTATCTCTGTTTGGTTTCCTAAATTCATTGGCTTCTGTTAAAGAAAGTCTAGATTGAGTTAATTTAATTTTCTTGTCTCTGCATGCTACCTCTATTCTCTTTAATGCTTATATAAGTATTCCGACCCTGTGCAAGGCCAGTAATGTCATTCTCCGAGTATAGTAGCTGCAGAAGTCAATCATCTCAAAAGGACACTGCCCCGAGAACTGCAGCACCACTTGACAAAATGCAGTGCTCTTCATAATGTAGGCAGATGGCTGCGTTCAACACTTGTAGACAAAAAATTAAAGTGTCTATGCCCTATAGAATCAGGTAGTGATAAACGAAAATTCAGAAAAGAATAAATTATCCATGAAAACAACTGACAAAAAAAGGAGTGTGGTTTTAGCTTGTGGTCTTCATAATCCTGGAGTTTTCATAATAAAATTGTAAGGGTGTCAAGTGCGTAATGATTTAGCAAAATGAGTCTGCATATGCTATGTAGCAATCCACAAGGATATACTTGCTGAAAGCTTCACATTTTCCTTTGTAAATTATCAAAAAATTGAAAAACAACGGCTAGAAAATCCTCTGCTTTATGTATTTCATTTTACAATATATTTGGCTAGTTATATTTCTGTCACGGAGCCACCATAGAACATCTCCAACAAATTCAAATTATTTCATATCAATTCAAATGTACCATTGACCCTGCAAGGGTGAAGAATTATCAGGTCATGGAGCTAACATATTGTTAAATTTTACGATTAATCAGATAATGGCAGACCATAAATATTCATGGTAAAAGTGAGACAGTTTTCATGCATTGTCACAGGTACAAAGAGATTAAATTTGTGAGTCTGTAGGGACATTATTAACATCAATACTTTTAGCACCTCTTTGAAAAGTAAAATTTGGCAAAACAATCTTTACAGACTTGGTCACAATAGTTGTATAAGGTCCCTTTATTCAAACCACTCCTGCTTTGACCATAACTTCAAGACCATATATACGGCTATACCAAAAATATTCTAAAAACATACAATCTGCAAAACAACAAATTTGTTAAACTATACTATTCCCCTTCCTTGAGGTCTCCTTGAATTAGTAAGATGACAACTTTTGCTCTGAGACTAAAAAAATTAAGTATAAGACTACTTGGGAATCAACTTCCCTGTTCTTTGGAATCTGGAATTCCATGAAGCCTTTGACATAGTCCCCCATAACATCCTTCTCTCTAAATCGGAGAGAAATGGATTTGATGGGTGGACTGTTCAGTGGATGGGGAACTGGCTGTGTGGTCAGATCCAGAGTGTAGTGGTCAACAGACTAATGTCCAGATGCAGATCAGTGACCAGTGGTGTCTCTCAGGGGTCCATGGTGGGACCAGTATGTTAGTATCTTCATCAATGACATTGTAGGATTAAGTGCTCCGTTGGCAAGATAGCAGATGACACCAAGCTGAGTGGTACTATTGATACCCCTGAGGGACAAGGTGCCATCCAGAGGGATTGTGAAGCATGAGAAATGGGCTTGTGTGAGAGCAGCCCTGTAGAGGAGAACTTGGAGATACTGGTGAATAAAAAACTGGAGATGGGCTGACAGCACACACTTGCAGCCCAGAAGGGCAAACATATAGTGTGATGCTGCATGAAAAGAAGCACGGCCAGCAAGTTGAGGGATGTGATTCTGCCCCTCTACTCCACTCTGGTGAGACCCCACCTGGAATACTACATACAGCTCTGGAGTCCTCAGCACAGGAAAGATATAAACCCTTTGGAGCAGATTCAGACCACAGAAATAAATGCTCAGAGGGATCATAGAATCATAGTTTGGGTTGCAAAGGACCTTAAAGATCATCCAGTTCCAGCCCCCCTGCCGTGGGCAGGGACACTTCCCACTGGATCAGGCTGCCCAAGGTCCCATCCAATCTGGCTTTGAACACTTCCAGGGATGGGGCATCCACAACTTCCCTGGGCAACTTGTTCCAGTGCCTCACCACTCATTGTGAAGAAATTCCTCCTTATGTCTAGTCTAAATCTGCCCCTCTTCAGTTTATACCCATTGCCCCTTGTCCTATCACTACCAGCCTTTGTAAAAATGTCCTGCCTCTCTGGCTTTCTTGTAGCTCCTTCAGGTGCTGGAAGGTCACTATAATGTCTCCTCTGAGCCTTCTCTTCTCCAGGCTGAACAGGCCCAACTCTCTCAGCCTGTCCTCATATGGAAGGTGCTCCAGCCCTCTCATCATCTTTGTAGCCTCCTCTGGACCCATTCCAAAAGCTCCATATCCTTCTTATGTCAGGGATTCCAGAACTGGACACAATACTCCAGATGAGGTCTCACAAGAGAGGAATAGAGGGGCAGAAACCCCTCCCTTGCCCTGCCGGCCACGTTTTGATGCAGCCCAGGATTCGGTTGGCCTCCTGGGCTGCGAGGGCACATTGCCAGCTCATGTTGAGCTTTTCGTCAATCAGCACCTCCAACTGCTTCTCTGCAGGGCTGCTCTCAATCACATCATCCCCCATATTCTACTGAAATGACAGATTGCCCCAACCCAGGTGTAGGACCTTGCACTTGGCCTTTTTAAACCTCATGAGGTTCAGAACAGCAACAAAAAATTAGGGGGAAATAGGAATTGGAAAATCCCAGTCCAGATGTGTCTTAAAATTGTAAGAGCTTCAGTGTTAAGCATCATTCTTAGATGTGCATTACAAATAATATACAAGTCTCCCCTTTACAAACTGTGTGGTAAACTACAAGAGGCAGGAAAACAATTTGCCATTCACATACAGCTACAACATATCAGCTTAAAAATATCGAAGTACTGTAAAATATAAAAATTCTATAAATTCTGAAGGTTGAAAAGTTTATATGCAAGTATGAGGAAATGTTAATTACTGTCTTTTTAAAAAAAGCTATTTCCCTTAGATACTGATTCCCAGTTTTTAATGCTTCCTTAAGTCTACTCTCATGTCACAGGCTCTAGAAACAGCACCTAATTTAATGAGGTACTCACAACTCAGGTTGAGGCTGTTCTGTACTTGATATGGCAACATGGGAACTGTAAAATATAGGAGTTGTGATCTATGGAGAAATAACACGTTTAATACTGCAGTGCACAATGCTTTACTTTGCATTCGAGACAGGTTATTCTTCCTCAAATTTTTAAAAAGTTGTAGCTGAAAAAGTACATTCTTAAAAGACACTCCCAATACCAAATACAGAATTTGTCCACTATGCAATTTAATCAGAGATAGGTCCAGAGACCTAACATCAAAAACCACAGCTTTTGAGAATCATATCTTTCTGTAGCCTTGGAGGCTGTTTTAGAAGTCTGATGTCTTATCTTTATACTTAATGTATTGTAAATAGGTGCATTACACATATCTGCTTCCAGGTAGTTGTGCGAAGCTCACTGTTTTTTTTTTTTTTTTTTTTTTTAGGACACAGCTCTACAGCAGGTCACAGAGCTCTTATCTGTCTTAGAGATAAAAGCCTTAGATTTCTAAGTTCTGCTCACCCTTTGAACCAAGGCAAGCCAAAAAATGTGGCTCTTGTAGATTGCTCCTGTTAGACTGGAACACCGAAGGGGGCAATGCATTTTGACAGAGCTCTGTTTTGCCACACAGAAGGCACTACGTCCTATTTTCCAGAACATAGCAGGAGGCTGCATTTAGGCTAAAGAGCCCTGCTTGAGCATCACCTCATAGGAAATAAACTCAGCTATTTCAGGGCTAAGCTATCTTCTATGCTATCTTCTGTACGGCAAATTTTTTCACTTATGCTGACCGTTTCTACCCTGTGCTCATAAAAAAAGCCTTTGAAAAAACAGTAAAGGCAAGCTAAACTTCACTTCCAACTATACCTTGTGCATTTTGGATTATGGCAGCGAAAAGTTGGAGCTGAGTTTCTGCAACCAGAACTGACCTATTTTCTACAACTATTTTAAGATAAAAAGTAGCTATCACCACATCCCTTAACAATACCTTACCAATCTGACAACCGTGCAAGTGTCCTTTATTCTATGCTGGACTCAGACTGGTTACAATGATGTCGGAATCACTTAGTATAAAAGCAAGCCGTGATCCTATACAAACACATCTGAACTATGAAATAATCCAGTCATTCAGTGGCATCTGATTTTTTTTTTTTTTTGAGTCAAGCTCTATATAGAACACAGAACTTAAATGTCATGTTTTCCATTGCTTCTAAAACACAAATTTCTATCTCCTTCAGCTCTTTTCAGTTGTTAAAATATTTTGCCATCTGAAACTAGTGTGTTCTGGCACTAAGGAAGCCTCACAAGAGCTGAAGGAAAATAAACAAAGTATTCTTATGAAACAAACCCTAGTTTTCACTTAGCAAAAATACAGCAACACTAAGCACTTAGTTTTTCAAAAGGAACTATAAGCGCTTGGTTTCTTGGTTTCTTAGCAAATACAGATACAACACTTAAAGCAAATGTGGACATTTTTTATGAATGTTAAGAAGTGTTTAACAACCTGCACATTCAAGAGATTGACTATTATATCTCCCTTTAATACGGATACAGAGATGTCAAACTGAAACAGGAGAAGCTATAACAATTTAAAAAAAATTAAGCTGATTGCCACATGTTTAAGCCAACAAAGAAGAGGAGGTAACATTCACTGTTTTACCTGGCACTGTTATCTGCCAGAATAACTTGATCACTCTCCCTTCTGTTGTACACACACAAAATGTCCTCTTGTCACCCCAAACTTACGTGCAGTACAATTATTTTGGGCAGATTCTAGCCATTAAACAAACCATCTGAAAACAGATAAACTCAGTATTTCTTTCAGATGTCACATATGTAACAGCTATAAAAGCATCCTACTAAGAGCAGTAAGTTGTCCAGCATATCTGTCTGCCGTTCTCTCTTCAAAGGGATAGCAAAAACCTATAAAGAAAAAGCACTAAGAAACCTTTCAAACTGTCAGGACAACCAAGAACAAGCCATTTCACCTACTGTTGTTATTGATTCAAATTTGAGACAAATAAAGACAACCGCAGCAAAAAACACTAACAATTGAAAAAAGAATTTCCATACTTGTAAATAATATTAAGTCCATTTAAGAGCTCAGTTGTCTACTTGTTTTACAAACCTCAGAAAGAAAGGTTATTTCTTTTAATAGCTTCCTTTGAAGCCAGACCTTTCAACAGCCTGCAAAATGGTTTATAACACAGGTGGAATCTAGAAACCAGAAAGTTCCTACACCCTTTCCTGATAAATACCTGTTCTCCCTTCTTCATCTCTCCTCACCCCAGTCCTGAAGAAGAAATGCGTTAGTATTTTCCCCTACCATAAGTTACCTGCTGCAACTGTAGCGTAAGCTGAGTTTTCCAATACAGACTGTTTACTAGCCTCTTCCATAGAAGTTTAATTAATGGAGGTATGGGAGACTGACAACATCAAGGGAAGGATTAGTTGTACAAAGATCTGAAGGCATGCTACAAGGGCTTCAGAAGGGAGTACTGGGTCACAAGTTCATGGTGGTTTCTGTGGCAAAACTTCCTTTTGGAGCTCATTCCCAACGTAGGCAGAAATGCTATGCAAAGTGTGTCAAAACCCAGATTAGCAAAATAACTAGCATAAAATTCAATAAAATATTTAAATGAAACTGTTGAAAGAGGCTTTTTAGTTGCTTGTGGAAGAAGAATTAACTTAAGATATTTAAATTATTCCGTAATTGACACATTTGTATATTTTAAAAGCGTATAATCATCTCGATGTCAGATACACAGACTTGTGCCAAAAAAAAAGAATAGCTTACAAGTGGCACTTTTGACACAATATTTTAATGGCAAGATTAGATATCCATGTTAAATTATAAGCAGTTTTCTGCAAGACAAAAGCCATTTTCACACAATTATCCTTCTTCTCACACCACATCTAGGGCTTTCTTTCATGACACATGGCATAGAGCATCACAGTCGCCTTTCTGACAGCGAAGATCACATTCCTATATTACTATAGGATCCCAGATAACAGATTCATTGCAGATGTGCTGCCTTAAAGCAGAATACACATAGAAATCAGATGTTTGTAGGCAATATAAATTTTATTACAACTATGCAAAACAATATGCAAGCAGTAATATACAAGCATATAATTGAAGACAAGGTTAAAGAGAAACAAGATAATTTGAATATCTCACACTAAGCAAAATATCATCCCATAGTTTCCTCAAAAATGTAGTACAAATAATCTCATGAGCACTGAGAGGAAAAGATTGATTACATGAATTTCAGTATTGAAAGAAGTTACAATGACTAAAAGTTAAACTACGGTTTTAAGCCGAAAGAGGGCACACCTAGATTAGATACTAGGAAGAATTTTTTTACTGTAAGGATGGTCAAGCATTGCAACAGATTTCTTCGAGACGCCCCATTCCTGGAGGTATTCAACGCTGTGCTAGATGAGGTGTTGAGCGACCTGATCCAGCGGAAATTGTCCCTGCCTACAGCAGGGGAGTTGGAACTATATGATCCCTTCCAACCAAAACTACCCAATGATTCTATAAAGATCTGCAATAATCTCACTCCTCTTTTTCAAAAGAAAATCCACATCACCTACACTTGAATCCTCATGAAAACTGAGCTACATTCTCCTATCAACATATTAAATCCAAATACAGAATAAATATCTTAGTGCAAATGTATGTCTTCAATACCTAGTTATTTCTTCCAAGCTGGATAAAAATAACTCCAAATAATTTTAAAGAATTAAACAAATTAGAATGTTATTTATGTATTTTGAAGTAAAGTGCCTCCATATACATCTCCTTTCAGGGGGAATATTTTTATGCCCTAGGTATTGGAAAAAGAATATGAAATGTCTCGCTGTATAAATACTTACAGTTACAACAGAACTGCCTCTCTGCTACTACAAAGCACAGTAATAGAAGTAATGGAACCTGTGGGCTTCATGATTTATGAATACAAACCCATATGAGTTCCAAGTCCATTTGGAAACAGAACAAGAGTCAAGTTTTAAAGATATCTTGCATCTAGTCCTACACCTCTGTTAAAAGCTGG
This sequence comes from Cuculus canorus, assembly GCF_017976375.1. Taxonomy (NCBI): domain Eukaryota; kingdom Metazoa; phylum Chordata; class Aves; order Cuculiformes; family Cuculidae; genus Cuculus; species Cuculus canorus. The sequence continues at coordinate 48,595,297 of NC_071441.1, forward strand.
CCATCATCTGTATGGAAATGTTCTATAATAGCTTTTCAATAAAGCAGCTACATAAGCATTTAAAGAAAGATAAGCACAAATATGACCACTTTCCAGGAGACTGAAAGTAAAAATACCATGCACTGCTAGTTTGCCAGTTTATCTCATATATTTACAGGGAACATTCACTGATTAAATTGTAAGGATCAACAGCCTTACACCAACAAGGCAATTGAAATGTCACTGTGAAGAAATTTTGATCTGCAAATTTCTTCCCAATTTACAGTAAAGAAAATAACAAATTAGTCTGTAAATTAGAGAAACGGAGTAGGCAGAAATGGTTTTAAATTGCCACTTTAAGCATGATTTGTCTTCTTGGAGAGTTCTCAGCCAGTGGAATGGCTAAAGCACAGGAACAAAGATTTTCAGATGGTTTATTTCCCCACATGACCTTGAACAACTGTTCTCACATCATCTATGCCTCAGTTACCTACCATACAGAAAAGACAGCATGAACAAAAAGCTAGACAAGTTGAGCTGAGACACTGAATGGAAGGTATTCCTTGAACTCAAGGACAGCAGTCATACATTCTAGTACATGCCTTTTCATAGTGTAGGCCCTGCCACCTTTAATGCTTAACAAAATAAATGGCCTACCTGGCTGATTTTATTGATAAAATGAGGCACTTCGCAAACAGTATTAGGCAAAGACATTTTGTGTTTACATCCTAAGCCTGTTCCAGCAGTAATGCTGATTTCCTCCTCAGAAGCCACCACACTTCAAGTCAGATCTAGGTATAGAAGAGAGTGTTGGAGTTGGTTCCTTCCTTCCTGCACCTCCTGTACCACCTACTGCTGGTGATTCACTGCCAATTAACAACTGAGCATGCAGTCTTTTCTGAAACAGCTTCTCCCATCACTCAAATACATACTATATTGTTCATTTGTTCTGAAAGAAAAGCTTAAAGTCAATGCAAAATAAGTACTCACATGACTCATTTCAGTGTATGTGGCTGGCTACTGTATCCTGCTTTAAGACACTGATTTGAGCCCCTCTTGGCCCTCTTTTAAACTCTTATAAGATTTTTAAATTCTAAATATCATTAAGAATACCAACACTGCTCAAACTTTGTTTCATATAGACACACCACATGTATATATTTAATTTCAGTAAATTTTAATACAAATTTTAGTTTCAAGAGTTTTAAATTCTACAACTTTAACTCATCGTTAATTACTTTCTTCTAACATACAAAACACCAACTATGATAATCTCATTGCTTCATTTGCTCTAAAAGCTGCATTGCATGTAACCCAGGAGCACACATGGAAACAAATCAGGAAGTTCCACTTCAGATAAAAATAAAGCATCTCTGTATTCCTGTGCCCTAAATTCTGCTTTAACATAGGCTGATCAAGAGGGCCAAAAGTCATGTTACATCACCTTGAGAAAAGAGCCAATGCGATCTCCTGTTCTCTTCCCTTTCCTATCTAAACATAAATGCAACTTATCTGTGTGCCACACATGCTCATCAGCACGTACAAGAAATTAGCTTTCCTTTGGAACTCACATTTGAGAGTAATTAGAAATGCAAAAGTTCATAGAGTAAGAGTTCATCAGTAAATTACATCTCAAGCCATACAGAGACCAGCACGGGATGCAGGAAGACAAAACTTTCTTGACTAAGCGGCAAACTATTTCAAACATGTCAAAAGGTTTATTTCACTAATGTGTGAAGTAAGTTACAGTGATGGTTCACTTTAGAAAAATCAGCAACTGTTCCTGGTTCAAAGCACTTATCTTTTGTTTCTCTCCTACAGGAATATTTTGGTGACTGAAACAAACGCTAAGAATAGATGCATGAAGACCCCTGTGCTGCTGACAGATCTCCATGGATGGAACTCCTCCCCAGAAGGCCCACATGGGTCCTACTACACCCATCCCAGACCCTTAAAACATGTCTTTAGATGCTAATTACAGAGCACTGTGAATATACAACTTCTTTAATTGACAGTTGAGAAGATGACTGTGCCGTCAACACTGGCATGTCTTCTTGGTGCCCAAAAGACCTGTCCTGGGGAGGAGTAGAAAACAGGCAACATCACCATTTCTGGAAAAGAGTGATTCCTGAAATAGAAGGCAGCGGGGTTCCCACCTTAACATCACAAGTTTTACTTGCACAGAACAAACGCAGTCCGCAGAAAGCCACTGCAGACTGTTTAAGAGCCACAGATCATAAGCAAGGTTACAAGCCTGTAAATGGGCCATGTGTGTCTGGAATTCCAGAACCTAAGGCAGAAAGTAAAAATATCTAAAAAAGTCACATTCAGTTTGGGGTTTTTAAACTTTTTTCCTCATAATCTTTTAAAATCACTGTTTTTCATATACATTCCTACATTAAAATGTAGGAAAAAATTCTCCACAGAAAAAAGGCAGTAGGGGCATAAGCTTGGCTAAGCCGTTCATTTACACATTTCCTTCCCTCCGCCACTCAGCAAGGTTTCTTGTTTTGACTGCACAAAGGAAAACAAAGCCCCTGGCAACAGAACTGCAACTGCTTTGTAAACACTGTGGTAAGAAAACTGGAACATAGCCCATACCTCATGACTTCCTAAAAACCTTGTGTATCTGGAGGCCACTGAACTTCAAGAAGGAGTTCTCTTATAGATGCATATATTTCCTACATAAAAAAAATGAATGTATGCTCCATTTCAAGCCACTTAATAGTGGAAACAACTCAAAACTTCAAAAAGGGTAGTGTCATACAGAATGATATTCACCAAAACATCTTTTTTTTTATTTAAGCAGCAACTGCAACAACTTATTCACTTCTAGACAAATGTTATATTTTTACCTTAATCATCTTAAAGGTATCTAAATTGCTCTTTTAAGGAAAGATTTTTAAATTAAATGCCAGAAGCACCAGATTTTTCTTTTGCTAAAATACCCACAAGTGTTTCTTGAACTAGAACAAGCTTTTACTTCTGCATAATTATAAGTCTATCTTCTTCAAATATTAAAATAAAGCAACATTTCATGTTTGAAAATATATTTCAACAAATCTAAGTTTTTGGAAGTTGGCCTAGACACTAACCTGCACAGCTGGCTGTGGAAAATGTAGAAAGTCAGTCTGTTCTCTGACTAAATATGTGTAAACCAGAGGATGCATAATATTATAGTGCTCTGTTTTATGAAAAGATTTCTAAGTTTTCTCAAGCTGCTCAAGATATGACAGCAATGGGTGATTTGTATCAGTGCACTGACTGATTTTTCTTGAACTTTACTTAAAGGCTGTTATCTATGGGAGTCCTGTTTTGTCCCCTGCACTTTTCTTGGTAAGATCAAACTATTAACAGGAAAGTGAAATCGGAAGTTTTCTGTACAAAACACTGAAACACATCACGACCTGCTTTTGAATGGTTGGATTCCCTTGACAAAAGGACTGACAGGCCAAGAGTAACATTACGCTCTTTTATGAGCACAATGGCAGGCATAGGATAACACTTAAACTCAAGAGTTTTGTCTCCAGAAATATCAATACAGAAATACCTAATATTGCTAACAAAAATTTCATTATCCAGAGAAGTGGTGGCTTTTTGGTCATTCTTATTCTTGAAGTGGCTTCACTGAGAATATCTGAAGAGTTTCCATAGAGTCAAATGACACTTTATCCTCAATATACAAAAACTCTCCAAACTATTCCTATAGACAGCAATCAAAAAAAATAACAGAGACTCTACAACAATATATATAAGTATATACAAAGGTATGTAGAATTCCCTTCGGCCTTATTTCTGTATAGCAAAATCTCTTCTTTTGTGAATTTATGGACTTCAATTTAAGGAAGTGTTTCAGACTGGTTTATTGATCCCATTTACATATAACAACAGGAGTAAGTATTCTTACTCCCACTTCTCCACCCTCAAACATACACATTAACTAATTATGTGAAAAGTAGATGCCTTAGATTTAGGCATCACCTCAGATAGCAGCACGCAGAAGGAAGCACTGGCATTTCAGGACAGCAGAAGAAAGCTATATTGGCACATGGTACTGTACTCTTGCACTACAGCAGTCAGATGTGATTCCATGGCAATCAAATTTCTCATAATTTACTGCTAAAGTTTAGCACAATTATTCATTTGTTCATAAAGAAAACCTTTGATGTTATGGATTTAGGGATGTATTCTGTATGATTAAAAAAAATGCCTTCAAACGATCATGCAAAGGCAAACTTTCACAGGATAAAGTCAGCACAGGCACATGAAAGGAGAATGGAAAGGACCGAGTTTGATCGTCCTCTAAAATAATGCATTCTTCTGATCTAAGAAGTGCCAGAGCTGCCCCCAGTCTTCAGATAATAGTTGGTTACTTAGCTTTAATACAAGGTCAAAACATTTGGTGACATGAAAGTTCACATGCACACGTGTGCTTACACCAGCTGTAAAAAACACTTTGTTTAGCATGACTTCCGTAACAGCATACGTGTGATATATTGGCTGTCTTAAGAAACAGGCTTTTCTTTTCCCCCACTCCAGGAGTGGGATTGAATAATTTATGTATTTTGCACAGCTGGACAAGTGTGTGAAAATGAGCGCTTTGTGCAGCTTATTTGCATGCCAATCAGCACACAGGCTGACAGGGAGACAAGTGGCTATAGCCTCTGGGATACCTGTTACAGAGAACAACACTACCAGATCACTACTTTCAAACAGGACTTCTCTCACTATACAGTACCAGCTAGAAAAATCTTAACAATCCACTTTGAATTACTTAAAAGATCAGAGATTCCTCTTAAGAAACAAAACAGAAACCTTCCTCATATCGAACCATTGGTGAAGCAGGTCTGCTCTGCTCCAGCTCTGCAGCTGACCAGGGACACAGATGTCATACAGAAGATGAGCTGCCTCCTTCCCAACTCAGACACCTGTACAGCAGTCACAAAAACAGGGGGACTGCTTCAGTCTGAGTCCAGCTGGCAAGCACGAAGGTTTATCAAGTATTGAAGTGATGAAGCTCCCAGATTATTACAACCCCTAATAACACCTGTCACTGAAGAGTGCTTGTAGCCAGAATATCCCTCTGTGTCTTCTCCAGCATAGCAGAATAAAGCAAAGCGGAGCCACAGAGCTGTCCTTCTCTTCAGTCACAACCCATTCTCCTTGTTTAAACTGTGATTGTCTTTACGCGAGTGAAATGGACAGTTACGATGATGAATAATGACAATATCCTTAATTGGCTTCTACTTAAATCTCTCTGTTAAACATAGGCCCTTAGAGAGGCAGAGGCTATTATGTCAGTTTAACAAAAGCTGACTGATGTATTAATGAAAGAGACCCATTAATAAAATTAGATCTGCTGTTCAGCAAGGGCTGTTGGTATCACTTTATTTGTGTTAGAACTGCACACCTTGGCACCCAGGATTTCTGGCATAAGACCGTGGAGGATAAATGCTAACACTTCTTTCCATAGCACAGCAGCTCTGATTTCTAAGTGCTATGGCAAGTGAAACAACTCAGCACTTGGCTGACAATTAGCACATAATTTCTGCTGGTAGTGAGCAATCTGCAACACACATATTTAAGAAGAAAGCTTTAAACATGATTGATAGACTGCATGCCACTGCTATATCTGTTAACAGTGCATTTGGCTAGAGTTCTCTTGTCATTTTTCTGAAATACCGACAAAGAAAATACCGATCCTTTGGGCAAATGAAGTAGAGGTGCAAATTGCAGTCACACCTCCCTGTCTTGTTGCAGTATTACTTCTGTCTTCATAAACAACACAGACAATCTTGCCTACTCACGGTAAGTAGCCACCGGCAGTAGAGATCAGTCACAACACATTACCACTAGGTTTCAAGCTGTACTGTAAAAGAAACTTCTGCATAGGAGGAAAAAAGGAAGGACCTCAGCTTTGTTATGGATCTGTATTTGGTGCTATTTGTCTGAAAAGGTCCCTTCCCTCTCCTCTACCATGACCAACAGTGGCCTGTGTGGAGGTAGAAAAGAGAGATTACATTGCTACAAGTGGTGGTCAAGTATCTCTGACAGTTTACTGTAGGTTTTGATACGATCCAGTGAATGAAGCTACTGTTTACAAAAGGGGCAGATGCATCTTCTGATAAATTACAACTCCTGACTGGAGAAAATGAAAACCACAGGAAAAAGAGCACTTGGACATAAGAGGTAAAGTCAAGTTGACTTTGAAGTACTCACTGAAGGGTTCTCACAAAACGCCTAGTCTCCTTCCCTTCTTTTCCCTGTCTGCTGAAAGTCCCTGCAATGACAAGTTTGGCTAGCGTAAGATGCTCTTTTACCAGCCAGGAAAGCTGGTACATAGATGCAAAGAATCCTGGAGGCTTGGAACACTTAACTTTTATTGTATCACAGTTATAAAAGCTTGGAAAAAAGTGAAATTGATGTGATCAAGTCACATTTGAGTTTGGTTTTGTAGTGAGAACATTTACCCCAGTTTAAGAAAATATTTACCTTTAAAGGGGACAACACAGAATCACAAGGTTGGAAAGGACCCATTGGATCATCGAGTCCAACCATTCCTAACACTCCCTAAACCATGTCCCTCAGCACTTCATCCACTCGTTCCTTAAATGCCTCCAGGGAAGGCGACTCGACCACCTCCCTGGGCAGCCTGTTCCAGTACCCAATGACTCTTACTGTGAAGAATTTTTTTCTGATATCCAACCTGAACCTCCCCTGACGGAGCTTCAGGCCATTCCCCCTTGTCCTGTCCCCTGTCACTTGGGAGAAGAGGCCAGCTCCCTCCTCTCCACAACCTCCTTTCAGGTAGTTGTAGAGAGTAATAAGGTCTCCCCCTCAGCCTCCTCTTCTCCAGGCTAAACAACCCCAGCTCTCTCAGCCGCTCCTCATAAGACTTGTTCTCCAGCCCCTTCACCAGCTTCGTTGCTCTTCTCTGGACACGCTCCAGAGCCTCAACATCCTTCTTGTGGTGAGGGGTCCAGAACTGAACACAGTATTCAAGGTGCGGTCTCACCAGTGCCGAGTACAGAGGGAGAATAACCTCCCTGGACCTGCTGGTGACCCCATTTCTGATACAAGCCAAGATGCCGTTGGCCTTCTTGGCCACCTGGGCACACTGCTGGCTCACGTTCAGTCGGCTGTCAACCAGCACCCCCAGGTCCTTCTCTTCCGTGCAGCTCTCCAGCCATTCTTCCCCCAGTCTGTAGCGCTGCATAGGGTTGTTGTGCCCCAAGTGCAGGACCCGGCATTTGGTCTTGTTAAACCTCATGCCATTGGTCTCGGCCCAACAGTCCAGCCTGTTCAGGTCCCTTTGCAGAGCCTCCCTACCCTCCAGCAGATCCACACTTCCTCCCAGCTTAGTGTCATCTGCAAACTTGCTGAGGGTGCACTCAATGCCTTCATCCAGGTCATTGATAAAGACATTGAACAGAGCTGGACCCAGTACTGAGCCCTGAGGAACTCCACTTGTGACTGGCCTCCAGCTGGAGTTAACTCCATTGATCACCACTCTCTGGGCCCGGCCATCCAACCAGTTTTCAACCCAGGAGAGCGTGCGCCTGTCCAGGCCAGAGGCTGACAGTTTCTGCAGCAGAATGCTGTGAGAAACTGTGTCAAAGGCTTTACTGAAGTCTAAGAAGACTACATCCACAGCCTTTCCCCCATCCAGTAGTCGAGTCATTTTGTCATAGAAGGTGATCAGGTTAGTTTGGCAAGATCTGCCTTTTGTAAACCCATGTTGACTGGGCCTGATCACCCGGTTCTCTTGCATGTGCTTCATGATAGCACTCAAGATCACCCGTTCCATGACTTTCCCTGGCACTGAGGTCAGACTGACAGGCCTGTAGTTCCCCAGATCCTCTCTGCAACCCTTCTTGTATATGGGCACAACATCAGCCAGCCTCCAGTCTAGTGGAACTTCCCCAGTCAGCCAGGACCTCTGGAAGATGATGGATAGGGGTTTGGAAAGGACATCCGCCAGCTCCTTCAATACTCTTGGGTGGATCCCATCCGGCCCCATAGACTTGTGGGAGTCTAGCTGGGCAAGCAAGTCTCTAACCGCCTCCTCTTGGATCATGGGAGCCTCATTCTGTCCCTCTAACTCTTGGATTTGTAAACAGAAGGAACAACTTTCTTTGCTATTAAAGACTGAGGCGAAGAAGGCATTAAGTACCTCAGCCTTGTCCTTATGCCCTGTCACTGTTATTCCTTCTGCATCCAATAGAGACTGGATATTCTCCCTCGTCCTCCTTTTCCTGTTAATGTATTTGTAGAAAGACTTTTTGTTGTCTTTCACAGACTTAGCGAGTTTTATTTCTAGTTGGGCCTTGGCCCTCCTGATTTTTTCCCTGCACGTTCTCACTTCATCCCTGTAGTCCACCCAAGATGCCTGTCCTTTCCTCCAAAGCACATAGAGTTTCTTCTTATTATTGACACCTCTTGAGATCTCCCTGCTCCACCAAGCTGGCTTTTCCCCCCGCTGGCTCCTTTTCCGGAACACAGGGATGGCCTGCTCTTCAGCTGCTAGGATTTCATTTTTCAAGAGCGCCCAACCCTCGTGGGCTCCCTTGCCCTGAAGGACTGTTTCCCACGGGACTTTGCTAACCAACCTTCTGAACAGGCCAAAGTCTGCCCTCTGGAAGTTTAATGTGGCTGTTTTGCTAACCTCCTTCTTTATCCCACCTAGAACTGAAAACCCTATCATCTCATGATCGCTTAATCCCAGGCGTCCTCCAACCGTCAAATCCCCAACAAGACCTTCTCTATTCACAAACAGCAGGTCTAGGAAGGCACCCTCCCTTGTTGGTTCGCTAACCAGTTGTGCAAGGAAGTTGTCTTCCACGCACTCCAGGAACCACTACAACTGACTACATTTTATATCTAGATTACAATGATTTATTAGCAATAAAATACTTCAATTATGCTTTCTTAGATAGATTTTCAAACATCCTATGTACAAACCTGGTACTGACAGGATTTATATGGTTTATTTCTTATTCACACAGAAAAGAATGTTTCATAGCCACTAACAACCTCTATTCTAGAAATCTCTAAAGCAGAATGTATGAAGCCAAATTAGCTAGTGTTGTGTGAGCATAGTTTATTCTTCAGAAAAATACCACATGTAGGGAACTTCAGTGAACCATACAGTGGTGGTGGACATGAAGTTACTTAGGCCTTAAAAAGGCAATTTGAGGAAAACGAAACCCCCTTTTTCATCTCCACGAAATTAACAATGTCTTGTCACAGATTTTCATCAGAAGATTTAATATTAAAAATAAAAATCAGAAGCACTTACAAGTTACACTTAAGAAGAGGAACTGCAGAAGATGCAAAAGCAGGAAAAAAACCCACCTCAATCCACATTACAAATCCATACAGCATGTTACATGAGCAAAATAGGACAACAGGCATCTTGGAAGCCCAGGGACAGTTCCCGGAAAGCCCTAGCAGAATAACAGATATGCATCTTTAAGTGGTAATTCATTTGCCAGCAGCAAAGACTACTACTAAAACAAATCTTTAGCTTGGGCCAGTATCTTGTGCAAAGTATGAACAAAAAGACAAAGATTTCTTGGACCTTGGTTCTCAAAAGCAGATTTTAAACAACTTAAAGAACATAGATAGATGCTTGCTCAAACAATTCAGATGCTTGCTTGCTAGTTACTACTCAATGTGGCCATATAGGAGATGTCCCAAGTAACTAATTGTATGTGAAACCGGATGTAGAAGCCATACCTGTGGCTCATCAGGAGAGGACTTTTTGGCATTATTTTTCCTGTGCTCATTAGTTCCTACATGGATTCTGTTTAAGTGATTGGAATTTAACTGCTATGATCAGAAGAAAAACGCAAACTCTAGAATCCTGATTCCCTTCAGTGTCACTTAACATGTTTGTCTGATCAGTACATATCCGTAAAAAAAAGGCTAGAGCAGTCAAAATCAATATGCAAAACGTTTTAAAAGAATTAGCTGCAGTGCCTTTCTCTTCTGTACTGTGAAATGCTTGTACACATCTCAAACTAGTGACACTGCTTTCCTCATTCTGGTAAGAAAAAGTTACTCCTTCCAACTACTGGAACATGTATAAAATGCTCTGGTTTATAGCACAATAAAATTTTCTTACTATTTTAAAGAATAACACAATATACCCACATATGGCAATACCATTTTCAAGGATAATCCATAGTTTCATTTACATTGTACTCTTTGTAGATTCTTGTTACATACAGCAAGCAGATATATATAAACAATTATAGACTGAGTAGATAGTTTCTGCTCTTTTTGCGTCATCTTCCCAATGTTTCTTTAATGAAGACAAACCACTTCTTGCTGAGATTGCAGACCTTTAAAACTACACCTTCTAAATTTTTAAACACTTAGCTATAACAACTACCACAATTTCCAGGCAGAAAAGAGTGATGAATTACAACACATTACTGTGCATGTAATGATTGAGCATAGCCATGGTTTTGTAAACACCAGATTTTAAAACGCTAGAAGAAAATCATCCACTAGCTTCCCAGTTTACATAAATTATTAAGCATTTTAATGCACGATGTTGGAAGTTAATTTTGTGAACTCCTCTATACTTTCGCCTCAGTATTCTTCATTCTCAAACCTCCAAAGTTTAATATTTTCTCCCAGGTCACTCCAAATACATTGTCCGTCCCTTTTTTTTGAAATTATTTTAAGTATTATGCCAACAGAAATGCCAATGACAGCATTTCTGGGAAAACCCATCTCTCACAAAATTTAAAATATTATGTTTTAAAGAATATCCATACTGATATGATTTAACATTAAGACAAATATTTTAAAGTTTTAAGTTATTCAACCAGACACCAGGATACAAAAGCTACTGCAACTGCCTATTTAAAAAAAAAAAAAAAAAGGAACCAGACATGCTTTCAAGCAAATGCTTAGATTTTGCTGATTTGCTAGTGAGTTAATGAGATTCCTTTCCAGATGGGTAAAAATGAAAGTACAAAAAGAATCAAAGGTGCAATGCCACCACGTCTTTTCAAATTCTTGAAGAACATGGAGAATTCTCAATTTTGGTGTTCTTCCTCTGTTTGAAAGGAGCTAGTAGTTACATTAAATCTGAATGGCTAGAGCTATTATGGATTCACACAAGATATTTCCTCAAAGATAACTTATTATGAAGCAAAGTATAGAACATCAAGGCAGAACGTACATGTTGTTTGTGTGAATAACCCCTAAGGGAAACTTAAGTTTCCCACATGGTATCTTGTTGCAGTTTGCTGCTGCAAAGCACAGGGTCATGAACAGTAAATATGTTTGCCTGTTTTCTGCATTGGACATAAGCACACTGATACCAGAGGTCAGGAGACTAAAACAACACTATGGTTTTCTATTCACTCTATTGTCCAACCCTTCATAAACGAAATATATACTACCAACCAATGCTCATGTTTGGCTCATTCCACGTGAGAAGAAGACACATCTGTTACTACAGAAAAGCCTTGTATATAAATGTCTTTTTTATATATGTAAGGGAAAAAGGAGATGATGCAATACCACTGTTCACCTGGCCTAGTGGGCATTCAGATTTTTTCTGTCAAAACCATACATCGTCCAGATGTACAGAGTATGAAATCTAGGAAATTCACACAGGTCAATCTGTGTGTTCATTTGGTGGTTTATTTGTGCACACACCAAATTGGATTATGCAGCAAGACGCCAGCTGTCCAAATGAAAACTAAAAGCACAAGTTTATCTCATTTCTTTCTAAGCACCCACCAACTGCCAAAAGCACTCCCTGATGTAAACTACTCCAGACTCACTGGTTTCCAAACAGAACCTAAATGCACACAAGACCTTGATGATCTTTGCTGGAACTCAAGACTACCTAACAGCTGCAAGTGACTGCTCTAAGTAATTACTCCCAGCAACACGAGAATAAACAGTCTCTACAGGAAGAAGGCGCTCTGCCAGTGAAATATTAATGCATTTTTAGGCAGCTGCTGTTTGCCCTGAATCTTGGTTCAAATTTTCTTCAAAGTAAGACTCCTTCTGAAGGTTCTGTACCTCTACCTGTTTTTACAGATTAGCAACTAGAGTGGCACGATCTAGAAACGATTTCCTAAATCTTCAGCACTTATTCAGCTAAAGCTCATAATAGAAAACATCTTTACATTTTTCCTGTTTCAGAGAGTATTGCTTATCTATGGCTATTTACTTTTGTAGAACACCACCTGTTCATAGAAATATGTTACAATTTCGTACAGAAATCTGTTCATAACCATAACTTCTTAAGAATTACTCTTCACTGAGCTTATGAGCAGATTTTCCACAACATCATGGTATTCCTCATCCCAGATGAATGCAGCTACTTTAGTGATTCTCCAGCACGTATCTGCTCTTCAACAGTCACTGATTAGGCATTTCAAAACAGAGGCATCTAGCATCACACAAACTGGTATAGCAATTTGAAAGGCACTAGCAAAGATCCTCCCTGCAGCTTTAGCAGCATAAGCCATGAAGAAAAGCACCCAATTACGTACAAAATCACACACTACGGTATGTCTCCAGCTAAGTGAATACAGAGACATAACCCAGCAGTGGAGCAAATATGAAATCATCATAGACAAGCCCTTGTTCATAGACTGGACAAAGTATCTGGAGCTAGTTTAAGGCAGTATTTTTACATTTCTAATGTCGTTTCAGTGAAACAACTCTAATGTTAAGAGCTTTTTAAGTAGAGATTATTCTCACCAAGGGAAGCAATTTCTTCAGAAGAATTTTCCTTTTGACCAACATTTACTATAGTACTGCTTGTGTTCAAATTGAACCAAATAGTCTTCACTTAAGAAATGTTTCAAAGCAGCCTTTCAAAATAGCAGAACTTCTATCTGAAGCAACGATAAAATGTGACGGACCTAGCTGCAGTCACAGTATGGCAAGCATACTAAAAACAATGGTTGCAATAAGACCCTCTAGAGTTTAACATATATGAAGATCGGGGGAAACTGGTTCACTATTTCAGTGGCGCACTCCTTTTCTGCACAGATGCAAGGGTATCATGCTTCCCCATGGGTCACATGCATGCAGCCTGTCTGCATTTGTGACCATGTTCATGGGAAGTCACTGGGGTCAGACGTGTGTTGTGGCATTATCTGAACTATCAGGGCAGATCAGTGTTACAGTTTGAGAATGGAAAGTCATTTTGGTCTTGATTAGGAAATAGAGACAGAAGGCTTTCTGAGAACAAAGTCTTCCAAAAAATCTGGCATATCCATTTGTTCTCAAGCATCATTTCCATGAATGGGTGGGCCTCTAGTTGCTTTTACCAATCTCCCTTCATTTCATGCAACAGACCAATTGTCCAGTGAAAGAATGAATTTGTTTGTAACACCCGGATAAAGATTTTGTTTTCTTAATCCCTTCGTTTTTTTTCTGTCCTTCCTGTTCAATTTATAGAAATATTTGTTGCAGTGCTCCCTGACTACAGAATTTAGCACCAAACTCAACTGTCTCAGCCAACTACCCAGCTTATCACATAACACCTCTTGCTACGTGCAAAACTACTGTTTTGACAGCGTAGAACTGGAAGGCTCATTTTGCCTTTGATCTTGCGATTCCAACAAAAGTGCATATAGATTCACTTACAAATGGTAGAGCAGAAATCAGTATGAAGTCTGGTTTTCCTCTCCACAGTGACAATGTGCAACAAACAAATCTCACTAGCAGTGGAATTTACATAACAGAACTCAAACTAAACGGTGGTTTGTTCTTGCAGTTTATTTTCCTACAGTAGACAGGGTCAAAATACTTTTTCCCTTGATCATGCTGGGAAAAATGGAATCCTCTTAGCTCTACTCAAGAGAACAATTGATAATCATCCTTACTGAATGGCAATGAAATATTAGCATTTCCAAACACCTAATACTAAGCCGAGGCAGCTCCACTTGATCCCGGGTCTCGGGCAAAGAGGAAGTATTTTCATATACACAGGCCTTTAAAGACTAGTTTAACCTTAAGCATTGTTCTAAATAAATTTTTGCATGAAAATCAGCTTTTTGATTTCACAATGGGCTCTATGCTCATTAAACATTTACATAAATCCTGAACACCACCACCACAACAGCTAGTAGCTTATATAATCAGAGATCTGACCTTAACCCTTCAGATACAACTTCTTACATCTTCAGTAAAACAGAGTAAGTGGCCTACTTTTAGGAAAAATAATGACTTAACAGCTTCCAAAAATTTCAATATATTTACTAAGTCAATCTGAAAGGCAGAGAGAAGTGTGAATAGCTACAGAAACAAAGGATTAAGGTCAGTGAAAAATGAGCATCATTAGAATTACTTCTGTTCTAGAAAAAGTAGAGCAATTCTGTCTCGGTGCTATTCTCCTCTTTTGAACTCAACATTATCACATAATTCTCTACGATTTCTAAATTTTAACAGTGAATTAAATTTAACAGCGAATTTCTAAACTTCCCTAGGACAAAGTCTCCTTAAAAATAACCAAACCCCAAAACTATTCCAGTAAGTTCTATTAACTTTTATGATTCAATATTTAAGTGTCTGTTTCCAAAAAAAACCCTCAACATTTTCTGATGTAGTAGTTTGACTCTGGTACATGCAGGCACATGGTACGCTGCACAGACCAAGCAAACTCTGAACCATCAAGCACATATGAAATGCTCCCAATCTACACCTGAAGCTGGGTTTTGTCTCGCTTTCACTTCAGATCTGAGGTAAGGCAAGGACAAGGGGTGACACAGTCAGGACAACATCTTAACTCTCACATGCAAAGAACAAGAGACCCGTTTTACTCTTCCTGTGAAGCTGTTTTTGCATAACTTTGGCACCGTACACCAGCTTATGATTTCTTGATGTCAGCTTTTAGGGAGGCATTAATCCTGCTAAAAATTCTCTATATTATTTACAAGAGTACACATGCCAGAAATACATTTTGGGGGAAGAGTGGCATGAAAAACGCCATGTTTACATGCAAATATGTAATTGCTGTTCACACACACACAAAAGTAAATGGAGGATTTGCCTACCTTATGAAGGAACTCTGACTCTGTAAGCTAAACATGTAGAAGCATCAATACTCCATTTGATATTTAAAACCACTTGGGCTGCTGGTCCTACTTTCCTTCCAAATCTTCCTTTCAATTCTGAAGTGAAACGAAAAGTGAAGAGATTGTGCTTCTATGCACAGAAAAAGATTACACTGCAGTTATCAACAATGCAAGCTTTTCTTACCTGTAAAGACATTTGCTGACGGGAATTCAGATGAGCTTCCAGTTGCTTAAGAAAGTGTGTTTCCACTCTCCCCAGTCAACGAGGCCACTGGATCTTTTCTTTCGGTCTCCTCCTTAACAGCACCTTGTCAACTGCAACCATACACCTTGCAGCAACAGAAAAATGCACCATCTGAAGTAAAGGAAAAAAGCCAGTTAGCATTTACATATCAAGGTAAATTCATCCTTTCCTAAACCTTCTCACCCAAGGGATTGCTCCCTCATATTTGAAGAGAATTATTTTTATTTTGTTTGTGTACCAGAGCAACCTATAACTTATTTGTAGTAGTGAGAATTTATGATCTTCTGAATTTATTCAGTAGGGTGCTGCTATAATTTTAGGACAGAAAAAAATTAAGAATACAGACTTGTTTGAGCTCCATTTCAGATCAGACAGCAGAAAAGAGCACACAGCCTTGGTGAAAAACGCTTAGCTTGCAAGCTGATGTTAGTAGTCAAAAGGAGAGAGAAACGTACCAGTGTTCAAAGCAAAATGATATTCTCTTATCCTTCTGCTCCCCTCTTTTTCTTGGAGTCTGAAAACATCATACAGGCAATGCTGATATACTAATGTAACGTTAAGAATTCTGAATGTGAAGTAATGTTTCTTCCATGAACCATTGCACACAAAATATCAGGTCCAAGCTGGAACCGACAGTACATAGGCAGGTAAAGCTGAGGAGGTGTAAATCCAAAAAACTTCCCCTAAACCAGCTTTGCTTCATTTACTAAGAAAAATCTTGATTTTTAAGATGGCTGATAGAGCTCAGCTCTTGAGCAGCTGTCTGGATTTACAAAGGACATTGCAGAATGTGTAACATTTGGCAGCACCCAAAAACATTTAAGGGAAACTAACAAGAAACTCCATGACCTTCAAAGTGAACGGCCATTCAGTGTGAGCACAACACACCTGCTCATCTATAGACAAAGGCACCTGAACAGACAGCAAGAATAGATAGATAGATAGATAACAGATGATACTTCTATGGCAGCTTGGAGTTACTCAAAGTAGAGAAATGACAGTATGAACACGAAGAAAGATGTAGCTATCTTCCCAAAGCTTTGGTGTGCAAGTAGGCTTATTCAGGTAGAAAACAGGCTGTCAGGAAGTCTGATGGAAGACTCACATTGGATATCTCTATTTCCTACACTTCACAGCCAGACTGAGCTGTTTATAGACCTGAAGAGCATATCTTCTGGCTAAATAAGCTTCTATAACCAAGTGCAGACCTGCTCAATTAATCCCATTTGTTACCATCATTTTGGTGACTTCCACAGCATAAAGCGTGCATTCCTGGAGAAACAGTAGAAGCATTCAAAGTAACTTTCTGAATCTGGACTCAACTCTTGATGTTCCATCTGTCCCGGTGGCTAAATGAAAGCAGATGACGACAGGATAGGTCACTCCCAGAGCTTTCTCTCAGCTGTGGACTCTCAGACTGCTTTGCCTGAAAGCATGTAAAATCCCAAATCAGCTTCTGGTCCAAAATCCTGCTGGTACATGTTACCATAAGTACTGCTGGATTCTACCAAACATTTGAATACGTAAGCTCACCCAACTCTCCAAAGCCCTTTCTTTTAAAGGGAAACTTGACACAGTAGATTCATCAGATTACAGGACGGTTTTCCAAATGGAGTAATAGGAGCAAGACAAAAATTTTTTTCTGCTCTCCATGCTTTGCACACATTTCAAAGAAGCCCTCTATCAACTCATGGAACTGCTGAAATTTGTCATCACAACTTGAAAACTATTTTAGGCTTCTGCTACCTTTGCTTTTAGTATTTTCACATCCTTTTTTTGCTTTGCTTCTGCTTTTCTGGAGAAGCTATCTTCATAGCAGGAAATTAAATACTCATGTTCCCTGAAAATGCAAGAACAAGCCAAAGGACTAAGAGTAATCTTTGAAACAAGAGCTAATCAAGCTCTTGATTAGCTTCAGACATAACCTGAATTTTCAACAAGTTTAACTCTCCTTTTTAGTCCAGACATGACCCTTCTGTGGTTCCCTCTTCTCTTACCCCAGTTGTTTGAGGGGTTGGCCATAAAATCCCTAAGGTACCAGCTTCTGGGTTATAACAGATATTTGTTACGCTATTTAGAATGTGGAAGACTGTATTCAATCAGGAAAGTAAGCAGCAGTATTCAGGAATGAGTTTTCACTAGAAAGTATTCTCTTGTTAATCAGCTATGGATCTGTTTAGGTAAGTCCTGTATAGGCAACTTAATGGAAGTAATTTGAAAATTAATTTTGCCCTTTCTGGTCTTGTCTGAAGTCTGTAAAACATACAGCCTACATTCCTGTTCTGAAGCTTCTTCTCTGTAACTTGCACAGATCTATTTGCATGGCTTGGATGCACAATGAATGGGTCGGTTAATAAGAGATCAGATCGGTAGGATGGGGCACAATACACCTCACCGCATATGTGGCTGCTGAGCGTTAGCAAAATGGATGGGAATCTGAGAAAGCCTAAAAGTCATTTTACTAAATATCTTGCCCACACAAAAGTGCCCATCATCCTTCACAGCGAGCATTACACTTACTTACAAAATTCACATTTATAACATATCTGAGTTTGTGGCAACAGAAATGGACACTGCAGCTGTCTGCAATACAATCACAAAGTCTGCGGAATCATTACTTCTCAGAAAATATGAACTGCTGAACAGGGAATACAGGCATCTTGTAGTGAAGGGTACAACTGAGCTGGTTTGGATCCATTAGAATAGTGCCAGTTTTAGTCAAGGACAGAAAAAAATAGTTTGCCACCACCTTTATTTTGTATGATGGCACGAAGCACAGATACCAGTAAGAAATTGTTTCACTTTGACCTATCTCCACCTTCTTTACGACAGAATAGGCTGCTATGGAACACCCTGCAGTTCTAAAAGTTAATGCCAAACTTCTGAGACAGGGAGACATCAAGGAACTGTGAACTAGCTTTCAGGGTTGCCTAATCTTTTATTGCAGAATATTGTCTTTCATACATGTTGGAAAATAGCCCTGCTGTATCAGCAGCTGGGTGACCTGCAGCAGCTTTTATCATCAGGACATCTATGTAAACACTGCGACTTAGAAAATCCTTGTGCTCAGAAATACACGTGCTGTACTAAGCAAGGGTCCTACTGCATAAATGAAAACAATTTAGTAGGAGTTGTTTCAAATTAAAATTCAGTGCTTCTAAGGTTTTTATATAGTACATAGTGTAAAATCAGTATTCTACCTGCAGTTGTAGTAGCTTTCCTTGCAGTACTACAGGGTCACGAAAAATGTCATGTCGACTTAAATTCACTAATGTATAGGAGCCACATGATAATAGCACATTAAAGAAGGAAAATAAATATTTTATTACCTTCCTACAGTTTTGCTTGTTTATTTTAAAGTAGCCTTAAAAATAGAAAAAACTTAAAACATTTTACCTGTTCCCATTTATGTCTCAGAGCAGAATATCGGTCAAAACTAGAAAACAGACTACTTACAAGATAAGATAGTAACACATGAGACTTCATAGCATAAACGTAGGCAACTTCTTAACCCACTGAAGTCAGCTGTCTTGCTTTGAAGGTACCTGGAAGTTTACAGCGCTTCCTCAGTTTTGGTCAGTTACTAGTGTAGGCAACAAGTTAAGCTTTTCGGATTACAACTCTTCACCTCAACAGCACATTTCCCATATTAGCAGAGTGCACCTGTTCCACCTCCTTTCACCAAAAGGTTCTATCTCTCCCTCTGCTTTGTTTTAAGCCCCTTGGTCCAGATGACCTCTGATGTGCTACCCTTATCTGATCTGCTGGCCCAAAGCATTGGTCATCACAGCAGTAGTTTTGCAGACAGATACTTTTACAGTAAAGTTTAATTAGGAAAATTTGAGCGTAAAAAACTCATAGGTGCATTCTTCTTGGTTTTCCAATGCACACACTGAAGTCCTGTAATCAAAATGCCACAACTGGACAGACAAATCCCAACGTAAAAGAAGGTACAAGCAGTCAGATGAACAGTACTGACAGGCATGAAATAGCACAATTTTACCCATGACGATTTCAAGTTGCATTAATTTCTCAAACTATTAAAAAACCCTGATACTCAATGCTAATCATAAAATAAAGCTATACTTTTTTTTTTTTTTTTACATTAAGTCCTAACTTGTTGCTGCTTTTCAAGATTTAAGTCATCATTCCTACACATTCAGCCACCTTCATGCACTGTTTGAAGTGACAATACAAAGGAAAAGAGATATTAAATATCAGTCAGACCTCCTCGGCAGTACAAGTAACAGTACCCGACTTCTTTGTATTCAATAACCCCTGGGTGTAATGCAATGAATACACACCATGTACAACCACAATGGACCGCTGTCTGCTTTAAGAAATGCATCTTTTTAATTCACACCAAGAAAACGCTTTTCTGTCAAAGGCAGGCTCTTCCAGACATCAGTGGGAAGTGCACCCATCATGGCTGGTTTCATTGCACACACCTTTCGCAAAAGACCACACAAACCTCAAGCCTGTTTCTGTGGTAACGAAGCCCTTCAACAAGTGCCCCAGCTTACACTTATGCCCCCCAGTTTAC
The DNA here is from genome assembly GCF_017976375.1 of Cuculus canorus. NCBI lineage: Eukaryota > Metazoa > Chordata > Aves > Cuculiformes > Cuculidae > Cuculus > Cuculus canorus. Next base: position 48,615,125 of record NC_071441.1, read on the forward strand.
AGTTCACCCTCTACCAGGGTCATGCTCCCAGTTTATCTACTACTGTTAGTCCCACACAGAAGTACAGACTTTCAAAAGTAATTAGTCTTCCTCCAAACCACTTGAAGTAGTTGAATATTTTCTTCCTCAGCTTTATCACAGAACTTTAATATAGTAAGAGAAGTACTACCTGTACATAAATTTCCATCATATTCCCTTAACTCATGAGCTCTGACTACCTAGAAGTTCTCAGCTACATATAATCAAATCTCTATTTTTCAGTACTGACCTTTCCTCCGGGCAACTACAATTGTAACTGATAATATATATTGTAGTTCCTTGACTGCCTGCTAATCTGCAACCAACCCCCAAACTATAAGCACTTTTGATTTTAAACTGAAGCAATTATGTAAACACATTTTGTCCTCATTTCCATTTAACTAAATAATTCAATCATGGCCAGTTACACTGTCCTCAAATTGGTTTAAAGTAGAGAACTAAAACTATCCTTCCATGAAAGGGTACAAGCAGAATACATAGATGTCCCTGCTGGAATACAAACTCCAAACATAGCCCTCTTTTATGCACCTTTCCATTACTCAGGCCACCAACGAATATAAC